>NW_021703772.1:20768603-21240258 GCF_005190385.1 Monodon monoceros
TGATGCAAAAAAACTCCCAAAGGGAGAAATCAGAAAGAAGAGGAGGCAGTGGACAGAGGACAGACTTCAAAAGACTGAGCTACAGCATCAGAAGGAGGCTCCTTGCATTTCCAACGTGACCAGGCCAGGCCTGGCCAGAATTGTGTGGTTTTAGTTCTGCAGCTACCGAGGTCCTCTGTTTTCTATCATTTATAAAGTCAGTGTGTATAGATTTTGGGGGAGGGGTGTGTGTGTGTGTATGTGTGTTTTAAGTTGGCTGACTTGAAACTTCCTTCTTGGAAAAAGAAATTTCCTTCTCTTTAAAAGTGGTTATTGATCATACACAAAATAAAGAAAACCTTATGGACTGCAAATAAACACTAGGTACAGCAATAAATACCCAGGGGCCAGCCTAGTGCCGCCCCTCCTGGACAATATTTTAGTAATAAGTCCTGCACACGGCAGAGATGGGCACCAAGGATGCTGCCCTGTACAGAGGTCAGACCCCTTGACCACCCTACACTGAGGTACAGGATGCTCTGGGCTGCACCTCACATCACACCCCAGCTCCTCCTCACTTAGATTTTAACAACCCCCTTTGCAGACACACATCTGAAGAAACACAAACACACATGCACACACACACACACACACACACAGAATGACTTATTAAATGTATGTTGAAAAAAGACAAGACACCTAGTTACAGATTTAAGGAGTTGTTCATCTATTCAGCAAGGATTACATTCCTGATACGTGGGGACCTACGTTAAAATTAGGCCAAGGGGCTTCCCTGGTGGCGCAGTGGTTGAGAGTCCGCCTGCCGATGCAGGAGACACGGGTTCGTGCCCCGGTCTGGGAGGATCCCACGTGCCGCGGAGCGGCTGGGCCGGTGAGCCATGGCCGCTGAGCCTGCACGTCTGGAGCCTGTGCTCCGCAACGGGAGAGGCCACAACAGTGAGAGGCCCGCGTACCAAAAAAAAAAAAAAAAATTAGGCCAATTACACAAATTCATCTGCTAGAGAAGAGAACACTTGATTCAAGGGCTGTTTAGCCATTTAATCAAAGAGCTTAACTATTTTTAAAATAGTCCAGCATGAAGGTTTTTCTTTTTCTACACTTGGACAGTCAGGCACTTGGCCTTGACATTGAAATGTTCTCGAGATCCAAGCCGGGGTGAGGCCTGGAGCTAAAAAGACCTTCAAGTACTTCCAGTCCTTTCCCCGCTCCTGGAAGATTTTTAAGGGAAAAAGAAGAAAGAGAAAAAGAAACATCCATGGGTTTTGATAAGCACTCTCTGTACTTGCATTTGTCTCTTTCCACGAGGTTGGCTGAAGAGTCTGCTAAAAATATCATGAAGGAAGGGGGGCTGGCGGTGCGGGGGAGAGAGAATTAGAAACTAACCCTGTTCGGTCTGACCGTTCCCTCACACATTTACCACCATGATGAAGCTTATCTGCCCCTCTTCTCAGCCCACTTTTGGCACTTGACTTGGGTAAGTTACTTTTTTAATAAAAGGGAAAAGTACTCTCATTTCTATTCCTTCTGTGGGGCACAAGAGTCTCTATGACTGAGAATAACTCTCCAGTTCTACTCGGGTCTATGTTGAGACCACGCCTCCCAGAGGAAGACTGGCCCATTGTGTGGGTACCAGAACCCACCGGATCCCAGAGGTAGACGGGCATCTGTCTCAGAGGCTTCCCAGGGGCCAGCCAGCTGGGAATATACCCAAGCGTCCTGTTTCTCAGCTTCCAGGGTCTGATCATCCCTGTTGTGGCTGGAGTTTTCCCAAAAGGAAGAAAGGAGGGGAGCACAGCAGGGACAGCCTGGTAGCCGGGTGGTTAGCTCACCGGCTTCCTTAGAGCTCTCTCTCTTTAGCACTTCCCTTTCAGCCAAACCCAAAGGATACTGGAGCAGGCTGGGCCTGGATGGGCTAGGAGAGCTGAGTCATTCTCAGGACAGGAGAGCTGCGGCTATAAATTATCCTGTGTTTAAGGATGGCGTTCTCAAACCATGGCTTTGGGCTTGGAGTCTTTATTTATATCTCTCACAGGAATATTTTTCAAACTCATGACTGCACTCTGTATTGCTTTGGGGACACTCCAAGCACCTGGTCTCCTCTATAATGAGCCCTGCAGGCGACAGGCCCCCAGAGGCCCTGGGACTGGACTCCAGGTCGGCTCACCCTCACGCCCACACGTACATCCCCAGGCTGCCAGGCCAGGGCCCTGGCTCGTGCATGGAAGTGTGTCCACCTCTGCTGGCCCAGCATCACACACAGGCTCACAGATACATTCAGTGACACACACACGCTCACACACACACACACACACACACACACACACACACACACTCCAAATGCAAGCTACTATGAACCCTCTGGTTCTCTGTATATTTTAGAGATAGTCTCTGCACACAGTGAAACATGCGCCATGCAAGAACGACTCCGCAGGCTGCAGGACCTTCCAGGGGTCAGACACCCACCCCTCTGACTCAGTGACCGACAAATTTGTATGTTGTTGTTGTTGTAGTAGCTTGTGCCTTACTCGGTGCATAAGGCGATATCACAGACCAGAGGCTGCCAAACGGTTCACAGGCTTGCAAACAATTCCTCAGACCAAATCCTCACAAGTCAGAGCAAAGGAGCCATGTAGACAGCCCTCTCTCTTTGAGCATCCGCAGGAGAGAAGCAAACTTTCTTAAGAAGTGGGAGAGGGAGTGCCATTTTCTCTCCTGCTCATAAATCTGGATTCCTTTAATCCCTCTGTAGTCCCCATGTGATGCTTCTCTCCCCTCCCTAGCCTTTTGTTTTTCTTTCCTGTTTTGTAATTAGATAATTTTGTGTAGTTTGGTAAATCACTGGTTGTTATTTATTTCCCTTGGTTTATTGACCATTATTTGTTCTTTTCAAAGTCTCTCCAAGATAGAGCTAGCCTCATTCTTCCTATGGTACTGAGGCGCAGAAAACACAAAAGACATGACCTGGGGCCACAGAGGACAGTGGCTGTGATGGATCCAGCCCAGCCTTGTCCCCAGACCCTGCCTAGCGACTTCCTTCTGGGAAGATGAACCCAGGACATGCTGTGGGTCTGTCCTCTGAGCCCTGAGCCCCCTCATCCAAATGGCACAGACACTCTGCCACCTTTCTGGGAAGCAGAACTCCCTGGGGCTTTGAGGCTAGGTCTTAAGGGGTTGTCCTCACCTGTCAGTAGAAGGGATGGTTAGTGACCCTACTGTTGTTTAAACCACAATGCTGGAAATTTATAAAAATATCAAAATCCTCCATTAGGTAACATAGTAGTTCCCCAATCCCTCCCTCTCCCCATCCTGTTCCCCACTCCTCTGAAGCACCTGCTGTTCAACACACCTGTCATACTCTTATCCCACCATCATCTCGAGCTATCTTCTAAGTATCACCACTTCACCCACAGGGCATCCAGCCTTCTTTGTATAGCATCTTCACTCCTTAAACATCACTAGAGTTTCCACTTCTTCTGGCTACTTTTTCCGGATGAATGTTGTTGTTTTTCTCTAACTTCACAAAGCACGATTTCTTGCCACATTTGTCTCATGTACATGTTTGGACCTTATCCTTCCAGGTCTGTTCAGAGGTTATGATTCAGTTGTGCTTTGACCGTAGCTGTGTCTGTGCTGGGCGGCTTCCAGCTGCCCCTCCAGAGCCTCCCTCCAGCCTTCTCCACCCTGCTCTGAGTCTCGGGAGGCCGACCCCGATGGACCATATCAAGGGGTCTCATGCACTATAGTTTTCAGCTGGATTAGGCCAGTGGGAGGCACCATCGGGAGGTCAAAGGGAATGAAAAAAGTGAGAGACCAGCCTCAGCTCCCTCCTTGCCACGCTCTCTCAGGCTGACCCAGCTTCTCTGCAGAAGAAGCAAGGCAGTCCTCTCCATAGAGCTACTGTATTCATTTCCTGGGGGTGCTGTAACAAATCACTAGCAACTTGGTAGTGTAAAACAACAGAAACTTTCTCTTTCACAGTTCTGGAGGTCAGAAGTCTGGAACCAACGTGTTGGCAGGGCCACACTCCCTGGGGATGCTCCAAGGAGGATCTTTGCTCTGCCTCTCAGCCTCCAGCACTGTCAGGACTCCTGGACGTGTGGCCCCATCACTTGTCTCTGTCTCTGTGGTCACATCGCCTCCTCCTTTTCTCTGTCTTCTCCTCAGCTGTCTGTCTTGAACTCCCTCTGCTCTTCCTTTATAAGGGCACATCATTGGATTTAGGGCCCAATGGATAATCCAGGATAATCTCCTCATCTCAAAATCCTTAAATAGATTCATAAAGACTCTTTTTCCAAATAAAGTAACAGTCACAGTTTCCAGGGATTAGGATGTGGATGTATCTTTTGGGGGCCACCACTCACCCCATGACAGCTACCCTCTCTGTGTTCTAGCAACTGTGCTCTCTCCTTCCGTTATCGACCTGGGGGTAGTGATGCTGTCACTAGCTCTGGCACCTTACCCTGTCTCTGGTTGAGCTTCCTTTGTCCTTGCCACACTTATAAACAGTCCCTTTCTTAAACTCTCTTCTGACTTCCTGCTTTGAGCCATTTGGTTCCTGCCAGGACCCTGACTGATGCAGGCGTCTTGAGATTAAAGTCATCAGGGAAAGAGTCTGCGTGACTCTCTCCACGCAGCCCCCATAGCAAAGTAAGGGGAAGTAAGGATGTCTTATGATGGCAATAACAAACGATGAGATTAAAGGCTCCAAAAGAGGAGGGACCCAGACTCCAGGAGCAGCATCGCAGCAGAAGGACAACACTCTTGCTAATGATTCCTCCCCACACCCAGTCCCAGGTGTGAAATACGAGGGTGCAGTTAGGATGATCCTAAGTCCTTTCCAGACCCGCTAGGCTTAAATGGTGGTTCTCAAGGCTTAGCACATATCAGAACCACCTGGAGGGCCCTTAAAACCCCCCCCCCCCCGCAGAAGTTCTGATTCCATAGGTCTGGGTGAAACCCAAGAATTTGCATTTTTGACAAGTTCCCAAGGGATGCTGATGCTCCTGGTCCAGGGACTGTACTTTGAAAACCACCGGCTTAAACAATAAGGAAAATGTATTCTCATAAACAATATGCCCTTGGGGAGGGTGGTTCCAAGGTTAGTTGCCTCTCTGGCTCAACCAGGTCCTCAAGGACCTGACTCCACTCTGCTCTGTCTTCCTCAACATCTCAGCCTCAGTCTTGACTGGGTCCTCATAGCAGCATTCTGGTCCAATAGCTCCAGGCATCCTCTGCAGGTGGGTTAGTGGCCAGTAAAAGAGATTACACTTCTTTGGAACAGGAACATTTCTCTGAAGTCTTCCACTTGGTGTCTCCTTATACTGCTTTGGCCAGAATTACATCACGTGCTTGGGCCTAAACCAACCACTGCCAATGGGGGACAGAACAACAATTATTAGGTTACACCAATTAGTCCCACAAAGGAAGAGTAGACAGCAAAGACTTTGATGGGTTCTGCCAACTATGGAAAGAGTGTACCTCCCAAAGTCCTGTGCTTGTGAGTGCACTTATTGGTCATGATCTGTTCAGCAAACACTCTTATCTTCTTTCTTCTGGTGTCAGGACCCAAAGCCCTACATAGAGGGATAGGGAAATGTCTGAGGACCCATGAAGCCTAGTGCCCATGTTCAGGCAACAGTGGCTTATAAACCAAGTAGGGAAACTTATAACTCTTCCCTAAGATTGAACTAAGAATACTACAGGGGGAAAAAAAAAAGTCACCCTCTTTCTGCAGAAGTTGCTAAGTGGGGACTGCTGGCGGTCACGTACTTAGCAGGAGAAGAAAGCCTCTGGGAAGTGGTCACAATTAGCTAACAGTCAGAGAGAAGCAGAGATGAGCAAAGAGGGATGAAGATGGATCCTGATTTTGATGCCGAAAACTCAGCCTCTGTGCACTGGTGCCAAATCAAATCTTGGAGACAGAGTTTTGGGTGAAGTAGAAAAGAATAGCTTTACTGCCTTGCCAGGCAACGGGGGACACAGAAGGCTCATGCCTCGAAACTGTGTCCCAACCTGGGAGGATTTGGAGAGGAGTTTTATAGCAATGTTTCAAGGGCAGTGCTGCTGATAAGATTAGGGTGTGTGCAGGGCCTACACCCTTTTAATCTGGTCTCAGGTAATCTCTTGATGTGCTCCTCTGGTTCCTTTAGTCTGGCCTCAGGTGGTCTTCTCTGGAATGAAGAATGCTGACATCTTCCATTTGTTGGGGGTTTTAGCTCTGTCAGGAGCTCAAAGATACTGTTATGTGTATCCCTTGAGTGGGAACCAGGACCCTGCCCCAAGGCTGCACTATTGTTTCTTGGCTGCTCCTCCCTTATCTCTGCATCCCCTCCCTTCCCTGATTAGCAACTGTTCAAATCTGTCCTTTGGAACTAGGGAAGGTCATGGAGTCTGGGGTCTATTCCCTACAAACAAGAAATGGGGACAGAAAGGCTTCAGTGCCCAGGAGCCCCACAGGGTCTTGCCCGGTTTCAATTTCTGTAGCTCTTCCTTTATTTCTATGAGCACTTCAGTGTCCTGCCCAGTTCTGGGATAAATGTCTCATTTGTCTAAGCTCGCTGGAGTTAACATTTCTGCTCCTTGCAACCAAACATTTCAGATTTATTCATTGCTGGTGTCATGAAGAACTCTGAAGAAGGAGATCTGACACCCACGTGTGAACAGAGGTAGCCAGGGCTGCCTTGGCTCCCATCTCGCACCCCACCCTTGGCCACATCTTCCAGACTGGGAACAAAGTGAACTCCCGCCAAAGACCCCAGCCCCCTCCATTATCAGTACCTAAGAAAACACGAGGCCCCGGGAACTTCAAAGGCAGGGCAGAGGCAGAGAATAGACAAGCCAGGATTAGAGGGCATCACCCCTCTCTTTGCAGAAGTAGTCCTGGCCACAGCGATTGGGAACATAAGAAAAGAGCCTGCACCCTCAGGATTACTCTTGTCTTTTCTAGCTGGTGCTGGGGTGACTGTGGGGTGGGGGATCGTCCGGAAGCAGGAAGTGATGTCCAAGGACTTCACCAGACGATGATCGGCCCCAAACAGATGCCTTGCGGGATTTATTTATTTATTTATTTATTTTTGTCTTAGTGGAAGGGAGTTCCCCAAGCATTTGCTCAAACACAAAGTTGTTTATTTGTTTGTTCTTAATGATCATACTGGTCAAGCATGCCAGCAATTCTGCTAAGGCAGGAGAGGTCGGCTCAGATAATGTTTCTGCTCCAAAGACTCATTAGGTATAATAGGTACAGCAACTTCTACTGCTGCCCTCACCCACTTACCAACCCACCTACTCTGCCCCCGGCACTGGGCGAAGCTCTTTACGTGCTAGTGCAAGGACAGTCTGCGTGATCCCACCACAAAACAAGAGAAACAAGTTTATTTGTTTTCCATTGGCAACGGAATGAAAGCAATTTTTATTTATCTTTTCCTTGCTGACTTCCAGTGACCCATCCCATCAGAAATCACAGTGGGAGAAAGATAGAGAAATAGGGACAGAACCCAAGAAGAGATGAGAGATAGGAGAGAAATGCAACAATTTGGCAAAAACATGAGTCAAGGAATCTCCCTTTTTCTAATTACCAGCAGGGCTTTCTGGAGCCTTTCTTGTCTCCAGATGCAGGGGGCAGAGATGACACCCACCCCCCCCAACCCCAGGTCACTGATGGAATCCTTGCTATCAGACCAGTGGTGGTAGCTGGTGGGTCCAGGGTCTGGATTTTGGCAAGAGAAACAATACAAATGGAAGCGAAATGGGTGTGTATTTCTGCTCTTGTTGAAATATTATTTGTCCTTCAAGATTTCTCTTCTCTGTGAACTTTTCTCCAAACTCCTTCCCACCCCACCCACCACTATCAGAATATACTCCTCCGTCCTAGCAGTTTGTGATAAGAGCAATAATAGAGCGTGGTCAGTCTTCCATCCATAATAACGGCGCATGTGTCTAAGGTAGAGGACAAAAACGTCTCCAATTCTCTGCCGCTTCCCCCATCAAGCGGTGGAGTCCCTTCCCCCACCCCTTCAATCCAGGCTGGCCTTGTAACTTGCTTTGGTCAGTAGAATGTGGCCAGAAACAACTTCACATATGTTCCAAGTCTGGACCTCCAGAGGCTTTGCATGCTTCCCCCTACTTCCTTGGAAACCTGCCCCTGAACATGAACAAGCCCAAGTTAGCCCAGGAGAGGATAAGAGGGCATGTGAAGAAGGACTGTAGTTGTCCAGGACATCACTGACCAGCCGGCTGACCCACCAGCCACAGAGCCCAGTCTGATTCAGCAGAACTGCCCAGCCGCTTCTTAGACTCGGAAGCAGCACTAAAGGAATGGTGTCAGAAACCACTAACCTTGAGGGTGGTTTATCACACAGCACAGACAAACCGATTTGTATCCCTGTCCCTCACTGGAAAGGGAGTACCTTGAGCCTGGCCCATCCTAGTTGTCTCGATATCACTTCTTCACTAATGTATTCCTGGGATATTCGATTCTCAATCAAACCTCTTAAGGTGGAGTGGCATAGAGTGGAATGAAATGGAACTAAAATGCTGGTAAAGGGTGGGGCAGCTACCAAGCACCTCATGCAGACGCTAATGTGACTACCTGGCTCCTCCCCAACTCTCCAAGCCCCGTGCTGGGCGGGGGGGGGGGTGGATGGTCACCTGATCACCACCACCTTCGTCTGTCAATTCGCTCAGGGCTGGGTTAATCCCTGCTCAGCTTCTCCCCACCTCACCTGCACCCCATCCCCAGTCTGGTTGCCCAGATGATGTAAGCAGTAACCAATCTTGCAGTCGGAACAGTCAGTTGGCTGGCTCACTTCTGTATCCATTAAGGGGAGGCAGACGTTTTAGAAAGACCTGGAAAATATTACCAGCCACCCACTCCAATCGACAGCCCCCTCCCTTGCTCCAGTCTCCACTTCCCAGTCATATACACCCTAATCCCAAGAGACCAGGGCCGGGAGGCACTGAAGCCAAGGAAAGAAGAAACTGGTAGTGTAGCCCTGCGGGCCTCATGGGCTGAGCCATAAGATTCCTTCAAGCATGAGAACTAGTCCTGGAAGAGACCACCTGGGGGCATCTGGGGAGCCCTGCCAGCCACCTCCCCCTGTCCCTGGCACCTTTCCCTCCAGGGACTTTGCTGTTCAATGCAAATGAAATGAGCATGGAGGGGTCAGAGTATCCAAATCTGTGTTTCAGAGGGGGACACACAGCAGATCCCCATCACTTAACTGAATTGCCAGACTCGCTTCCAGGGACACCGTGGTGGCTCACGGTTGACGACTTGAATGGACTTGGGCAAACAATCTGGCTGTTGGCTGAGTTCAGGGTTTTGAAAACCTTTCGAGATCTATGCTATTTCTCTCTGCATCAAATATGGGTGTGGAGAATTCTACCATCAAAGAGTCAGCCCTTCCTGCCTTGGAATCTTCTGCTCTTTGAAAGTGTCCAACAAAAATGACAGTAACATCCCAGATTGGCCCCTCAAAAACCCTGAGGTCTTGGTCGAGCCCCTTTACCTTTCTAGGCCTCCTTCTTATCTGAAAAGCACAGATGAGAGCACATCTCTACCTCACAGAGTTGCTGGTTAGAACAAATGAGCTGACTTCAACAGAAGCTGATCATGCTATAGCCTACGAAAAGCTGGATGGGAACTCTGCACTTTCTACTTGATTTTGCTGTGAACCTAAAACTGCTCTTAAAAAATTAATTTAAAAAGTAGTGCTGCCAAATTCAGGATAGTTACTGTTTCTGGGTGATGGGAAAGAAAGAAGACACTATTGGAGAGGGTTCACGAATCCTATTTGTATTGTTATACTTCAGTTGAGTAGCAGTTTCAAGTGTGTTCATTATACTACACATTATAGCATTTTGTATGTTTGAAGCATTTCATAATTAAAAAAGGAAAAAGACAAAAAAAAGTAAAAAACTAATGCTGGACAGATATGTGTTCGATGGATGATGAATGGTTGGGACTCATTTCTTCAACACCTAAGGACTTGAAAGGAAGAGCAGAGTCAGTGGCAGCATTTCCATCCTATAACGTCTGTGAAAAATGTGGGTCCTTAACCCATCAGTGTGAAGGGGCTGCATTTATTCTGGGAAAGGTTTTTGGCAATTCCAATCTGGAGAGCAATTGAACGAGAGATGAGCGGTGGCACTTCGGGAGGAAAATGGCTCATATCTGTCCACGTGAGTTTCTGCCCAGCTCAGGATCAAGCACTGAGGAAGGACAGACACTGATGTGGTGTCTCTATTCTGTCTGCCTGGCACACCTCCTCCTGGCTTCTAAGAAGTGCACCCTCCTTCCTTCAGGGCGTCTTCCTCCCACCCCATGCCCCTGATACTTTACCAGGAGCTACCAATGATGAAAACCTGCCTCTCTGATTGGGTTGGGTATGTGATCCAAAGTAGGCCAATACGTCCCTAAGACTTTCTGAATCGGTCCTCCGGGAAAAAAAAAAAAAAAAAAAAAGGCAGTTCCTCTTTGGCATAAAGATAGAAGGTGTGAAAGCTGGCACATGGACAGAAACCAAGATGAAGGACAGAGTCCTGTCCCTTGTCTTTTCCCCATTCCCAGTTGTCCCTGAGGCCAGCTGCACTCGGCCTCCCCTAGCTGTGGTTACAGGAATCAACAAATCCCCCTTATAGCCTGGATTGATTATGGAAATTCTGCCATTTGTGACTATACTACTTACAATATACTATCCACAATATAATACAATCGTAGGTTGTATACTACAACCAGTATAACCTCCTGAGAAAGAAGACATTGTAAACAAAACAGTTGGAAAGCCATGCAAGATGGCACTAGATTGAGAGGCTTTGAGTTAACTCCTTCTTGTACCTATGTATTTCTTTCTTTGATAAGCATTTTTTCCCCAACTAGCCACTGGGAATGTAAAATAGAACCTACACTTGAAAATCTCACAATAGAGCAACAAGGAAGTCATAACTATAACTTGCACTATTATGGAATTTATAGCCAGACCAGAGAAACATAGAGGAGGGCTAATTCATTCTGAATGCCATGAGTCTGGGACGGTATCACGAGGCAGGTTATTATAGGAGAGATTTTGGAGAGAGCAGAGATTTGGGAGTTTACAATAATATAGATAGGATAAAGGAGACAGAAATCCCAGGAGACCTCAGGGATAGCCAAAAAGAGCAGAAACCATAGTAGAAGTGGGCTGCATGGAGCCCAGAAGAGTGAAGTTGTTTAGGGCTCTAGGCAGCTCAAGGAGTCAGATGTCTTCCCCCTACAGCTCACCCCGACCTCAGCATCTATATTCAGATGCTCTGCCAATAAGCAGACCTATAGCTCCTCCCCTCTTGCTCCTACTCTTCCTCCTGCTCACAACCACCATCTCACCTGGACTCCGAGTATCTTGCCCCTCTTCTGGATTCTGCTTGCTCGTAACTTCAACTCACATTAGGCCCATCAGGGCTCCTCCTGCCGTAAACTGATACACTCTCTGTGCTCTAGCATCTGTTAGGGAAAAGCAGAGAGTGCTAATAGAGAGCAGGATAAAACTCTATACCAGGGAGGAGCAAACCACAGCCCATGGCCAAATCTGGCCTGCCATGTGCTTTTGTAAATAAAGTTTTATTGACACGCAGCCAGGACCATTTGTTTACATACTATCTGCAGCTGCTTTTACACAACAGCAGAGTCGAATAGTTACAGCAGAGACCACGTGACCTGCAGACCTGTACTATTTACCATCTAGCTCTTTCCAGAAAAACTTTGCTGACCCCTGGCCTACACTCTATGGCTTTTTCTGAACTTGAGCTCCAGACTCCCCAATACCAAGTTTTACAGTATGTTTAAACATTATAATACCTCAAAAAATATTAGCATTTGAGACATATGGAACCCTTCTAGGCCTTGTCAGATAGGACTAGGTAGACGGAGTGGTCTCTAAATTGGCTTTGGACATAGGGATATTTATATACAGAACCACAAAATATAAAGAAAAATAGATCTTCCCTTGGAATATTTTCCCCTAGAATTTTTTTAGGAAAACTCTTTAGGACTCTCACTTTAGAACAGACAACACTTAGGTGCATCATGGAGTATTTTTCGGAAACCTGAAGTGTTCTGGTGTCACCTGCCACCCCTGAGTCCTGCAAGGGTTCTGTCCCAGCCCATTCCAGACTAGTGAAGCTGATCCAATTTCTAAAGCTCTCCCCCAAAGAGCATTCCACAGCCTCCCTCCTCTCACCCCATTCCGGCATTTAAACCCATCCTCCCCCTCACCCACCCCTACCCCCTTCCGGAGCACCTGTTGCTACAACAAAGAGAAGCTCAAGATGGAACTCTCTGGGCTTGTCCAGGTGATAAACTGAGGCCATTCAGAGGAGATCATGCCCTTTGTTGGATTAGCTCTTTTCAATCACCAGGGAAAGCTCTGGTCGGGAGAGGCATTCAGAGAGCTACATGGATATAAAAAGGTGATTATATCTAAATGAGAGATCTCTCACTAGGTGAAGTCCTCCAGCAGCTGACATGAGGCAACTTCAATGGCTAAAGTGCAGTGGGTAGGACTGGATTTGTGTGGCTCTGCAGCTCTCCTGCGGGGCAGATCTGGGGGCTGCCCCACACTAGGGCTCTCCTGGGAGCTTTGTCAATTCAGCCCAAGCCATGAGCGACTCAGGCTACTCTCAGACTCTAGGAAGTCAGGTCCACATTGACGTCTCGAAGACCCAGAGATTTAAGGACCGTGCACATAGCGCATGTGAATGAATGCTTACAGATTGGGGTCTGGCCCAGAGTTTCTATTTGTTTAGTGTTGTTATTCTAGAGCAGGGGCAGCAAACTTTTTCTGCAAAGGAATAGATGGGACTAGCCTATATTTGGGACTTTGCAGACGTGCAGTGTCTGTCGCTGCTGCTCACTTCTGCCCTTATAACATGAAAGCAGCCACAGACATCAGCCGATGGGCACGGCCATATCCTGATAAGGCTTCGTTTATTGACATGGAAATTTGAATTTTGTATCACTTTCACATGTTGTGAAATATTCTACTTTTGACTTTTTTCCCCAACCATTTAAACATGTAACAGTCTTTCTCAGCCTATGGGCTGTACAACACAGGAGACAGGACAGTGTTGGCCTGTGAGGCATGGGCTGTGAACCCCAATTTTAGAGGATTCTGTTCAAAAGATAAAGAATTACAGGAAAGATGATCTGATTTAGCTCTACGAAGAGTCTGAATAACTCGCATATACATACCACTTTAATGTTAAGAAAATGCATCTTTTTTTAACACCTTTATTGGAGTATAATTGCCTTACAATGGTGTGTTAGTTTCTGCTTTATAACAAAGTGAATCATTTATACATATACATATATCCCCATATCTCTTCCCTCTTGCATCTCCCTCCCTCCCACCCTCCCTATCCCACTCCTCTAGGTGGTCACAAAGTACCGAGCTGATCTCCCTGTGCTATGCGGTTGCTTCCCGCTAGCTATCAGTTTTACATTTCGTAGTGTATATATGTCCATGCCACTCGCTCACTTTGTCCCAGCTTACCCTTCCCCCTCCCCGTGTCCTCAAGTCCATTCCCTAGTAGATCTGTGTCTTTGTTCCCATCTTGGTTCTTCATGACCATTTTTTTTTTTTTAGATTCCATATATATGTGTTAGCGTATGGTATTTGTTTTTCTCTTTCTGACCTTCTTCACTCTGTATGACAGACTCTAGGTCCATCCACCTCACTACAAATAACTCAATTTCGTTTCTTTTTATGGCTGAGTAATATTCCATTGTATATATGTGCCACATCTTCTTTAGCCATTCATCTGTTAATGGACACTTACATTGCTTCCATGTCCCGGCTATTGTAAATAGAGCTGCAATGAACATTGTGGTACATGACTCTTTTTGAATTATGGTTTTCTCAGGGCATATGCCCAGTAGTGGGATTGCTGGGTCGTATGGTAGTTCTATTTGTAGTTTTTTCAGGAACCTGCATACTGTCCTCCATAGTGGCTCTATCAATTTACATTCCCACCAACAGTGCAAGAGGGTTCCCTTTTCTCCACGCCCTCTCCAGCATTTATTGTTTGTAGATTTTTTGATGATGGCCATTCTGACCGGTGTGAGATGATATCTCGTAGTTTTTGTTTTGTTTTGTTTTGTTTTTTTGCAGTACGCAGGCCTCTCACTGCTGTGGCCTCTCCCGTTGTGGAACACAGGCTCTGGACGTGGAGGCTCAGCAGCCATGGCCCACGGGCCCAGCTGCTCCGCGGCATGTGGGATCCTCCGGACTGGGGCACGAACCCGCATCCCCTGCATTGGCAGGCGGACTCTCAACCACTGTGCCACCAGGGAAGCCTGATATCTCATAGTTTTGATTTGCATTTCTCTAATGATTAATGATGTTGAGCATCCTTTCATGTGTCTATTGGCATTCTGTATATCTTCTTTGGAGAAACGTCTGTTTAGGTCTTCTGCCCATTATTGGACTGATTTGTTTGTTTTTTTCATATTAAGCTGCATGAGATGCTTATAAATTTTGGAGATTAATCCTTTGCCAGTTGCTTCACTTGCAAATATTTTCTCCCATTCTGAGGGTTGTCTTTTCGTCTTGTTTATGATTTCCTTTGATGTGCAAAAGTTTTTAAGTAAGAAAATGCATCTTGATCTTATTCAATACCCAGTACAACACTGTGAATTAAGAATTATTTTGCCGATGTCTAGATGAGGAAATTGAGGGTCAGAACTGACATGGCCAAGATCTCACAGTAAGTAGGAGGACCCAAGTTCAAACACAATGTTCCACCTCCAGAGGCAGAGATTTTCTCACTACATCTGTGGGAGCTTAGATTGTTCAATGCAGTTCACGGAGTATTTAGTAGGACTTTCGAGGCAGCGGGTGGGGGTGAGCACCTGGGCAAATGCACAGAGGCAGGAGAGTCAGGACCTCCTGGTTGCTCCCTGTTTCCCTGAAGGCCATGGGCACACAGGAAATCAAGCGCTAGATTTCTCATCAGGAACAGCACTGTCTTCCCAAGGAGGCAGACTGAGCCAAGTTCTGCGATGGGGTGTGATCACTCAGCCCCATCTCCGTGGCTGCTTGGATCCATAAGCCTCCAGAAGGTCAGCTGGCTTCCCTGGAGATGCAGAGGTCAGCCCAAGGCCTTCCTGTGATATCTGACCCTCATGGAGTAGGCTCCCATCCACGTGCAATGATATCAGGCACTCCTGCCCCCAAACGTTCTTCCACCTGGGAGTCACTGCCTGAGAGCACCCTTCAACTTCGTGCCATTTTTAAGGTTAAGTCCCTGGACGTAGGGTCCAGAGTGTGAGTTCTTATCTCCACTGAGGTGTCACACTGTGGTCTGACCATTGGCCACTTACTTCCTATGTCCACACATCAGTTTTCATCTGTCAAGTGGGATAGTAATGGCAATGTGGTGAGGAGTCAATGAAATGATGGTACCTGTGTAGTACGTGCTATGGGGGTGAACCCAACAGGTAGGACCTCCAAGAGGGTTCAGTTCCTTCTTCCCTTGGATCCCAGTCTCTATCTTTATGTCTTCTTGTCCATGCTGTTCTGCCTACCTGGGATGCCTTTCCTTCTACCTTCATCTCCCTTTGAAACCTTCCTTAACCCTCTACCCAATGTATACACACACCTTGAGGTAGTCACTCCCTCACTGAGTAATGTTATGGATTGAATTGTATCCCCCCTCCAAAAACAAAAACAAAAAAAAACAAAACAAAAAAAAACAAAACCACAAGCTATGTCATAATCCCCGGTACTCAGAATGTGACCTTATTTGGAAATGTGGTCTTTGCAGAAGCAATCAAGTCAAAATGAGGTCATTAGGGTGGGCCCTGATTCAGAATGGCTGAGGTTCTTTATAAAAAGGGGAAATTTAGACACAGAGACAGACAGTTACAGAGGGAAGATGATGTGGAGACAAGGGAGAAGGCAGTCATGTGACTGGAGTGGTGTATCCATCTACAAGCCAAGGAACACCAAAGATTACTGGCAAACACCAAAATCTAGAAGAGACAAGGAATGACTCTCCTCTAGAGCCATCAGAGAGGGCATGACCCTACCAATACCTTGATTTCAAACTTCTGGCCTCCAGAATGGTGAGACTATAAATTTCTGGTTCTTAGTGAATGGCAGCCTTAAGAAACAAATAGAGACAAACTCTGTATCTCATTTGATACTTTCCCTGTGGTGCTGAACTTTTATTTACATGCCCATCTCCTCTACTAGGTTGCTAGCTTATCTCTGTATCCCCAGGGTCTAGGCTTTGCTGGTTGGTGATCAACATTTGCTCCTTGAACTGAATTAAGTTTCCTTTGTCCTGAACGCTGAATCTGTGTCACTGTGATTACATGTGTGTAACTGCCTTGCTGGGAACCAAACCTGTCAACACCTTGATTTCAAACTTCTAGCCTCCAGTTCCAGGGGACAATAAATTTCTGTTGTGTAAGCCACCCAGTTTGTGGTCCTTTGTTATACCAACTAAAAGCCAAATACCTTCACTCTAGATCAAAACTCCATGCCTTCATGGAGCTCACATTCTAGAAGGGAAGAACAGACAATAAAACAAATGAGCAACGTGTGTAGAATATTGGATGACAATAAGTGTGATGGAGAAAAATAAAGCTGAGAAGGGGGTCAGAGGCGTAGGGGCATGGGGAGTGCTGTGATTTAAAATTGAATGGTCAGGGAAGGCTGCTCCAAAGAGGTTTGAGCAAAGGTCTGTATTGTAGGAACTGGGGGAGTCAAGAAATTTCCCTATAAAGACATCGTCTTTCACCTTTCTGCTGGACAGTAAACACTACAGTTTACAGTGCCCACCAGTTTAACAAAGGATTCAGCTACTCCTCAATTCCACTGTGAAACAGGTCTACATGTATGCAGCTCAGTTACAACCTAGCAATAACTTCAGGGCAGAAGCTGGCTGTCTCCCTACTTAAAACTTGCTTTCTCTGCTGAGGCCTTACCTCTCCCTACCTCCCAACTTCCCTCTTAGACATGAGTTAATAATACCCTGATGGTTGGTCTGTAACCTCAGTAAGAATTAGAACTGATGTCATTTACTCATTTTGGAGAAAGAACTTGCTTTGAAGTCTTCTAACCTCTTTTGGTGAAGGTTTCCATTTAAGAAAAAAAGGTGGCAAACACCTCCCCCCACTTTTTTTGTATCTTCTTTATTCCTACACCAAGTAAAAGTTGGGAATTCTAAGATCCCATTTCAGTTACTATCTAACCTAGGTAGAAAACTTGACTTTTATCCTTGAATATTCTCTCCTCCTCATAGGTCCTTGGTCTTAATTATCATGGAAACATCTAATTCTTCCATTATTCCATGGCTTTTGCTGTGACTGTTCTGAGGTTTCAGTTGAGACTTGTTTTAAAAGACATGGACAGCTGACTCGTTCATAATACATTGGAATAGCTGGATCCAAACTAGTAAGAATAAGCTGTACAGGAATTAGCGCTCAATATAAAATGTATAAACTTGTTGAAATCTTTTGGATGTGAATGTGTTATTTCAAGTGGCTTATATTAAGATTTTCTCAAACTTACTTGGGTGTTAAGAGAAAACCGAAATGTGTATTTTTTGTTACGGAGCTCTGTTTTATAACTTTGTAATAAAGTTTCAGTATAGAAAAAAAAAGTCTGTAAAAGGTGAAGGATGACTCCAGAGAGATGTCTATGGACAGTGTGGTCCAAACCAAGGAAACAGCACATGTATCGAGTGCCTTTTGTATGCCACAGTGCTCAGCAGGGGGCCAGGCAGGATTGGGGGATGACTGGGAAAGCTGTCATGGTAGGAGGGTCATTTGACCATTGTCTCAAAGCCTTCAGAGCCTCAAAAATAGATGTTGACATCATCTCCCAATGAGATTATGCACAGACTCATGGCGATTGACTAAAAGAATTGAATGAAGATTCTTCTGTAAGAATAATTTTTTTTAATAAATCTGTAACTTTCTTGTGAATAGCATGAGTGAATTCAAGACAAATAAGACACAACCCCTGGCCTTGAGAGATGGGGGCTAGCTAGGAGAGGGGAGTATGTGAATAAAACATTTTAAAATGATGTTGTAAATGTCCTGATGGCAGCATAGGAGAGGCCTTTGGAGGGTTTTTGTTTGTTTGTTTGTTTGTTTTTGCGGTACGCGGGCCTCTCATTGCTGTGGCCTCTCCCGTTGCGGAGCACAGGCTCCGGACGCGCAGGCTCAGCAGCCATGGCTCACGGGCCCAGCCGCTCCGCGGCATGTGGGATCTTCCCAGACCAGGGCACGAACCCGTGTCCCCTGCATCGGCCGGCGGACTCTCAACCACTGCGCCACCAAGGAAGCCCTTGGAGGGCTTTTTAACATTCAAAATTTTTTTTTAATTGTAAGGGAAACTTGAGGCAAAATTTTATACAGATGAGCGGTTTCCAGCTATAATTTGACATTAGTTACTTGGCCAGGAGTGGATTTAAAACACTAATTCAATGGAATTCCCTGGCAGTCCAGTGGCCAGGACTCGGTGCTCTCACCGCCAGGGGCCTGGGTTCGGTCCCTGGTTGGGGAACTAAGATCCCACAAGCCACTTGGCACAGCCAAAAACAAATAAATCAATAAAACACTAATTCACCTGAAACTAACACAACATTGTGAATCAACTATACTACAATACATTTTTTTTAAAGCCCAAACAAAACAAAAACAAAAGAGACACTGGGGGTGGACAGGAGGGAAGAGTTTGTGTTGGGTGGGTACAGGCCTTCTATTTATTCAGACCAGAGCAGAGCAAATGGATAGATTTCATAAAATAATAAGCTAAGATTCCACGCTTTTAAAAATAAAATAAAACATTAAGTAATCTCTACTGGGTTCACGCCTCTCTAGCTGACAGGGTCTTCTCTAACCATGACCCTTTGGGATCACCACCCTAAAATGTAAGTAGGGAATCCTTGGACAAAGAGAGATTCAAAGACCTGAAGATATTGCCTCCAACACACCCTAGCTCCTGTTCCAGCATCTTCCAGCTCCTTCCTCTCGTTCTCTCACGAGAGTAGGTCTCCTCGATCTTGTCCAGCCTTCTTGGCCTATCTGTGCTTTCTCCCCATAGCTTGGTCCCTCCTTCTACTGACAAAGTTCAAGCCACTCCCATCATCTGCCTCCACTTCCTGACCACCTTCTCTGCTCTGACTTACCTGCTTGCCTCCTTCTGTCTCCAGTCCCTGGGAAAAGCCTGTGCCAAACCACCCAGCTTGGCATAAATGAGGTTTTGTTCAGTGCTAGCTCTTCTTGCCCTGGTTGCTGTATGCGGCATCGTGGACCACCCCTTCCTCCTGAGATGTTTTCCTCCTTGACTTTCCAGACGGCTCCCTACCCCAGTTCTTCTGTCTCAGACCTTTCTCACCATCTCCTTCTTTGGCTTTCTTCCTCCTCTTTCCCTTTAAACAAGGGGATTCCCCAGAGTTCAGGCCCTTCTCAATCTACTCTCTTTCCCTTGAAAATATAACTCATGCTTATGGTTTCATCCCTCAGTTTTCTATCAATAGCTCCAAAATCTGTAGCTCCATCCCTTACCTGTTCAGACAAACCAACTCCCTACCCCTATCTCTGTTATTTCATGCTACTACTGCCTCAAATTCAACATCTCTCAACCTGAACACAACTTCTTAGCCTCCAAATTGTTCCCTGTTCTGACTTCTTGACTCTCATTCATGGTAGCATCACCCTCGTTCTCATCCTGACCTGAAACATTGTAGAAACCTTTGACACTTCACCTCTCCTAAGTTCCCCATATACAGTCAGTCGACTGATTCTTCCTTCAAAATTTCTCCGTCAGTAGAATAAATGGCTATTTATTCTCATTGCCACTGTCCTCTCTCATCAGCACTATGCAAATAGTCATCACGTATGCCTTCTCCCACCTGCCATGGGACCTTCGCACAGAGAAGCTACTTCCTTCCCACTCTGCTTACTCTGATTCTATCATCCTTCAGTTCTCAACCTTAACATCACGTCCTTAAGGGAAACTTTCCTGCCCTCTCTGACTCTGTAAAACCCACACTCTGTTACATGAGCTCATAGCCCTCTCTTCCTCTCCAGGACTTACACTGTTGAAATTTTCGGTATGATGAATTGATTAATGTCAGCCTCCACCACCAAGCTGTCAGCTCCAGCAGGTTGGAATCAGGTCTCTTTTTACTTGTCACTCTAACCCCGGCTTCTAGCCTGCTGCCTAAGACATAACAGACACTCTGCAAATATTTGTTTTGAAGGAATGGCTTTTCCCATGTCACTCTCTAGAGCAGATTGTATTTTGCAAAAATGGCCCCAACAAGATTTTTGGTTCCATATACTGTTCCTCCATCAAGAGATAGGCTCTACTTTCCCTCCCTTACTAATTGGTCAAGACTTTGCCACTGTCCTGATGGACAGAATCTGTGGCGAGATGCTGCATCACTTTCAAAGCTGTGTTAGAAAAGGTATTACAGCTTTCTGGCTCTCTTGGGATGCTAATCCTTGGAACCCAGCCTCCATGTTACAAGGCAGCCCAGCCTACATGGAGTGGCCTTGAGTACATGTTCTGGCAGACAGACACAGCCAGGGATGTAGCCAACAGCCAGCATCAACTGCAGACATATGAGTAAACAAGACTTCAGATGATTCCAGCCCCAGTCACCACCAATTTTCAGTCTTCTAGCTAAAGCCCCAGTCATTAGGAAGCAAGGACAGATGGTTCCTGCTGTGCCTAGTGTAAATCCCTGATACATCTCACTCTGTGAGCATAACAAATGGTTGTTTTATCCACTATGTTTGGGCATAATTTATTCCACTGCGATAGATAGCTAAACCACTCCCTTATCACACTTGCAGTGCCTCCCATTGCCTCTGGGACACAGTGCGAGATCCTTGGCTTGGCCTTCAAGGCCCTCAACAAGCTGGTTCCAACCTCTTTGTCTCCATTTATTGCCCTCTGGAGGAAACTTCTGCTCCCGTCAAATTTGTTTAGTCACCACTTCACTAACATTTTCTATTCTTTCTTCGGTCCCTTGGACCTCACCATTGCTCATGACTGGGATGGCCTCACCAAGCAGCCCAGCGAAACTCTCTTCACCTCTCAAGGTTCAGCTGTCTGTGATTCCTCCCCACAGCCTCTAGGAACATCCCAGGTAAACAAGGCTCTCACTCTCCCTGGAATTTAGAGCTTTCATTATCTTGCTCTATCATTTTCTAAAGGGAAAAACAAGATCCGTGATCTTAACATTTTTTTTAATGATTTGTGCATTTACTTACAAGGAAAATTGGATAAAGAAATTGAAACTTAAATCCACTTATTCATATATTTAATGAATAGCTTTCCCTGAAAACTATAAGATTGAAACCTCACAAAGTAGGTACGATTATTTTCCCCATTTTACAGATGAGGGAACTGAGAATTAGAAAGATTGAGTAAATTGCCTATAGTCATACATCTAATATTTGGTGGGACTAGGATTCAAACCTAGATCCTCTAAGCCAGATCTTAATCACTGCTTCCCCTGGTAATAAAATATGTATTGTCTTGTATTATGTTTTCATATTTCATGTTTTCCTTTTATAAATCAACTCTTTATTGCAAAAATTAATACATGCACATGATAATATAATAAAAAATATCAAATAGCTCCAAAATGTATGCAATATAAGAGTAGATCTCTCTTCAAATCCAGGCTCTATCCCCCTTCCCTAAAAGCAACCACTGCTGATGTTTTTTTTCTGTATTTCCAGAAATGTATGTGCACATACAAGCATCCCTTTATTGTACAAAGGGAGCATACTATTTACATCTTTTTCTTTGTAATGTCTCTTGACAAGTGTTCCAAGTCAACATATATGGAGATCTTTATATCCTTTTTCCTGGCTTCATAACATTCCAAGGCAAGACCATACCATTGGTTATTCAACAAGCTCCCTGTTAATGATCTCATAGTAGACAGAGCTATTGAGAGAGAGAGAGAAAGGAGTTTGGATGGAAAATTACAGTAAAATGAGAAGGAGCAGGGGAGACAAGTAGTACTAAAGGAGGAAATGCCTGATTCCCAGGCATGTTGCAAAGAGAAAGAAAGCCTGGCTGGGGAATAGAAGTGAAAACAGAGGAGTTTCTGAATACATTGTGTAAAAGTGGGTCCAAGAAGAAGTGGGGGGTAGTCACCCCTGCAGGCTCAGGGAGATGAGAATTTGCCCTCTAACATCCTCTTTCTTGATGATTTCATCACCGTTCCTTATGCTCTCCCCTTTGCCAACCCATCATTAAAAAAAAAAAAAGTACCCCACCCAAAAGAAAACAAACATGTTACTATTTATTCATGCAGGAAGGCCCACTGGACACAATAGACAGCAGCACCAGCCCTAATTAAATGAAATGGGGCAGGTGTAATTCAAACCGCCTAGGGAAAATATAATCGGCCACCAAAAAAAATTCCCACCGTTCAGACCACAGGGAGATCAGACCAGCCTCCCGCCCAGGTTCCCAAGCAGAAAGGCTGGACTCAGGGTAGCAAGACAAGAGAAGGTCGACTTCTCGCCAGCAATCTCCTCCCCCGCCTCCTAGCTCCGTGCACCCCCAACCCCTCTCAGCTTGTTAACTGACAGATCAGAGCTGCTCCCTTTGTAGGCTGGATTGTTTAGCTCATTCACCCATGGAAAATGGTTCGGTTCAGATTCCAGGCCGAGGCAACCAGACACCCACTGTAAATCCAAGCTTGGGGATTGTATCTCTTTCGCTGCTTCCAGACACATAAACTGCATCCCTCCTCCTCCCCGCTCAGCTTTCCTCTCAGCCTGGAAGGGACTTGAGAGAGGGTCCAAGGTGGACCCTCCACTTAGAGCAGATCCAGACCTAAGGGATGGGGAGGGATTCTGGAGAAACTTTCAACTGACCTCTTAATTTAGACATGGACCCTGAGAGTCAGAAACAAGCTTGACCTAAGGATGCTCCCTGGGTACCAGTGAAGAGCACGCAGCCAAATGAAAATCTGACTGCATTCTCCACATTCCTCTCACCAGCTGCCGACGGGCTCTGGAATTAGACCTGCCCTGATTCAAACCCCAACTGTACAACTAATTAACTATGCAAGTTTGGGTAAATTGCTTAATTGCTTTCTGCCTTCATCTTCTTACCTATAAAATGGGAGAATAATCCCTCTCCTCTCTCCCTCATAGGATTATTGAAAAATTAAATGGGAAACCCATGTAAAGTTCTTGGCAATAGTAAGGGTTCCATAAGTGTGAGCTCGTTCCCTTCCCCCAGAAAAAGAGTCCTTACCTACCCACTTTGACCTCACTCCAGTCTTCCTTTCCAGGGTCCATTGTAGAAGTGGGTGACCTCATGCAGAGGGTGATTAATGGGCACTAGACAGGCTCCCCACCTGTTCAAGAATGCCTCCACCACTCCCATGCCAGCTGTCTGAAACACACCACTCACGAGTCATTCTTATAGGCTGAGAGGGCTTCAGGACCTGTTACTGCAGTGGCTGTAAATCTTAGTCACTCTCATTTACAGAAGGGGGCAATTGCGCAGATAACCTGAAAAATGCAGCTCTGCCTTGCCGTGGGGTTTCAAATGCATTGGGAACTCATGGTCCACCCCCAAAAGCAAAACCACACATGACTCTGATTCCATCCTTGCAGAGCCGGAGCAGAGCCAGGACCTGACCCCTCAGGGGCTAGAAATGCCTCTTCCCCCAGCCCTCACCCCCGCCCTGCTCCTGTCCAGGTGGAGCCAGTCCCATTAGCTTGACCTTGCAGCTGAGCTCCAGTTTCCAGCCATTTCATCACCTCCGAACCCTCTCCAAGTTCCCTGTGTCCCTCTCAAGCTGCCCGTCAGTCAACACTCATTACTGAGCTCCAGCTCTGTTCAGATGACTGTACTCAGAGCTGGACAAGGGGTGGGAGCCAGAGTCTGGCCAGGGTGGACAGAGTATCCTGGGGAGATGACCTCATGGGCCCTTCCTCCACCGAGTATTTTTAGGCCACTTCCCTCCTTCTCTCACTCAGCTTCCATGGACTTCCAGTGCAATCCAGAACTCCCCAAAATCCCCAAAAGTGCTGCAACTCTCCTCATCATTTTCAAAAGCCTATGGGATAGAATCAACAAACACCCCTTCATACACTCAACTCCTGCTTTGAGGAACTGGTTCCTTTTCATCTCTACCCCACTTCTTTTCAGAAAATAAGGACTGACTCTTGTCCTCAAATATCCAGGAACTCAGAGCATCTTCCTCAAGGCAGGCAGTCCCACCCACCTCGATGGCGTGGCCCTTCCTCGTGTGGCTGTGTTGTGGATTCCTTTGTTGTTAACCTAGTTTCAAGTCATACAGCTTAAAATCCTGAGAGCAGCCCTTCTCTCTGGTGTATGGAGAGACCCAGATCTTTTTGGAAAATTCCAGGTAAGCAGCATCAAGAAACCCCAGGCTCTAATTAGTAGCAGTATGTATGGATGAGAACTTGAGTCTGGGACCCAGGGTGTCAGGGCCTCTGTCTAGTCCCACCTTCACTTTGCCTGCCTTTTTGGAGAAGTTAACTGCTCTGATTTTTCTCCTGAACAGTCTGAAAATATTCTCTCCTCTTTGCTTTGCATTGCTTTTTTTTTTAACCCCCAAAGAACTTGATCAGTAATTTACAAATGCATCCACAAGAGGATGCAGCTCAGGGCCTTGAGATGGAGGTGATTTTGATGCTGTCAGACTCAGCAACCCATCTCCTCCTCCCTTTACGCTCTATCTCATCAGCTACGTGCGCCTAATCTAAACTGAGCTCTAGGAAACCCAGCTCCAGGCCATGCTCTGGCCATGGCTGCCAACCCCTCAATGAGTGCTGAATAGTGAGAAAACCCTCACAGCCTGGGATGAGAAGGGAGGGAGAGACAACACAGGAGGTAAGAAGCGTCCTGTCTCACCCCACCTCACCCAACTCCAGGGAAGATATACACCAAATGGAAAGCAGTGCTGAGCAAACAGCTGGCTCTCAATAAATATGTGTCCATTTCTCCTGGGTGATAAATGTTACTGAAGTCCAAGAGGAACTGGAGCAGGAGGTGGCAGAGCTTCACGCATGCCCTGTGTAGTCAGGTAGGATTTGAATCAGTGGGAAACTAGGGGCAGCTCCAGCTGAGTTCAGGGTTCGGCATAAAGCACCACTCAGTAGTCCCAGATGACAGATTTGTGTGTCTCGTCTGCGATGTTCTCCTTGCCCAGAATAGCATCTGCCCACATCCACTGACACGGTCTCCAGATCAAAGGCACCCCCTTGTGAGCAGTCCCCAACCCCGAGATCCAAAGGCTCTCCCCCACCTCAGGGCACTTTGCTCAGAGCTCTTGGAAGACACTTATCTCCTCTCGCTGCAGAACAGGCAGGCACCAGCAGGGCAGCCCCTTTGGCAGGCATCTGGTATGTAACTGCCCCTTGTGGCCTTTGCAAAATCAGAGGCACCCTGGCCGGGGGCCAGGACAGGCGGCTGGAAAGTGGCAGCTTCCAGGGGAGATGGTCAAGGGGACTGATTTGTGCAGCGCTCATGAGGCATTCTTCAGGGGTTCCAAAACCTATCTGGGAGAAAGTAGAGGGAGCACTGCATAGAGTTCCCAAGACATATCAGCCAGAGCAGATGCGTTTGGGAACTTGCTGTGACCCCATTTCTTCCCCAATCAGGTAATCCCTGGAGGGTGAGATTACGTGCAAATGTTTGCGTTCCGTCCAGGAGTACAGGTTGCTTCACAACTCCCAGTTTTATCATCCCCAGATCCTGTTTGAATTTTATCACCCCTAGCAGGGGTGGAGGGCAGAGCCCAACCTAGGAGAAGGAACCTCTCATCTGAGAATGTAGGAAATATTGAAATCAATAAAGCAAGCAAAGCTAAATATATATGGCCAAGGCAGGTGTATCATAGAAGCTGGGCTGGGGGGACTCCAGAGCCACACTGCCCGTTTCAAACCCCAGCTCTTACTGCTCATTCTCCTGCTGTGACCTCTCTATTCCTCAGTTTCCTCATCCACAAAGTGCGGATAATTTTGTTGCATGGATTAAATGAGTTAATATACGTAAAGTGCTATACATTTGCTATGTTGTTATTGTTGTTATTCATATACATTGCCACAACTGAAGAGGCCACAAGCAGAACTTGAACGTCAGTGTGAGAGCTAAGAAGGAAGCGTCAGGAAGGAGTGAGAGAGAAATGTAGCTTCAGAGATGTGGGAAAATCCAAGATATACTGTTAAGTGGAATAGAACAAGGTGAAACAGTATGTATTTTATGATATTATTTAAGCAAAAATAAATAAAATACAAGGATTTAAATGTAATGCTTTTTAAATGTTTTTAAATGAAGTATAGTTGTTTTACAGTGTCGTATTAGTTTCAGGTGTACAGCAAAGTGATTCAGATATATATGTATGTATTTTTTTCAGATTACTTTCCATTATAGGTTATTACAAGATATTGAGTGTAGTTCCCTGTGCTATACAGTAGGTACTTGTTGGTTATCTATTTTGTATATAGTAGCGTGTATATGTTAATCCCAACCTCCTAATTCATCCCCCTCCAAATATACTGCTTTTTATACAAGAAATATTTGTGGAAATATACCCTAAAAATTGGGAAGAGAAACTGGGGAAACAGGATGAGCAGGAAAGGAGCGTTTGCTTATCACTGTCAGCCTTCCTATATTGCATAAAAGTTTGCCATAGGGTATAGGACGTTTTTATTTATCATAAATAGGCAGGTGGTTGGATGGATGGTGAATGAGGAACAATGTAAAGCAATTGCTTAAATCCGCTGTTGTGATTAGGTTTGGTGTGTTGGTCATCGTATCACGAGAGGGTGACTAAACCTCATTTTCAGTGTCAGGAATGGACAGGTATCTCTTTCCTCTTCATAAAAAAAAAATAGGAGCTATCAAAAGTTTATATTTGGATCTGTTAGAAATTATTTACTGGATCAGATCAACCCCCTCCTCAACCTTCCATGTCAGATCACTTATAAAGAGAGAAAGGGCAGGGTGGCATCATCTGGTCACCTGTAAAGACAGAAGAAGTAGCCCCAGGGAGTGGAATAGGGACAGGACAAGACTGTGAGCTCCCTCAGGGCTCAACCTAGTTCATGTCATCATTGCAGCAGGCGCTGAAGTTCTGAGAAGTGGCTCCGTGAAGCATCTTACATGGAGATTAGGTTCCAAAGTCAGCATCTAAAGCAACGATGTCGTGAGACCAGCATGAGCTTCCAATTCCATTCACCCCAGAGTGCACACCATCTCTCAGTAGGTCCAGCAAAGCCTGTTTTAATTCCAGGGTAGAAAGAGATCCGAGTCTCTGATTGTGCAGCCAGTGAGGTCGCTGAGCAGTGTTTAGGGGCCATGGTGTAAACCTAGAGCCACCCTTCACCTGGTGAGCTTCTCACAGTGGGGCAGGCACTCGGGGACAGAGGCTAGAAGCTGGTGGCAGATGGACACACCCACCTCAGGCTCACTTCACCACATACACCATTGTAACTGGCTCACTGTTTCTTTCTTGCTCTCTTTTAATTTCATACATATGAATTCACATTATTTAATGTGACTCCAATTCAATGGCTGCTTATTGCACAACGACTAAAAAGGCACATCTAACAGATAAAGAGGTAGATGACCCAGAGCACCACCACCCCCACTGTCATAGAAAGTATAGTCATAGAAATAAAAAGGAGGTATTAATAACTGTGACTTACCTGCAGTTCCACTGTTGGAGGTGAGCTGGAATAAGATCATGATAACCCAGGGAAGAAGACAACTACTGAGACATTATCTTCATGTCACTAATCAAACAACATCAAATAAGTAGATACTGACCATTTGAACTGCAAGAACTTCAGGACATTGGCCAGAGTCGTCTCAAAGCCATCAGTTTTCCTCCTGAAGCCCTCGAGGAGAATTGGAGGGGTCAGCATAGATTGAAAGGACAAACAGAGCATTTACTAAGCAAAAACAACATGT
Organism: Monodon monoceros; assembly: GCF_005190385.1. Classification (NCBI taxonomy): domain Eukaryota; kingdom Metazoa; phylum Chordata; class Mammalia; order Artiodactyla; family Monodontidae; genus Monodon; species Monodon monoceros. Next base: position 20,796,578 of record NW_021703772.1, read on the forward strand.
CAGGCAGGATACCGGGATCTGGGCAGAACCACCGTGGAAGAAAAAGCAAGATCACCAGCTTCCAGGAGTCTACTGTCCAACAGAAGCCATAGGGAGATGGGCAAGTACTAACACCACACTTCAGTGTGTAGCATAACAAATGTAAGTGCAGAGAGGAGGGAGCAACTATGTCTCTTGAAAGGAGAGCCCAGGGAAGTGACGTTTTTTTCAGCCCAGCTTGGCTCCTTCACAGCACCTACTGCCAGGACACACCCCCTGCAAAGCCATTTCTGGACTGAGATATGCACCCCTGACCCTAAACTTCCCCCATCTCTGCCATCCTAGTCACAGGTTCCCCACGATGTCTCAAGCCCTATGCTTTCTCGGTTCTCTGTCTTTGATTCATGGCATGGCCTTGACTCCTCCAGACCACCACTGAACTGTCCATCCCGGCAGAGCTGCTCAGAGCATTGCCCCTCATGCCCTGTAGGGCTCTCCCTACTCCAGGGACACTCCTTCCTCACACTCATCCCCCACCAGGGTGACACACAAGCACATTCAAGCTGGTCCTCCAAGTCAAATAGGAGTTTACTGAGTGGAGAAGAGGCATGGCTTTGCAGGTGGAGGAAGGTGTGCGGAAAGGGGCCAAGGTGCAAAGCAGTGTGAGTGTGGGGATTCAGGAGAGCCTCTGGTTGGCACATATGGTGGATGGCAGGGTCTGCACGGAGGGATGACAGCTCTGTTTATCAGTTTCACATGAACAAGCTGTCCAGTTTCCTGCTTCTAATCTCTCCCCTCTCCAACTCCACCTGCACATCTCTGCCAAATGAAGCTTTGAAGCTCCCTAAAATACTGCTTTCACCAAATTACTCAAGGAACTTCGGGGTCTCTCTGCTTGTGGAGTCAAGTCCAAGCACCCTACCTTGGATTTCTGGGCATTTCGGTTGGTTCCATGGCACCTGCTCATTATTCTCCAGCAGAAGTTCTCCAAGGCGTGCTCTTCTCCAGCAGGGAGACCATCTCATTGTCTCCCACACGTGTCAAGGCCACCCCTGCCTCCAGGCCTTTGCTGATTCTGTCCTCCAAGTCTGGAAAGACCTCAAGCTGCTTCTCCACAATCAATTTACTTTTCCTCGTGATCCAGCTGGAATCCCACCTCCTATAGTAAGCTTTACTTGACTATTCCAGTGCTCTTCCCTTCCCATCAATTAAGTCCCTCGTTTAATGTGTCATTTAAAGCTTGTGTTTCCTTATTTATTTTCATTTTGGAATATCTGTCCATTGGTGAAAGTGGGGTGTTAAAGTCCTCTGTTATGATTGTGTTACTGTCGATTTCCCCTTTTATGGCTGTTAGCATTTGCCTTATGTATGGAGGTGTTCCTATGTTGGGTGCATAAATATTTACAATTTTTATATCTTCTTCTTGGATTGATCCCTTGATCATTATGTAGTGTCCTTCTTTGTCTCTTGTAATACTCTTTATTTTAAAGTCTATTTTGTCGGATATGAGAATTGCTACTCCAGCTCTTTTGATTTCCATTTGCATGGAATATCTATTTCCGTCCTGTCACTTTCAGTCTGTATGTGTCCCTAGGTCTGAAGTGGGTCTCCTCTAGACAGCATATATATGGGTCTTGGTTTTGTATCCATTCAGCCAGCCTATGTCTTTTGGTTGGAGCATTTAATCCATTTACATTTATGGTAATTATCGATATGTATGTTCCTATCACCGTTTTCTTAATTGTTTGGGGGTTGTTATTGTAGGTCTTTTCCTTCTCTTGTGTTTCCTGCCTAGAGAAATTCCTTTAACATTTGTTGTAAAGCTGGTTTGGTGGTGCTGAATTCTCTTAACTCTTGTTTGTCTCTAAAGGTTTTAATTTCTCCATCAAATCTGAATGAGATCCTTGCTGGGTAGAGTAATCTTGGTTATAATTTTTTCTCTTTTGTCACCTTACATATGTCCTGCCATTCCTTTCTGGCTTGCAGAGTTTCTGCTGGAAGATCAGTGTTAACCTTATGGGGATTCCCTTGTATGTTATTTGTTGCTTTTCCCTTGCTGCTTTTAATATTTTTTCTTTGTATTTTTTTTCTTTGTATTTAATTTTTAATAGTTTGATTAATATGTGTCTTGGCATGTTTCTCCTTGGATTTATTCTGTATGGGACTCTCTGCACTTCCTGGGCTTAACTGACTATTTCCTTTCCCATATTAGGGAAGTTTTCAACTATAATCTCTTCAAATATTTTCTCAGACACTTTCTTTTTCTCTTCTTCTTCTGGGACCCCTATAATTTGAATGTTGGTGCATTTAATGTTGTCCCAGAAGTCTCAGACTGTCCTCAATTTTTTCATTCTTTTTTCCTTATTCTGCTCTGTGGTAGTTATTCCCACTATTTTATCTTCCAGGTCACTTATCCGTTCTTCTGCCTCAGTTATTCTGCTATTGAATCCTTCTAGAGAATTTTTAATTTCATTTATTTTGCTGTTCATCATTGTTTGTTTGAGCTTTAGTTCTTCTAGGTCCTTGTTAAACGTTTCTTGTATTTTCTCCATTCTATTTCCAAGATTTGGGATCATCTTTACTATCATTACTCTGAATTCTCTTTCAGGTAGACTGCCTATTTCCTCTTCATTTGTTTGGTCTGCTGGGTTTTTACCTTGCTCTTTCATCTGCTGCTTATTTCTCTGTCTTCTCATTTTGCTTAACTTACTGTGTTTGTGGTCTCCTTTTCACAGGCTGCAGGTTCATAGTTCCTGATGTTTTTGGTGTCTGCCCCCAGTGGGTAAGGTTTGTTCAGTGGCTTGTGTAGGCTTCCTGATGGAGGGGACTGGAGCCTTTGTTCTGGTGGGTGGGGCTGGATCTTGTCTTTCTGGTGGGCAGGGCTGCATCCGGTGGTGTATTTTGGGGTGTCTGTGAACTTTGTATGATTTTAGGCAGCCCCTCTGCTAGTGGGTGGGGTTGTGTTCCTGTCTTGCTAGTTGTTTGGCATGGGACGTCAGCACTGGAGCTTGTAGTCCATTGGGTGGAGCTGGGTCTTAGTGTCGAGACAGAGATCTCTGGGAGAGCTCTCGCTGATTGATATTATGTGGGTCCAGGAGGTCTCTGGGGGTCCAATGTCCTGAACTTGGCTCTCCCGCCTCAGAGGCTCAGGCCTGACACCAGGCTGGAGCACCAAGACCCTGTCAGCCACACGGCAGATGAGTGGTTTATTACTGAGAATATTAAAGCACAGGAACCAACAGCCAGATGAAGAGATTCATAGGGTGAGGTCAAAAACAAAGAAACTTCAGTCCTCTTTAGAGTCTGGAGCCCAGCACAGTAGCATGTGGAGGCATTCTGCTTCACCAGCCTGGAAGCTCTCTGAAACCCCTCCTTTTGGATTTTAATGGTGGTTGCATATAGGGCTTAGTACAGGACATAGCACAGCAATACTTAGAATAATTGCAAGGTTTTTTTCCTAAAACTAAGTAAACTCCATATGGTAAACATCAGTTATGCATTAATTAGCACTTAAGGCTTTGATTTTAAAGATTTGGAATATGGAACACTATCCTTAAAGTTCCTAATCGTGAATATTCTACAATATGTAAGTCATGTGACAATAAAAGAAATCATGGGATCCTCAGTGATGAAAAGAGGGGAGAACTTCTCATTTAATCCAACCTCTTAATTTTTCAGAGTCTGAAGTCACCAGAGAAGCCATAAGGCACAGATCCTACCCCCCTCATCCGATTCCCTGCTAAGGTAGAGGCATTAGAATAGGAATCAGCTCCTACACATCTTCAGGATGTGAGAACATTCCCGTGGATGGATTAGGAATCTGGTCAAATGTAGAAATTCTGAGTTTTTTTGGCTTTTGAATCTGATTTGATGTCAAGCAAAACAACTGGGTGAAATATTGCAGGTCTGCCCCTGACCCACCTCCTTCCTTTACTCACCATCATCAAAGTCAACAGGCATTTATTAATAAGCACGTATGCCTGACACTGTGCTTGGTTCTTTGCAGGGGAAATGCAAGATTCCTTGACCTGGGGGAGTGGACAAGCTCAGGCAAAGCCTTGCTGAGCTATTCCAGGCAGCCCCAGGGAGGAATAGGAGGCGGAGGGGAGAGGAGGAGACAGAGAAGGGGCCAGGATCCCAGTCCGGAGTGGAGACTGAGTGTGGGCAGCGCCTGATAAGACCAACCTGGGCTGCAGTCTTGCAGGCTGCGTGGGGGATTAACACATCCATGAACTAGAGTCCTATTTACACTCTTCTTTATGCTAATCATTTGCTGGATGAAGTACAGCATTGTGTTCCACCCAGCGTATTTCAAGCTGGAGCTCAGGTTGAACCTGACTCCCCAGGGAGAAATCTATCAAATCCGAAAAATGCTTAATTTAGTCATAGGCAGTAATAGTGCCCCCAATAAGGCTGAACCTTTTGAAAGGAATTATCTTTCAGAATGGTTGCTTACACACACACACACACCAAAAAACAAAAAAAAACAAACACCTCCCTGGATTTATAAACTGTGCTTCTTGGCTACAGACCATGTCACTGATCTCTGGGGTTATACATGCAGGCCCAGGGTAAATTCATTGAGAGAAAGAGAGCTAAAGGAAACCAAATATAAATGTAACTCCTTTTAAGGTGACCTGGAGGCCTTCCTGCAGGAGGTGTGGTTTGTCAGGAGCTAATTACAAGTCCCAAGCTCTACCTTGTTCGTGAATATAGTTATGGAACCAAGTACTCAGAAAGTGTAGGCATTCTTCTGGGAAGAGAAAAGTAACATTCTGGTGTCTTACAATAATTAGACTGGGGAGAGCCTGAGAATTCTGTTTTCTTCACCCTTTGTCATTCTTTCCATCTACACGTCTTTAGATCAATTTTTAGAATCTCTAACGTATGGCATTTATTTTCTCTTCTCCATTTGGGGGCAGGGTGCATTCATAGCTCTTCCTCAAGCTTCTCAGCCCCACTTCCCCAGCCTCTGTAAGGCCCAAAGGGGCCCAAAGTTTCCCTAGTTTTGACAAAATGTTATCCTGGAACTCAGAAGCCAGAAAGTAAGCAAAATGAGACCCCTAACCCGGTCCCTGGAGAAGGACAGGCTGCTGTGAGCCCAGAGGTTGCCTGCCTTGCCCACCCCCCCCCCCCCCCCCCCCCCCCCCCAAACCCCAGGCCCCTCCCCCCCCAGGGATGGGGATGCCCCCCCCCCCCCCCCAGCCTCGCTCCTGTCACCTGCCTGGAGTTAAAACAAACAGTCTTTTGGAAACTCAGTGAAAGAAAACGGCTGAGTCAGGCCTTCTGTTTAAATAGTCCCCACCTGTTCTCCCGCCCTGGCCTCCCCCGCTCCCACCCTGGGCTCCCCCACTTCCCTTTCTCTTTTCTTTCTTTTCCCCTTTGTTGCTCATTTTCAAAAGAGCAGAGTTGACAGCTCTTGCCTTGAGCAAAGCCAACCCCGGGAGCCAGCCAGGAGCCACCTCGTGCTGCTGACCCAGCGCTCTCTCCCCTTGGCTCCCTCACCACAGCCTGCACGTGGCTGGGTGCGGTCAACGGGGAGGGGGAGAGAAAGGGGGGCCGTAGTTCCCAAGAAACAGAGCCCCATGCCCTCCCTTTACCCTCCCCTCCCCCTCCCCTCCCTTCCCCCTCCAGCTTCCCCACCAAGACCCAGCACCCAGGCACCCTCTACCCGGCATCCAGGCACCCTCTGCCCAGCAGAATTCGTGAAGCCTGTGGAAGGAGAGACATGAGAGAGAGGGTGTGAGAGAGGACAAAGGAAGACAGACAGACCTTTACCGAGGGATGTGCCGTCTTATCTGGAACCCTCAGTGGCCCCATACACTTGATGCTGTGTGTGAAACTAACTTCTTGGCACTGGAGGAGATGATTTAGTTGCCCATATTCAAAAACATACAAAATGTTTCCAAAGTGGCATAAGCTGAGTTACAGACAAAGCCCTGAACCCACTAACTGCCTTCAGGGCACATGTGCAGGTTTCTAGAACTCCCCTGTGCCTCCTTGGAAGGCAGCAACATCTCCAAGTCTGTTGCTGGCTCTGTAAGTCAAAAGCATTTTTTTTTAATTAAATTGTCTTACAACTGCACATGAATCTACAGTTTTGTGGTTTTTTTTGGTTTTTTTGGTTTTTTTTTTTTGCTGTACGCGGGCACCTCACTGTTGTGGCCTCTCCCGTTGCGGAGCACAGGCTCCGGACACACAGGCTCAGCGGCCATGGCTCACGGGCCCAGCCGCTCCGCGGCATGTGGGATCTTCCCGGGCCGGGGCACGAACCCGCGTCCCCTGCATCTGCAGGCAGACTCTCAACCACTGTGCCACCTGGGAAGCCCTAATCTACAGTTTTGAGAAAATAGGAGGTTCACGTGCAGTTATAAGAAATAATACAGAGAGATTTCCTGTGCCATTTACTTAAGTCCCGCAGTGTTACATCTTGCAAGACCATAGTACACTATCACAACTAGGATGCTGCTGTTTATACAGTCAAGATATAGAACATTTCCCTCACTACAAGGGTCCCTTGTCTTGCCTTTCTAGAACCACACCCACCTCCTCCCATTCTACCCCTTCCTTAACCCCGGGCAACCACCAATCTGCTCTCCATTTCTAAAATTCTGTTATTTCAAGAATGTTATATACCTTTGCATCAAAAAGAATAAAATACCTAGGAACAAACCTGCCTAAGGAGGAAAAAGACCTGTACTCCAGAAACTATAAGATGCTGATGAAATAAATTGAAGATGACACAAACAGATGGAAAGATACACCATGTTCGTGGATTGGATGAATCAATATTGTCAAAATGACTATACTATCCAAGGCAATCTACAGATTCAATGCAATCCCTATCAAATTACCAATGGCATTTTTCACAGAACTAGAACAAAGTTTTTTTTTTAATTTGTATGAAAATGCAAAAGACCCCAAATAGCCAAAGCAATCTTGAGAAAGAAAAATGAAGCTGGAGGAATCAGGCTCCCTGACTTCAGACTATACTACAAAGCTACAGTAATCAAGACAGTATGGTACTGGCACAAAAACAGAAATATAGATCAATGGAACAGGATAAAAAGCCCAGAAATAAACCCACACACCTATGTCAATTAATGTATGACAAAGGAGGCAAAAATATACAATGCAGAAAAGACAGGCTCTTCAATAAGTTGTGCTGGGAAAATTGGACAGCTACATATAAGAGTGAAATTAGAACATTCTCCAACACCGTACACAAAAATAAATTCAAAATGGATTAAAGACCAAAATGTAAGACCAGATACTATAAAACTCCTAGAGGAAAACATAAGCAGAACACTCTTTGCCATAAATTGCAGCAATATCTTTTTGGATCTGTCTCCTAGAGAAATGGAAATAAAAACAAAATAAACAAATGGAACCTAATCAAACTTAAAAGCTTTTGCACAGCAAAGGAAACCATAAACAAAATGAAAAGACAATCCTCAGAACGGGAGAAAACATTTACAAATGATGCAACCAAAAAGGAATTAATCACCAAAATATACATCTTCTACAGCTCAACATCAAAAAAACAAACAACCCAATCAAAAAAATGGGCAGAAGCTCTAAATAGACATTTCTCCAAAGAATACATACAAATGGCCAAGAGGCATATGAAAAGATGCTCAACATCACTAATTATTAGAGAAATGTAAGTCAAAACTACAATGAGGGCACATCCCTGGTGGTCCAGTGGTTAAGAATCCGCCTTCCAATGGAGGGGATGGGGGTTCAATGCCTGGTCGGGGAACTAAGATCCCACATGCCACAGGGCAACTAAGCCCACATGCTCTAAAGCCCTCATGCCACAGCTAGAGAGCCCGTGCACCGCAACTACTGAGCCTGCCTGCCCTGGAGACCACGTGCCACAACTAGATAGAAACCTGCGCACTGCAACGAGGAGCCCGTGTGCTGCAACGAAAGATCCTGCATGCCACAACAAAGATCCCACGTGCTGTAACTAAGACCTGATGCAGCCAAATAAATAAATATTAAAAAAAAAAACTACAATGAGGTATCACCTTACACTGATCGGAATGGCCATCATCAAAAAGTCTACAAGTAATAAATGCTGGAGAGGGTGTGGAGAAAAAGGAACTCTCCTACACTGTTGGTGGGAATGTAAATTTGTTCAGCCACTGTGGAGAGCAGTATGGAGGTTCCTTATAAAATAAAGCTACCATAGGATCCTGAAATGCCACACCTGGGCATATATCCAGAGGAAACTCTAACTTGAAAAGATACATGCACCCCAATGTTCATTGCAGCACTATTTACAATAGCCAAGACATGGAAGCAACCTAAATGTCCATCGACAGATGAATGGATAAAGAAGATGTGGAATATATATATATATATATATATATATATATAAAATGAAGTATCACTCAGCCATAAAAAAGCATGAAATAATGCCATTTGCAGCAACATGGATGGACTTAGAGATTATCATACTAAGTGAAGTAAGCCAGACAGAGGAAGATAAATACCACATACCACTTATATGTGCAACCTAAAAAGAAAAAAGATACAAATAAACATATACAAAATGGAAACAGACCCACAGACATAGAAAACAAACTTATAGTTACCAAGGGGGAAAGAGGGGAGAGATAAATTAGGAGCTTGGGATTAACATATACACACTACTATATATAAAATAGATAACCAACAAGGACCTACTGTATAGCACAGGGAACTATACTCAATATTTTGTAATAACCTATAAGGGAAAAGAATCTGAAAAAGAATTTGAATCACTTTGACTGAATCACTGAATCACTTTGCTGTACACCTGAAACTGACAAAACATTGTAAGTCAACCATACTTCAAAATAAAATTTTTTAAAGAATGTTATATAAATGGGGTAATACAGTAGGAAAACTTTTGAGATTGCTTTTTTATATTCTGCATAATTCTCTAGAGATTGATCCAAGTAGTTGTGTATATCAAACGTTCCCTCCTCTTTCTTGCTGAGTAGTTTTCCATCATATGGATGGACCACAATTTGTTTAACCATTCACCTGTTGAAGAACATCTGAGTTGTTTCCAGTTTTTTCCTATTACAAAGAAAGTTGCTGTAAACATTCTTTATATATATATAATTTATTTATTTGGCTGTGTCAAGTCTTAGTTGCAGCACACGGGCTCTTCGTTGTGGCACATGGGCTTCTCTCTAGTTGTGGCACGCGGGCTCAGTAGTTGCAGCGTGTGGGCTTACTTGCCCCACGGCATGTGGGATCTTAGTTCCCCAACCAGGGATCGAACCACGTCCCCTGCATTGGTAGGTGGATTTTTAACCACTGGATCACCAGGCAAGTCCCTAAACATTCATTTTTATGTGAAGATAAGCCTTCATTTCTCTGGAGTAAATGCCAATTGCTGGGTCCTATGGTAATTGCATGTTTAGTTGTACACCTTTTAAAACTCTTCTCTAAAACTACCCCTTATGCACTTCTAGGAGTGTTCCAGGCTGGAAGGTAAGCAGAAGTAGAACTACACGTAGAAGGAGGATGTCTGTGAGACCTTAATTCATGGAGCTGAGTTGCTGCCAAAACACACAGCCTGTGCCTACACTGGATGGTGAAAGTGGACCAGGAGAAAAACCAAGTATGGAAGGCAGAATAATGGCTCCCGAAGATGACCATGCCCCAATCCCCAGAACCTGTGAGTTACATGGCAAAGAGGAGTAAAGTTTGCAGATGGAACTAAGGTTACTAAACAGCTGACTTGAGATGGAAGAATGGATGATATGCAAGTGGGGCCAATGTAATCACAGGGTCCTTAAAAGTAGAAAAGGAAGGCAGGAGAGTCAGAGAATGATATGACTGTGGGAAAGGACCCTCAAAAGATTCAGTGTTGCTGGTTTTGAAGAGGGGGAAGGCAACCCTGAGCCAAGGACCTTGGTGGCTTCTAGAAGCTGGACAAAGCCAGGAAACAGGTTCTCCCCTATAAGCCTCTAGAGAGGAATGCAGTTCTGGTTTTTGTAGGCCAATGATTCTTGTGTCAGACCTCTGATCACAGAACTTTAAGATAATAAAATCATGTTTTTTAAGCCTCCAAGTTTGTGGTAACTTGTTACAGCAGCAAATAGAAAACTAATACATCAAGTGACCTCTCCATGGGTTTCAGCCCTCGGAGTTCAACACTCCTGCTGCTGAACAGAGCTTGTCTTATGAGGAGGGAGAAGAGAGAACATGGGACTGCTCTCATGGTCATTTACAAGCCCCTGGTCTCTCCTTGTTTATCCACACACTTTCTGATTGGCCTCTCCCTTCCCACATCAGACCTGTTGCCTGCTGTCCCTTTCCACCGGACCTCACCACCCTCAGCCTCTCTGGGCCTTATCCTATCTCTCCCCAGACAGCATCTCTGCATCAAAGACTCTGAGAGTGTTCATCCAGCAAACTCGAACCTCAGCCCATCCTGACTCATGCAAAAGATAAAGAAGTTTTGGGATTTGGAACTTGTCTGCCCACTGAGATCTAGCACTTAATTACAACAATAGAAACCCATGGGTCCTGCCTCTCTTACAGCCAGACACTGCTCTGCAAAATCAGGCATTTGGTGTTGCATCAGCTTATTAATGAGCTGGGCTTTTTTCCCTCTGATAATGACCCTAGAAAGTGATGAGCCCAGAGTGTGGATGAAGGAGATCCAGAGAAATAAAGTCGAAACAACCTTTTCATGAGGATGCAAAAATGAGGTGACAATTCCCTAAATGAATCTTTCTCAAGTGAAGAGTAAATCAGGATCAACAGGGAATTTTTTCAACCTATACACACATTCCACCCTCACCCACCGGCAAGCACACACAACAGAGACATTCCCTGCTCTATCAGAATTGTCATAATTCTATGAGGATCTAGCCTTGAGAGCTTCATCTGTGAGGGCATCAATATACAACCTAACCAATATGCAAATACATGCCTACAAGCCACCCCCAACACACATACACAATTTTAATTTGATCCACTATTTTACCAAGTAGTTAGGCTTTGGCAGCCAAGACTAAGAAACTGGTCTAAGGAGGAAGACTCCTCTAATTAATGGTCTCCCCTCAACTAAGTCCTCTCTCACCTGAATGTGGCATTCCTCACCCTGGCCCATTTTCTCATTCTATACATAGGGTTGGGCAATAGGAACTAGAAAAAAAGAATGGATGAATTGTCAAAACCCCAGAGATTTCCAGAGATACAACCAAAGAAATATCTACAGACAATGAGACCTCTGAAACACCAAGAATACCTCACTCATTCATTTTACAAATATTTGTTTAGCAAAGACATAAGAAGTGTCATCCTAGGTCAGAACAAAAGTACAGGTAGCCCAGTGTTACAAGCTCTCTGACCATATGCTGGAGCCAGCCATCACAGGCTGGGACAGTGGTGCAAAACCACTATCCCCCTGACCTTCACCAGTGAGCCACCGAATCTGAATAAGCGTGATATTTATTTTTGCTGCACTGGAGTATACACGCTGGTAGGGCAGTGATGGTCATGTAGTTCTCTGAGCTGACGATATTGGGTGACTCAGTTTAGCAAGTAGTACAGCTTGCTGTGGGTAAGGGGACTGTCTTAGTCTGCTTGGGCTGCTGAAACAAAATACCATAGACTGAGTGGCTTAAACAACAGACATTTATTTTCTCACAGTTCTGGAGGCTAGAAGTCCAGGGTCGCAGTATGGTCGGGTTCTGGTAAGAACCTTCTTTCTGGCTTGCAGGTGGCTGCCTTCTCATTGTGTGCTCACATGGCCTTTCCTTGGTGCCTGCACATGGGAATAGAGAGAGAGCTGATCTCTCTTCCTCTTCTCATAAGGACACTAATCCCATCATGGGGGCCCCACGACTTCATCTAAACCTAATGACCTCCCAAAAGTCCCATCTCCAAATACCATTACGTTGGGAGTTAGGGTTTCGACATATAAATCTGGGGGGACACACACATTCAGCCCATAACAGGGACAGAGGTTAAGTCCTGAGGAAGGAGCCCATGTTCAGTGGAACACATAAAAATCCACTGGAGAGAATGTAACAGAGTGTGTCAGGGTAATAGAGAGTTCTACTCATAAGGACCACAGCACTGAAAAGAACAGAAGCCATTTACGAGGAGACTGGATGCTTTCATACATACTGAAAGACATTATTATACTGCTGTTGATGACTGCACTGTAGTCGTTAACGGCTCATTAGTGCTATCTTGAGGTCTTCAATCACATCAAGTGTGTCTCCAATATGATGCCACAAGTACATAAAAAGGCTGGAAGCCACCAAGTTAGGGACATAGTCCTACTCCACTAATTTCACTTAGGCTTTTCTGTGACCCACCTGTAGCACCTCTGGAAGGTAATCATCTCTATAGAAGGTATTAATGGCTCTGTAAAGTATGTGTCCTTTTAAATTCTTTTCTAAAATTACCCATTTCATGCTCGGGATGTTCACTTTTTCTCATAAGAAGGTGTTGAAAATCATATTCGTGTTTGTCCTCTTCCAACCCTGGAGAGCTTCATAAATATGCACCATATATAACTCTTCAGCCTCCATAGTTTCAGTATGGGGAATCCTCTGTAAAAGCAGAAAGAATGTCTTCCATAAACTGGATTATGGGGTGAGCCTCTCTATTATTTTTACGTGAGACCCAGCAAGTAGCATGTTGTGACATCACAGTCTGTATGAGGAGGGCAGGGCAATGACTTCTGGTTTCAGTATCCTTCTTGATGAAGCTCAGCACCGCATTGGCTTTCCTCCTGCCACACCTAATGGCCCTGTCTTCAGGAAACAGTCTGTAAAACTCTTAGTTTCTGTTTTTAGGGCTGTAAAATTCCAACAAAAGTTAAAGAAGTCCTGCCTGACCCTAAAAAGTCACAGTGAAGAATTTCCCACCTCTCGAATATGTGTAATGAATTTAACAGATTTTTTTGATTATAAAAGCAGTACATGTTCACTGTAGAAATGTGCAAAGTAAAGAAAAAGCACAAAAGAAAATAAAACTCATATTTTGTGTATGTATCTGTATATAAATATTTCAGCCTAATCAGGGTCATACCACATCTCACCTGCTTTTTTGATATATCAATAAGACATGAACATTTCTCCTGTCAGTTATGTAGATCTTTGCCAACACAATTTTTTTTTTTTTTTTTGCCAACACAATTTTTTATAGTAGATGGCTTGCTATCCTATGGGTGTATCATGATTCATTAAACCTATCCTTTATTGTTGACTACTTAGTCCGTTTCTAATTTTTCACTGCCTCAAACTATCCTCTTAAAAGGTGTTGCATATTGATCCTAGTCTATAATTCATTATAGAGGTAGAGATTATCAAACATAAAATGAGCCTTAAGCATGTTAATTTCATGAAGATTGACAGGTAGCTAACTTACATCTGTGTAAGCTGAGAACTATGATAGGAAAAAGGAAAGAAACCAAGAGAAACTAGAGAGACGGAAATGAAAGCCTGAAGATGGTGTTGCTTCAATGGATTTGGAGAAGTAAATGTAAGTACGTCAACCAACTAAATGATAATTCATCAAATCTAAAGTGCATTCATTTTAAGATGCACCATTTAGTTTAGGTCCCACTAAGGAAGGAGAAAAAAATCTGCCAAGCTATCAACTGTAACCAACATTCAGGTGGTTCAGAAGACCAAAGGGCAAGGAAGAAAGCCTTGTTAAAGATATGCTAAACAGGAATAGACTCTGGGTTGGCAGGAATGAGCGGGTGGTGGAGCATAAGACAGTTTCACCCTAAAACCAATGCCAATCGTTAAACGTAAGCCTTTAGACTTAACACACTACGCTTTAGTCATCATCTACTCACAGCTCCGTGACTTCACCAGGCTGTTTCATCCTTCTGTGCCTTTTCAAAAACAGTTCTGTCTGCCTGAAACACCTGTATTCATCCAGAAAATGTTCCTCACCTTCCTGGGGACCTTCTTGAAGCCTCACCCTCTCGGGGACCTTCCCTGACCTCCCTAGGAGGAGATGGAGTCTCCAGCACCAAAAGAGAGAATCACTCTCTCCTCGGACCCACCACTGACTTTGCACACCAGCCCCTGTGTCAAACATGGCCCTCCCAGAGGGCCAAAAAGCTGGGCAAAGACAGAACACCAAAAGAGGGCACCTTGGGTGGTGTTGCAGCTCTAGAGGCCAGAATCTTGTCTGATTGTCAGGCAAGGTTCTCACAGCCTGGAAGCAATAACCTGAACCTGCAACACTTTGTGAGTTGTGTGAAGATGCTCAAAGGGTTTAATGAGGCAGGCAAAGCCCCAACTCCACCATGAGATCTCCTGACATTTAACTGAACAGGTAACATTACCTATCCAATGCAACCAGGAGGCTGTGGGTCGGGGTGGGCGTCTCATATCATCTGCCAGTTTCCCTTCCCACCAAAGTAGTAAAAAGCCTCAACTTTTAGAGAACAGACTGTTGAGTCTTGGCCTGTCCACCAAGCTGCGCTCGCAGCTCCTCTGTCCTCACCTGTGCATCCCACAGCTTACCCTACATCTCCAGGGCTCACTTACTAAAGCTCAAATTGCTCAGTTTGTTTAATTTTTTTTAAAAAAAGCAAACCCTAGCCTAGTAATAAACTGTGCAAAAAAGCTTGGACCTGCAGCAGCTCTCCAGCTAATCTAGGCATTAAGACTTCAGACTCCCAGCATCCCCAGCTGCCAGACTGGGAGGATCATTCCAAATTCTTTTTGGCGGGAAAAGGAAGTTCTTATTTGGAGACTTGGCTAGAAATGGATCAGTTGTTCATTCCTCAGGACCTGTAGCAATTTGGGAACCTTACTGTTTAACCATTTTATGACCACTCCCTTGTGGATACCAGTAGTCCGCAGCTCACCATTTTTAATCACAGATTTGCCTGGGAGTTCCTGGAAGCCTGGAACCATGTCTTTACTATCTTTAAATGCATGGTGCCTGCAACTCTCAATAGGTATTAGTTTAAGTGAATTAATGCATGAATGAATAAACAAGCGCTGAGGTTGATTCAAACTGGGTATAATTTACATCTCTTGGAGAGCTCAGGGCACTGAAGGTTGAGTTAATCATGCTCCCATACCCCCTCCTCCACTGTGTACCATCCTCATATGACCACCTGTCCCCAAAAGATGCTTCTCTTTATCCATTGCTTTCTTCCTCTGTTTCCTTTTCTCGCTGTTCCCCATTTCCAACCTCCCCTCAGCAACACCTCCCCACCAAGCACATAAAAGTTAAATGGGCAGACCATCTACCTACATAACGTTTGTTCCACCCTAGTAAAGTCACTTGGCAAAGTTAAACAGGTGAAGAAAGATTGTGCAGACAGTGCAAGAATGCAGGATATAAAACAAGAAGGAAGGCAAAGACCTCTAGGTTGAGGTTTTTGGAGGTCAGTCCATCCTTGGCTGCCCCACCACCTCATTTTCTCGTACAGCAACACCTGAAGTTATCTGGAGCACATATTAGGGAGTCTTCTCTATTGGGGTACCAGTGGTGCTTCCCCAAAGTCTTCATTCTTCTCATGAGAAAGCATTTCATGGACTTGGCAATCTAGGATTTTAACCTCTGAGGGCTTCTGTCTATGATGGATCCTACCAAGTGCCAATTGCCAAGCTTATCAGTCAGGACGAACAGGCAGGATATGCTCTGTAACAACTAACCTCCAAACCTCAGAGGCTTAAAACAACACAGGTTTGTTTTATACCACATGCGTATTGCAGATCTGCCGCAGCGCCCCAGCTCTCCTCCCTCCAGTAGCCAACCTTAGATAAGGCGGGTGGCATCGTCTCAAGCATCATCAGTGTCAGTGACAGAGGGCAAAGGTGAAGGTGAACAGCAATCCCACAGTATCTTTTAAAGCCTCTAACAGGAAGTGAGACTCATCACTTCCACTCACATTCAATTGGCCAAGGAGAGTCACTGGCCACGTCTGGATTCAAGTGGGGAGGGAAGGGTGACTCTACCCCATACCTGTAAACAGCCCTAATGACCATCACACACAGTGTCTCCCATGGAGTTGGGGGTCAATTAATCTGTTTGACAGAGAGAAAAAAAATACCATTTAGTTGTCTCCTGGGTTAAGGGTAAGAAGACCCTTGTCTTACAGAAAGGAGGGGAAGTGTAGGTATGCATAATGAGATGGCAAATCAGCACTGAATTTCTCTACATAAGAGAAAGATGAGCCCAGGAGAAGGTGCAGGAGTCCTGTGTGGGTGGAGGAGGCTTGGACCCTCTTTGGGGCAGGAGGATAGAAACTAAAGGGGAGATTTTATAGAAAGAGAGCAAAAGAATACGGTAGCCACCAGAGGAAGAGCGGAGATGGTTAAGCTTTAGAAAGTTTTGTTACATGGGAAGGGATATACCCTCTTCAGGCATCTCCTCTGTTTTAAGAGCATGATTTGTGGGTTTGGAAAGGGACAACATGCTGAGGCTGGTCTCCAGGCAAATGCAAGCCAAGGCCAAAGGCTGCCAAGGAGGCCGTTACTGTCTACAGGCCAAAGTGAAGTTTCATTTCATTTTGTTTTCTTGATCTGGCTCCAACTAACCTACACTTTACCCTGCACTGCAACCCAGCACCTCTCCAGGGGCTGCTATGGTCCAGCCCCTCACCTCACATGGGCTGCTCAGCCCTTCCCACCCTTAGGCCTTGGTTCTTACCATCTCGCCCACGTCCCAAGCCCCAGTCCCAAGTGTCCACGCTCCACCTCTCCATCTCTCAAAATGTCTCCTCTCTTTAATCTACAACTCAGAGGCCTTCATTCCCTTGAACCCTAAGATGAGGTTCTCACCCCTCCCTGTACCACAGCCACCCCTTCACAAAGAATGTCACATACTAAAACTACTGGTTGACATGTTGTCTCCCCTAAAAGACTATGAGACCCTCAAGGGCTGGGGGTAATTTCTACTTAGCTTAACTTTTTGTCCCCAGCCCCCATCAGAGGATTTAGCATGAAGTAACAACCATAATGACACTAGGTAGTAGGAACAGTGACGGGTGACATTTATCAAGGCTGTACGGGTTGGGCCCTGTGCTAAGGGCTTAAGTACAACATGTTTTTATCTGTACAACCTTCTGGTGAGTACTGCTAGCCTCGCTTTACAGATGAAAAAATGGAGGCCCCGAGAGAGTAAGCAAGCAGCCCCAAATCACATAGCTCTGGTGTCAAAGGGACCTCAGTTTGAACACCATCCTCTTCACTTAACTGCAGTGACCTACTGTTTCTCCAAAGTTCTGAGCACACACTACTTAGTGGCGGGACTCAGCATTCAGCTTAAGTCTGATGCCAAAGATTATGCTCTTAAACTCAAGGTGTTTGTGGCAGAGACCGTCTCTCTGTTCTCTGAGCCATTGGTCTTTACTTCCAGGGCAGTACCTTTCCAGCTTCCCAAATAATAGATACGGCATGTGCCTGACATTCTGGGGGGAGCGATGAGCACACCTGTAGACCCAGACCATAAAAACTCTCCAGGGGCTCCTCCACGGTCTCTCCTTCCTCATCCCTGCCACAGAGTGGCTCCGAGTATCCACGGAAGAGTCAGAGCTGTAGATAAAAAGAGCCACTGGATGGATGAGGGACTTCATGGAGCAGAGTCCTCCCACCCCCACCCCAGGCAAATCCACCCCTCCAGCCCTGAAGACGTAAGAAATCAATGTATCCCCTGCAAAGCCATTGAGATCTGAGTGCAGACCGTTGAAGCAGTTCACCTAGCCTGACCAAAACAGTGCCCAATAGATGGCCAATTTTAAAGTGATATTTGGGGTGCACAATGAGATGGTGGGAGCCGTGTTATGTCAGCAGGGGCAGGGAGGGGGCTCCTGGGGATGCTTAGAGAAGACTTGATATCCATTCATCCCTTCACCATGCGCCTGAAGGGCAGGGTGTTGACTACTCTCGATGAACAAGCTGGACAAAAGATGAAGGAAAGGCTGGAGATGGCTGGGCCAAGTTCCTGGGAGCAGGGAAACACCAGAGACCAGCATCGGAGTCCTCAGAGCAGGGCTACTTGTGTTTACAGGGGCCAAAAGGAGCAGCTGAGGGCAGCTACAAAGAGGGAAAGAGTTAAGGCTCCCAGTGAGGGAACACCAGCCAGGTGGGAGAGAAAGCCCACATGGCCGGTGGGGTGGGCCTCCTGGGCAGCCCAGGGGCTTCCTCTGAGACCTGGCCCAGTTCTTTCTCCAGCAGCCCTCTGAAACACGAGCTGGCACTGTGTCCCGGCAGCTGGTTTCCCACTGCCCGTTCTCTTTCTCCATTTTCTTTCTCCGAACCCCCCTCTCCCCGCCACCACCCGCCTACTCTTAAGTCACTGCATTAGGGAGAGATTGACAGTCCCCTGGGGCAAAGAACACCCTAAATCTGCAAGCAGACCATCCCTCTGCCCACCCACACACATTTTGCCCCATTTATTTCCATGTCAATACCCAGAATGCCTTGCTGGTCCACGCCAGAGCCATTAGGCACATTAGACAGTCATCGCCAGCATCTGGAGCCTGGAGTTGGCAGAGCTAGGTGTCCCTCAAAGGGCAACGTGTTTGCTTTCATGCCAGCTGAAATTGGGAATGAGCTGATTCGCCCGCAACCTCGGTCCCCTTGGCTCAAGTTGGCACAGGGCAAAAAGAAACCCAGATGCAATAAGAAACGTTGTTTAAAGCCATGTGACCAGCTTTCAAGGTCCCCATGCAGCTCACCAAATTCATCCACCAACACAGACCTTCCACATTTCCACTCAGCCCAGCCCTCAAGAGCATGGCCTCTCTTAAGGGTTTCAAGAGAACTTTTCACAATCCAGATTAGGGATGTTTTTTTACACCCCCTTCCCATCGTTTCAGGGTACAACAGCTTCCTCTTTGGGTTCAGAGAGGGCAAGCAACTTGCAAAAAACGCACCCAGGCCTAATGGGCCCCCGGCCTCGGTCCCAGGGTCTCGGAGTCTCCCCAAGCTCCTGCTCGAGAGGTATCCAGAGAGCATCTTGGGGAAAGCTGCCTCCTTGGGGTCAGGGAGGAAGTAGAGGCAGCCGTCGGGTGGGAGCAAGAAAGTATCCAGAACAATCAGAAGAGAGGACGATGAATGTGTGCGTGGAAGGTGGGCAGGAAGGGGTAGATATTAGAGAAGAATAAGAAAAACGGCAAACCGAATACCTCATGTTCTGCTTCATCCATAAAGGTTTCTTTTGTGCAGCATGTATTAGACACATCTGCTCCTGTTCCTACAGGAGTGTAAAGTGCACCGCCCCTGACTCAGGGGCAAGCCATTCATTCAGTTGAACCTAATGAGCTTACTATGTGTCTGGCACCATGGTGGTAACTGGGGACACACAAATGAAAGATGTGGCCTTTGCAAGGCAGTACCTGTGTATGTCTGTGTGGCCAGCAAGCCCCTTTCCTCCGTGTCGTATGTGATGACTGCTTTCTGGGTGTCAGGGTTGGGTCCCCCTGGGGCATCCACGCTCCCTCGTCAGGGTGGCAGTAGGCCTAATAGCACAGGTGTAAGCGTGGACTCTGGGGCTGCACTGCTCACGTTCAGGAAGAGCCTCTGCTGCTTTCGAGCTGGGGGATCCCAGGCAAGTTCTTTATCTCCGTGCCCTAGCTTCCTCACCTGCAATAGAGCCGAGAGGAGGGCTGAATGAGTGAACATGTATAATGCTCTCCACAGAGTGTCAAGCACTCGATAAACATTAGCTGTTGTTATCATTGCAGCTGGCCGCACAAATTAACAAAAGTCACTGCCAAGCTTCAGGGAGCAGCGGCCAAGGCCACAGACCTGAGCAAAGCTAAATGTTTTTTACAAGAAACTAAACCATGAATCTGTCTTCCTTTTCTCGGGGCTCTAACCAGGTAAGTACAGGAAAATAAGCACTTATCACGTGTATAGGCCATGGGATAAATTGATTACGGGAATGGTGATTGGCTAGGAAGTGAGAATTTCAGATCTAAACATTCATATGAAAGGCCTGCACCTGCTCCCTGGCTCTCAGCCACCGCACGGCTGTGGGGTAGATGGCAGGTGAAGCAGGAAGGAAGTCACAGAGAAACTTCTGAGACTGTGCTGGGGCCCAGACCCAGGAAAGGCAGGGGTCCTAACACGAGGTCAGGGTAACTCCAGCCCCTTGAGAAAGGTGATGGGGGCCGGGGGGGTGGGTGGAGGACTGCTGAATATTTCACGACCTTGACACCACCCTCTCCTTTGTGTCTTTCCACCTGCCCTCCCCCATCCCAAGCCTCAGGGTGGGGTCAAAGACAGAGGGATTTGGAGAGCTGAACTCCAAGTCCCAGGAAAACTCCTTTCTCTATTCCCCAGGATTAGAAGATTAGGAGGAGAACAAAGGAGCAATTCACCAGTGGTTTCTGCAATTCTCCCACGTCCGACTCAGCAGCGCTGAGTTCCCACCATCTCAAGTGGCTGGAGAGAAGCTGGAGGCCAGCTGGCCGGCCTGAAACAGTGTCTGTACAGACGCCTCTCCCAGAGACACTCAATGCCTTCTGTGCACGTAGCCTGGGGTAGAAGGGAGTAAGTGTGTGTGTGTGCAGGTTGCTTAGGGAAAAATCAGAGGGGAGGGAGATAGGTACTGAACCAGAAAAGCTTCTATAGATCTTCTATTTGGAAAAATGCCTGGTTCCCACCCAGTTTTTTTAAAATCCAAAGACAGACAATGGCCAAGAAAGATGACACCTGAATGACTGATACACTCAACCCCACCTCCAACAGGTACATGCTCTGCAAAAGATACATTTTGAAACTTTTGGAAACTGAGAAAGAAAAAACTTCTCATAATTTCATCATGGATAGTATTGGGGGTATATTTCTTTCTGTTCTTTCCACTATATATCTTTTAAAATACATAACTATCATTCAATTCACATTTTCTTGTGTCCTGTGATGTCTTCGTGTTTCTAACATTATACCATAAGCAGTTTTCCATGTTGCAACACATTCTTTCCATCCAGCCTTCTTACAGCCCAATTTGAGGACTGGTTGTCGAAGGGGTCCAAGGTGGTTCACAAGGGGTCAGAGAAGACAGAAGGAGACCCTGGGGCTTGCATGTTTAAGCTCATGCAAGGCTACTTCCAAATACAATATGGAAGGCTCAGTCTTCTCAGTTGCTTTACAGCCCAAATAAAATAAGAGGAAAGCAATGAAAATTGAAGCTGTGAAGGAAATCATGCTAACTATTAAGATAATTATAGTCTAAAGTGGATTGAAATTCCCTGGATCTTTTTGTCCAGGGTGAATGGTGGTCACTCCTTTCTAGGCGCCAACAGAGGTACAAAATATGGCTCCTCTTACCAAAAGGTTTAGTATTTGGACGTTCTTAATGGATCCTTTCTTCAATTCCTATTTTCCTCTGTAAAAATAAATTCACATGCATTCTCACTTCCTAGAACCAAACCTTCCCACCTCCTAAACACCCACACCTTCTCCTCCTCATTTTCTCCAGACCGGGTATGCTCCACATAGGCGGCACTGAGGGAGTCCTAAAAACACTGCTTTTCCTCAGGAACTGGGGGTTTGTTGGCAAACATAACTTTCATGTTTAGCGAGGGCGACCATATCCTGTTTCACAAGTACTTAGCTTCTACCTTCTTATTCCTTAGTCAGAGATGCCAGAAAGGGGCTTGATTCAGGATCAGAGCAGGAGAAGTGTCTTGGTTAAACAAAAAAAGAGGTGTTTCTGGGCTTCCCTGGTGGTGCAGTGGTTGAGAGTCCGCCTGCCGATGCAAGGGACGCGGGTTCATGCCCTGGTCCGGGAAGATCTCACATGCCGCGGAGCAGCTGGGCCCGTGAGCCATGGCCGCTGAGCCTGTGCGTCCGGAGCCTGTGCTCCGCAGCGGGAGAGGCCACAACAGTGAGAGGCCCGCGTACCGCAAAAAAAAAAAAAAGAGGTGTTTCTTAGATGGGGCAGATGTTGCTTTGCGGAGGGGATAGCCATCAGAGAGATGAAGATCCTTGTGGAAGCAGGAGCAGGACAGAGCAGACAAACTCCCAGCCTTAGCTTGTAGGGTTAACACATCCTGCCACTCGACTCCCTGCTCTGGTCCATAGAGCAGGGAGGGGACACTAAGACCAAGATCTTCCTTACTCTCCAGTCCCCAGCGAGGTGTCAGCTGTCATCATCTGGGTCCAAAAAGACAAAAGACCCCAGTTCTGTGAGGTGCTCACGGAGCAAGCCACCAGTTGCTCTGGCACGGTTTTGCCATGATCCGCAGAGCTCAAGGAAGAATAAAAATAGGAGTGGTCACAGTCTGGAAGAAAAGAGGTTCTTCCTTCCGAGGCTAGTTGCCTAAAGGCCTGGGATGGGAAAAAGGAGAAGAATATTTTCATGCTTATGCAATTATCATCGGAGGTTTGGGAACCCACTGGTACCATTCACAATTTGTGCCCTCCCCCTACCTTCTTTGGAAGACCCATTCCTAAATTGGCTTCAGCCTTCGGTATCTGAGTTCTCAGGCCCCTCACCCAGCTGCTCACGGGGAAGTGCCCTCCTGACTAAGGATGAGCCAGGGGTGGGGATTGGGGGGAGGGGGGCGGCGAAGCAGCATAGAATCAGTCTCATAAAACTCAAGGCAAAGTTAATGAGAAAAACCAATGTCATCGCCAGCTCGCAGAGCCACGAAGAGTCCCATTTGGAAAAACGCTGTTGCGAGCCCTAAGTGGTTGGTAAGTGGGACACAGACACTGTGGGGAGAAGGAATTGGTGATTCTGTCAACCAAAATTTTTCAAGTCATAACATACCAATAGTTGGGGAAAAGAAAAAAACCTCAAAGCTCATCTCAAAGATTCCTCCTTCTGCAGATGAAGGCGTCCAGGTCAAGTCAGCCTAAACGGCCTCCCCAAAGTTTAGGCCAGAGTCAAGGTTGCAACCACAGTGTTTTGAATCCAGCCCTAGCGTTCTTCGTGCTATTCCATGTTCACATTCACACCACCAGCATGTAAACCCTCCCACCCTCTCCGACAAACAGCACCAAGATGCATCCCACTTTGGCGTGAGGATTATTTCCCATCAGGGCTGCCTTTATATGTACCGTATAGTCTGATGCCATGCAGCAGGTGGCAAAGTGTGTTGAGGGGCAGGACATCAAGTCTCTAGAGAAATTTTCAGGAAAGGGACAACTGGCCAAGAAATAAGGAAAGAAGAAACACCTCAAAACATTTGGAATGGGAAAGATTAAAAGCTTATAGTGATATTGGAGAAAAAGCAAAGAACGCTTCTGCTCCAGGCAGAGCCAAAGATGCAAGCACTTGTGTTCCATGCTTCCAAGTTTCCTTTTCTCTGCCTTCCTCCCTCCCGGACATCGAGCTCCTCTTCCTCATAAGCAACACTTCCTCTCAGGAAAGATGCTAATGAGTGCATCCACACTGAAGCAGAACTGACTGAACATTCTCTCAGGCAGATTCCATAAGATGTCAGGGCTAGATGGGACCGAGACTAACATTGCCTAGTCTGGAAAAAAATGTTTTTAATCTAGAAGCTAAATAATAGGTATCATCATCACCTACATTGTGGACCAAGAATTTAAATCTAAGCACTTATCAGCCTGTCTGGCATATAGCGAGACCTCAGCAGAGGACCGTAACTCAGGGGTTACCCCAACTCTGCATCCCTTCTCAAGAGAGCTTGGCCTAGTAGGTATTTGCAGGATCAGACATTATTTTGTGTATATATCCTTTCAGGATGCCCTGCCACAGGCTTCGCCTCTGGTCACCCTAAAGATTTGGAACCATATCTCTTCCAAGATGTCATTATCCATTCTCTACTAGAACTCAGGGCAAGTCTAGATGGGACAATACATCCCTCTCCTTTTTCTTGTCCACCACAAGACTAACACTCCATGTTGCAGTTATATGCACATCGCTTTGTTGAAGTAGGGAAAACTAAAAAGGAAATGGTCAATTTAGACTGGTCAGACTTTGAGTGAACTGTGAACACGGAGTCTATCTTTCAGCTCCCAAGGGAAGGCATCTGACATTTAGGCTTTCACAAGGAAGAGGTCATCTGTGCAGGTCCACCATATTGCACAATTCCTGGGAGCACCATTCACATAACAGTCTATGTAATGGCTCCGTTGTGCAAGGCCTGGCCTACTCAGCTGGAAAGACAGCTTTGCCTCACCCCTAAGTTGACCCCGCTGCATTCAGATCATTCACATGGCCTTAAACACCCACTTCTTCAAGTCTCTGTGTCCTAAATGCTACTGTCCTTCAGGAACCCTCCTCTTCTTTCTGTACAAAGAAGTGTCAGCTCTCTAAATCACTCCTACATTTTACTTCCCATGTATAGCTAGAGAGGCAGCCACGTGGTCAACATCAGTGGGGCGGTCATCACTGAGTCTCAAAGACCATAGGAGAGTGGGCTCCAGTCCCATAAGCAAGAGTGACTATGGATCCTCCAATTCTCCTACCAGGGAGAGCTGTCCCAAAGACAAACATTAAATGGAGGAGAGGAGAAAAAAGGTACAATTCAAACCATAACGAGTAAAATCTCTAGCTCTACCCTTATGGTCAATAAGTACCCATTATTGTGTGACAAGCATTTGCTTTCTTTGGGACTCTCTCCTGTGGACAGCCGTGCCCACAAAGTGGCTACACTGGGGTTTATGTGTTTCTACATCTAATCAAAAGACTTTAATAATAACCTGTATGATTCCCCAGGCAGCAGAACCTCTCTCTGATACATGCATTCTCAACTAGGGAATATATCATTGTGAAAACTAGTTCTTAGGGGGATTAAAAATATCTTAGACATTACAATGATTTGCAGCCTCCAAAGGGTCAGAGTACATGAACAGATTTAGAGTATACAGCCGAGGAGAGGAAATGATAAGGAAAACAATGCCTAAAAAGGCTACTTAGGGGAGTACTAATGAAAAAAGTTGGGAAACAATGCTCTAATAGAGGAGAAAAATGGGGATGAGGAAAAGTTGCCAGTTCTAACTGGTAAGTTAGTTATCATCGTCACCATCATAATTAAAAACATTTTGTATGCATGCCCTAAATTAACCCTCCTAGCAATCTTAAGGAGTAAGAACGATTAGAGTCAGTTAAGATGATGAAATAGCTTTAGAGGTATTGTCCAAGGCCACACAGCTAGTAACTGGCAAAGGCATGATTCCAACCCAGTTCTGCCTGACTCCAAAGTCCAAGGTCTCAACCATCCTAGAAAGCTGACTGCATCGTCAGCCCAGTAGAAGGAAGGCTGGCAACAGAGCAGCCCATCTTTAGATTCTACCATCTACTCCACCAACCCAAGTCTACCTCTAATACCACGGAGGACAGTTAAGCTCTGAGAAAGGAGACAGACAAGTCTGGGAAAACACTGGGTTGGGTTGAAGATGAGGAGGGAGGGAGATGGCCCCACTCTC
Organism: Monodon monoceros; assembly: GCF_005190385.1. Taxonomy (NCBI): domain Eukaryota; kingdom Metazoa; phylum Chordata; class Mammalia; order Artiodactyla; family Monodontidae; genus Monodon; species Monodon monoceros. The sequence continues at coordinate 20,821,909 of NW_021703772.1, forward strand.
CCCTGAGTTTGCCTCCTCTTCCTCTTCTTGAGAAACAGAGCCACTGGGATCAGGATTCTGGAACCTAGGACAAAGAGAGAAGTGAAAAGGGGGAGGGTGGCCCCTGCTGTGTGCTCAGCTACTACTGCTGAAACCCCAGTGTGGGGTTGCAGCCAAGCCCAGGGATGGGGTGACCTCTTTGCAAACAGAAATTCCCCAGGCAGAGCTTCTGCAAATATAAACACGGACTCACCACGTGACGGGTTCAACCAGTTCATGTAAACACCAAAAGGAGAAAAAAAATTCAAGGGGAAAAGTATGCTCCAACCAGACGAAGCAGGATATGTAGTTCTGTGACTCACCGAGGGGAAGGTCAAGAGCTAAAGGGCTCAGGACCCACTGGGCCTGCAGTAGGGCCACAGGTACTCTTGCAACCTGGGCACAGGGAGCCTTGGTTCCCCACAGTGTGGGAAATTCTTTGTCAGGGGCAGCGAAAGCGGGTGGCTTTTCCTGACTATCTGAAGCGCATTGGGTTAGACTTCCATGGAAAACAGAGAAGGTAGTCCTGAAGCAGAAGGACCTATAGGTAGATATCAGAAGGACTTCCCCATTGCCAGGTGCCTTGGTAGAAAGAAGGTGTCTCAAGAGGTCTATCTAAGCTTGGGAACAGCTGTCTGCTTGGAAGCAGGGGATGGATGGATGGAATAAACTCTGAACAGCACACCCTTCCTCCCTACCCCCACTCCCACAACACTGTTGTTTATGCTGGCAAAGAGGATGCTCTCCCGCACGGCCCCATGTTATCTATAAGAATGCCAGCAGAGTATCTGGTTTTTCTGCAGATAATCCACACTGCCCCTGTAAAACAGCCAGCTCTCCACAGCATTTGCAAATACCATACTCTCCCGGGCCAGAAGAGTTTTGACAACACTCCATCTCAGTCTTTCCAAGGCACCCATTATCCTAAAATAAACCAGCCAATGAGGAGGTTGGCAGATGGACGCCATGGACAATGGGGGACAGGATGCTCTATGCTAGTGTTGTGGTCTCCCCAGCATTTCCAGAAGAAAGCACAGAGCTCTGGAATGCCACCGTAGTCAGGGCAGTCAGAAGTCTCTAACTCTGGACTCATCCAAGAGGACAGTGGGTTCCACGCCAGGCCCTACCACTGTGTTGGGATTCATTCAAGCAGGCATAGCCTCCTATCACTCAGCAGGGGACCCAAGGGCCCACTGACCCTCCTGGGAACTGAAATCACACTGAAACCCATCTCGGCAAGGAATGAGGCAAGGACAAGGGGAAGGAGACCTGAGCAGGCATGGCCTGGAGGAGACTGGAAGGGGCTGGGAGGCAGTATAAAGAGAAAATAAGGACAGGTGGATTTCAGTGTTTTAACAGCAACACACCCTATGTATGCACCTTATTGTAACCATTTACTTTCATATTATCACATGTAGGCATGTAGGACTGTATATAGAGGCCAAATCAATAACAGATTAGTCTTATAACAACAGAAGATATTTGGGGCAACCCAGTCCCTAGCCCCACCGCTTCTTATCTGTACAACCTTGGGTAAGAAACAGGACTTTTCTGTATCTAAGTTTTAAAATGGGATTAATAATAGTACATATCTCATAGAGTAGTTATGAGAATTAAATGAGTTAATATTTGTGAAGCACTTAGAACAGAGCCTGGCACATAGCAAGCATTATTAGCATTTGTTAAACACACATAGACTCAAATGAATTTGCTTAGTATTTTATGCCTAACCATTCCTCACCCTATTTTTTTTCTTTCATTTATTTACTCAGTAAATATTTATTGGGTGCCTACTACATGTCAGCTTCTATGCTGATACTACAGCTGTAAAAATGAGCAAAAGTAACCGTGGCCTGCCCACTCTTGGGGCTCAGAGTCTAAATGTTACTCTTTGGATGAGCCTTTCCCCGCAGGCACCTCCAAATCCATGTCACGTTAAACCATCCCAGCCCAGATCACATCTTGCCTAGGGCCATACAGCTCTGAATGCAGGACCTGAAAAGGAAAATTGCTTGTGGTTTTATAGCTGTCCCAGCCTTGTGTACAGAAGAGAAAAGTGCTGGAGTAACCGGAATGAGCCCCAAAATTTGGAATGCAGTTGGCAAAACCCAAGCTGAGCTGAGGTGCCAGGCTCGGTAGATTACCTTCCTCAGTTCCCATTCCAGCTTCTAGCTGACCTTCCTGCCCAAGCAGTTAAGGTTTGGGATGTGACTTGGGATTTATTAATCATATACACTCATTCAAGACTTTGATTTGGAATCAAATTATGAAGGAAGAGAGGACAAGTATGGGATGTATATTTAACTGGAGCAGACTGGAGCAAAGGCAGGGGAGCAAGAGCAGCCAGCTGTGGCTATGCTGGCTTTCTGACCGCAGAAGAGGCAACAGGTTCCATGGGGGTACAATTCTGCAGTGTGGTTTGGGGAGTCATTCCTGGAAGCTCAGCCTAGAATCTTTTTCTTCAGCCCCCCACTTGGTCCATGATATATCTATACTTCTTAATAAATCCTTTCCAGCCTGTACTAGCTGGAGTAGATTCCACTTTCGGCAACTAGAAGTGGGAGAACCTATTTAGAACTGACCATCCCTGACAATGTAATTATGGTTGAACGAAGGCCTAAACCTAGTGAGAAAACTATATTCCCTAAGCTGCTGAGAAGGAAGACACCAGTTTCCCTAGCCTTTGGCTAGCACCAGCAGTAGGACCTGGCATGAAATTCAACAAATCCCTCCCAGGCATTTGTCTTTATAGTAAGCTTTCCCACTTACCAGGTAGAGAACAGTTTGGAAGGTTTTAGCTGCATAGGCCATGATGAAGTAGTAAAGGAAGAGACGGTATAACACGGCTTTCTCCCCCAGCCCTCAGTCATGCAGGACTTCTTTCTCTCAAACACACCAAGTGTAACCCTGCCCCAGGGCCTTTGCACTTGCTGTCTTATCTGCTGGGAAGTGACTTTCTATCACATTTCCCTCTTCTGTCTTCTTTGTAACACTTATCAATTATTTTATTGCTTTACTTGTTTGTGTGTTTATATCTGTTTCCCCCCATTAGAGCATAAGCTTTTGGAGGTCAGGAGTTCTGACTTGTTCACACTGAATTGCCAGACTATAGAACATGCTTGGCACCCAGTAGGGGCTACAAACAAATTTCTTGACTGACTAACTTGTTCCCTGACTCTCATTCCTCAAACCTACTTCCTAAAGGTCAGAGGCATTTGAGTCAACTAAAAAGGCCCAGCCTTTGGGGTATGAATTAAATCCCAAGTACATCTTGAGAACAAAAGTGGTTCATGGGTTAAAACCTGGAGGTCAACAGCAGGGAATCCTTCTCCCCTGAGAAATTAATAAGTTAAATCAGATGGAAGTAAATTTAATCTTCTCCTTCTCCCCTTGTTATCTTAATTGGTTTAATTTTGTGGCAACTTTTCAGGATTCTCACAACAGAAAGCAACTCATGTTGCTTTGGTAGCCCAGAAAGTAATTATCCTGTGGTTTTACTCTAATTCACTAACAGACACTCTCTTTGGCTTTAAGGACCCCTGAGAGTAAAAAAGAGAAAACTGAAGATTAGGAAATGCTTTTTTTTAAAGTTAAGAGCTATGATAAAATGATTAGGCATGACGATTATCTTTTTTTTAGTTAAAAAAGGAAGGTGAGTGATTTAGAGTACAACGTAAGACATGAATAAATAGACGCAAGCATTTAAACGCAACTGGGCATCTCATTCGCTGACCTTTATCCGGTTTCAAATATTGCTGAATGCAACCTTGGTTTTATTCCAGAATTGAGTAAATTAAACTCTTTTTGATTATCCTAACTTGGACATAAAGTCTCCCCAGGGCTTATCCCAAGTCTAGTGTGCTTTGTGTCTTCGTAGCAGTTTTTTATAACAAAAAAGTGCAAGGAGCTTCTATCCAGCTTTGATCTCTTTCTAACTAGAAAGACCTTGAGAATCCTACTTGCAGTTTATTAGAGAAAAGTCCAATTTGTCCTTTTGAGCCAGCAAGCTCTTTTCCTGCTTTCTTTCCCACTTTGCTGCCCACCGAAAAGAAAATAAAAATCAGACAAATGTTTTCCAGCTTTTGTACGAACTCACTTTGAAGTACCTGTAAATTTGCATATAGTCATTCCCACACTCCCAGGAAATATCTTCTGTGGCTAGAGAGAGTCCTGTTAAGAAAGGCATCAATGATTGCCCCTTGACACCGAGCTAATTTTAAACAGGCAAGAATGCTCTTTTCAAAGGTATGGGAACTAATTTCTCTACCATGTTTTCATCCCACCCATTTCACCCAACCTTATCTGCAAGATCCTTTGAAAGTCCTGAATAAAGTGACAAAATAGAGGCTAGTACAACTGCCAACAGAAGGAGAAAGTACTGGGGACAGTCACCCAGGTGCCACAAATGCTTCAGGTGCCTCTTGCCCCATCCATCCTTCTTTGTTCTCAGTTTGGTGGTATGGATACCCAGGGTAGAAAACGCTCTTCTGTCCCAGGGCTGTGAAGTTTAATCTACCCCCCGTCAGGCAGTGGAGCAAACTTTCCCAGCTGTCACCATGAGTCAGTTCACCCAAGCAGATGTCGACAGTTCGGTTTACAAAGAAGAGAGCTAGAGGGAGGAGTGGGGGCTAGGGAATATGGAAGGGAAAGGGATGTAGCTTCAAGGAGTCTGGCCCTCAAAGGACACACCAGGTCTATGATTTCCATGGCAACCCTATTTCTAATGTCTCTCACTCTGAGCTAGAACATCTATATGTGGTGAACCTTCAATGTTGCACAGCTTCAGTTCTCTGCTACCCCATCTTTCTCAGCCCCATTCTGCCTTCTAGGTGGTTCCTCGGGCTCAGAGAAAGATCTGAGGATCATCTAATATGGTGGTTTATAGATTATACAGAACAGTAAAGTGTCCTCCAAAGTTTAGGGCCAACAGGGGGGATGCCAACTCCTCATTTTCGAACTGTGACCTTGTGATTTATAATAAGAAATATATATATTTGGTCTTTGTCCATGTTTCTGGCACAGAGCTCCTAAAACCCTTGAAATTTCCTAAGGGATAAGAGCCATAAAGATGTCTTTTGTTACGTTAATGATGTGACTTTTGGAAAGCACCAAGGATGGGGACCGGTTGCCTGGAGAACCAACCACATGATTAGAGGGTTGGAACTTTTAGCCCCACCCCCTTGGCCTCAGGGGAATTGAGAAAGGCTGGAAGCTGAATCAATCACCAAAGGACAATGATGTAATCAATCACGCCTACATAAAGAAGCCTCCATATAAACCCAAAAGGACAGAGTTCAAAGAGCTTTGAGGTTGGTGAAAACGTATTGCTGCAGGGAGAGGATCGCATAGAAAGGGCATGGAAGCTCCAAGACATTTCCCCATACCTTGCCTTGTGTACCTTTTCCATCTGTCTGCTCCTGATATCTTTTTATAATCAACCAGTGATTTAGTAAGTAAGATGTTTGCCTGAGTTCTGTGAGCTGCTCTAGCAAATTAGTTGAACCTAAGGAGGAGCCACTGGAACCTCCAATCCATAGCCCATCAGTCAGAAGCACAGGCTCACTGACATCTGAAGTGGGAGCAGGGAGTGGGCGAAGGCGGACGGTTTTGTGGGATTGAGCCCTTAACCTGTGGGATGTGATGCTATCTCCAGGTAGTATCAGAATTTGGTTAATTGGTGGCATTGGAAAACACACACACACACACCAGAACTGGGTGTAGAATGATATTGGTATTATTGGTAAGTGCTATATCAGTTACGGGGCTTTCAGAGGTGAATAATGAAGAATCCAACTCAAACTGGAGCCAGCAGTATAGAGATTTATCTTCTTATGTCACTGGAAGAGCAGAGAGTGGCTTCATACAAGGTCACATCAGCAGCATTGTGACATCCTACCAGTGGCAATGGAGACAAAAAGCTTTCACATCCAACAAGAGAGAGCAATCTCTGCCCCAGACATGAAATATACATCTCTCCATGATCTAACCTGATTGGGCTGATCTGGGTCACTTACATAAGCAATAGCTATCACCAGATTAGATCACTGGTTTTCAAATTTTTCTACTTGAGACCCCTTTAATCTTCTAAAAATGGACACCAGAGAGCTTTCATTTAGGTGGATTATAGCTATTGATGTGTATTGTGTTATAAATTAATACAGGGAATTTTTTTAAGTATCTATTTGTCAATGTATTTTAAAGTAACAATAATAAACACATTACATGTTAACATAATTGTTATAAAAAATAACCATTCTTGTTAAAGTTTAGTGAGAAGTGTGGCAGTGTTCCACATTTTTGCAAATCTTTTTAATTTCTAGTTTAATAGAAGACAGCTGGGTTCTCATATCTGCTTCTGCATTCAATCGTTGCAATATCACATGACAGCCTCTGGAAAAATCCAGTGTATACTCATAAAGGAATGAGAGTGAAAAAGGCAAATAATGGCTTAGAATAAAAATAGTTCTGACCTCCCAGACCCCCTGGAAGGGTCTCATGGACACACTGAGAATTGCTGCCTTAGGCTCATCCGAATTGCCCTCTGAAGCAGGGGATAGAGTGGAAATCTGAACAAAACTGGATGCTGTTGGGAAAAAGGAAGGAGTCTGGGTTTCAGTAGCAATCAACAGTATCTCCATCACTGATACTGAAAACATACGAACAGCCAAAAACCACTGCCACCTACCATCTCCTACATCTCATTTTTTTCTAAGCATTTTGATATCAAAGACATGGGATGAACACAATTTCGAAATAAAGGATAGTAGTTTCGATTGAATACATAAAATTTTATGAAATACTGACTAAAATGATTGGACGTGGAAGGAAAGGGGAAAGACAACATAGAGATGGGCTCCAGCTTGAGGAGTAGGTGAAGAGGATGCCATTGACTGACACAGAGGACCAGACGGGGAGCAAGCCTGGGGCAGAAATTATGAATTCCACTTTGAACATGTTGACTGGGGCCTGGGAGAAAGCCAAGCACAGAGGTCAGGACTCAACGCAGAGATCTGGGGCTGAGGGAAAAGATATTAGGTAAGTGAATGATGACTGAAGGCTCTGTAATGAGGGAGGTGCCTGTGGGACCATACAGACAGGAGATGAGAGATGACCCAGGGAAAACCCTGTGGAGCCCCCATCTTTAAGGGTGGGTAGAAGAGGTAAGACAGACAGAGGAGAAGGAAGAGGAGTTGCTAGAAAGCTACAAAAACATGTTCCAATCCATAGTCTTGAGAGCATTCAGGAAGGGAATGATGATGGCAAAGCAGGTGTGTATAAGCCAGGTTCTAGAGGGCTGTGAGCGTGGGCACGGAAGCTGCCTTGCTGTCAGCCTTCATGGTTAGCCTCTTATTACTTCCAGTGCCTGCAGCCTCCAGCCTCCTCCCTATTAAAAAACAAAAACAGAAAAACAAGAAACCTGCATAAAAGAACCTCTAAAAATATTTTTAATGATCATATAATATTTTGCCCCATGGACGTGCCATCACGTAATAGGAAGTGCTCACAATATATTAGCAAGTGAAAAAAAAAAGCAAGACACCAAACAGTGTAAGAAGAAAGATTCCTGGGCTTCCCTGGTGGCGCAGTGGCTGAGAGTCCGCCTGCCGATGCAGGGGACACGGGTTCGTGTCCCGGTCCGGGAAGATCCCACATGCCGCGGAGCGGCTGGGCCCGTGAGCCATGGCCGCTGAGCCTGCGCGTCCGGAGCCTGTGCTCCGCAAAGGGAGAGGACACAACAGTGAGAGGCCCACGTATCGAAAAAAAAAAAAAGAAGAAAGATTCCTGTTCAGGGGGTCTACCTAGGCACATTGCTCTGAGTGTGTCCATGTGTGTAAATTGACCCACCCATGGCTAGATAAAGTGAAGCCCCGGGGGTGTGCTTGGTCAGGATTTGGCTCTTTGGTTCTGCTGAGCGCAGCTGCTAGCTTTGTAAGCTGATGAGATTTTGAGGCGGTGGTGGGAGGATTTAAGTGCCAGGTGGCTGGAGAGGCTGAGGATGAGTTTCTTGGGAAAGACAGAGAAGAGAGGATGGGACAATTTCCACCAGGATTAAAACTTTGGAGAAAGCTCACAGATGTTTAAAGCGCATGGGGAGAGGGAGAATTTGCTGCATGGTGCAATATAAACCTCTCCAACATCTCCCAAGAAATTCTAGAAGAATCTACATCACTCAGTAATGATTTAGGAGTTGGAATTGGATGAGTCCAGGGACTACAGGGATTGGCCTCCAGATAGCACAGAACAAGAACCACGGAGGCAGCCCAGGGAGGCTTAGTTATGTGTGTGTTACAAAACAATAACAACAATCATAATAATAATACTAACAATGATCATTTCTTGAGCACTTACTATATACCAGGCAGTGCTCTAAGCACTTTACAAGTATCAACTCACTAAATCTTCACAACAGCCTTATAGAGTAGCCACCACAATTATCCCCATTTTACAGATGAGGCAACTGAGACGGAAAAAGCTTAGTCATTTGCTAAGCATTTGTGCTAAGAACACAAAGCTAATAACTGGCTTAGCCCCTTGCTCAGAGATTTTGCTTTTAGCCTCTCAGTAAACTAAGCAATATGCCTGCTAGAAACTAGAAAAAAATCTCAACCACAGTTGTCTCTGGGTTATAAGAACATGGGTGATTTTTGTTTCCTTATTTAAGCATTTTCTATATGTTTCCATTTCTCTTCAGTGATCAGGAATGACTTTTATAATTATATGAAAATAAGAAAAAGATCTTCTTTCATCACCAACTACATCAGCATAAGTGAGACCTCTCTTTAGAAGGGTTTACATTTCAATGAGCAGCAAATTCCTAAAAGGAAGAAGAGAGATCTCTCATCAGCAAGCCGGCTGGGAATTGCGAGGAGGGAGGGGAAAATCTCTCGGACTCTGAAGTCACCTCACTGCCCACCAGCACCTGGATGTAACTATGCTTCAAAGAACAATCCCCAGAGAAAAGGGAATTGGGGGGATGGTAATCCCCAGATGTAAGCAAACCCTGTCGGGGGCCATGGCTGTAACTGAATCCTGTATTTGGGTGTGAGAGGAGGGGGATGCCAAGGGCCCTGAATCAGAAACTTGGCATCCGGGCCTGGCAGCCTGTGGACAGTTGCAGCTGAAAGAACATGTGAGCTCTGACTTGTCCATCTCCATAACCCCTCAGTTTAGCACGGTGTTACACGGTAAGGCTCAGTAAATGTTTAACAAATTAATTAATATGATTTTCATTTTCACCAATGACCTACAAAGAAGGGAAGAATGAAAGCCGCCCCCAGGGAGAACATTTGGGAGGACTTCTTAACTCTTAAGCATGTGAAACCAAAACATGGGGTCCAGAGAAAACGAATTTACCTCCCTGGAAATATTTCTCATCATGATAGACTTCCGTCAGCTTTGCAGGGCCATCAAAGGATGGCCACTGTGAACTTTGATGGCCCTAATGGCCTAGGCAGAGGCAGCATGCCCTAACTGAAAAACAAATAAGCAAATAACAAAACACCTCCAGGCCTGGGTTTGAGTCCCAGCTTACAGAGTTTGTAGAATCTGGGTGTTCGTTGGGACTTCAGGGATTTTCTCATCCCCCTCCCCTGTCCAAGGGCAAATCCTTCCCACCCTCTCGGCATCTGGCAACCGTCCAACCTCCATCTGACCACATCTCCCTGGTTCCCCAAAGAGCCTCTTCTATTAACGGACCCTTGGAAAGATACTAAGCAAACGTCTCTGGAAATGTCCATCCCATGAGGGACAGATGTCCTGAATTATCCTAGGACACAAAGCCTGGTTGATAACCAAGCCGTAACATTCACGAGACTCCACTCTGCCGTTGCTCACGTCCATTGGGGCTGCAGCCTCTCAATGGAATAACCCAAACCCACCGGCCGATGCTCTCCAGGATACTCGGTTCATGTCTTCAGTTTTCAAAAAAGACAAATCACTGCTAACTCTGAACTTGACTAACTGTCTGATCTTTCTTAGGCCTCCAATTCCTCATCTGGAAAATGAGAAAATCAGATCAGACGATCTCTCACTGAAATCTGATCTAAGGCTAACACTACGATCCTGTGATTACTCTTGCTGGTAAAGTGGCAGGTGGGAGGAGAGAGGGGACTCAGGATTTATGTGAGAGTCACACCTGAGCTCCGGGTAGAAATGGCCTTGGCAATGAGCAAAGGCTGAAAACATGAAAAGTGAGTGTATTCACACTGGAGAGCTGGATGGCTGCCCAAGGCTCCAAGTACACAGAATGAGGTCAGGAGCTCAAGCCTCCTGGATGGAATGACCCCGGCTGCCCAACAGCTGACGGGCTAAGGGAAAGGGTACCCAGAGCTCCCACTCAAGCTGCACCTTCAGAAGGCACACCTACCTAGCACAGCTCTGGGCCCGCAAGGGGCTTGGGGAGGCAGGGTCTATTCCAGGTGAGGCTTCCAAGATTTCTTAGCAGGGCTTGGGAAAGCACTGGGCAGGTCATTACTGAGGGAGGAAGAATGAGGTATATAAAGAGTGAGACAGCAGAGAAAGCAGGCAAAAGTAAGAATTTATATATATCCAGAGTCACAGTCCAGAGAACGCTAACCCACTGTATGGGTAAGATGGGGGTGGCACAAAGATACCCCACCATATTCCTCAGCCGGGTCCTAGCACAGCGCCGGGGCAGACAGGGTAGAGCCGGGGTGAGCATGGGCTCTGGCTGAGAGCGCCTGGCCCCCGTCCCACCCCTGATTCACGACTGTACTTGGATCCCGTAAGTAACCTCTGTAAGCTCAGTTTCCTCACCTGCATGATGGGGATGATAATAATCTGTAAAATGGGGATACAAGTAACCCACCTCCTAAGGTTCTCATGCATATTAGGGGAGATGATTTTAGGAAGCATTCAGTAAAGTGTCCAGAACCTATGACACACCCAGTACTGTTAGTAGTATCAGCAGTCATTGTTATCTTGTCATTAGACCAACCCCATCCCGACAGCGGCGCTACTGCTCACTCCTGAAGTTCTTGAGTTTGGAGGAGGTGACGGAAGGGAGGAAGCAGGAAGGAAAAATCATCCCCAGTGATGAACCAGAAGAAAGGGCCCTTTTTAAATCTGCCCTCTGCACACAGCTGTGCCCCAGGGCTCCTGGCAGGGGGTCTGCAGAGAGGCAGTCCATGTCCCACAGGTGATGTGGACCCCTGTCCGGTTCTACCAAGTGGTCAAGAGGCTGACCTCACAGGTAGCAAGCAGTCTGGGGCCTGAGGGAGAGCAAGTGGGTCACAGGGCTCAGTGGAGAGATGGGAGAAGAAATGTCCTACAATGATGGGAACAGGGAGAAACAGGAAAATCAGTGGCCAAAACCCAGTTCGGAAAGTCTGGCTGCCAGATAAAGTACAGGACGCCCAGTGAAAGCTGAATTTCAGAAAAACAAGGAATAATTTTATAGTACAAGTATGTCCAAATACTATGTGGGGCATACTTATACTTAAAAAAAAAAAAAAAAAACTGTTGCTTATCTAAAATTCAAACTTAACTAGACAGCCTGTGTTTGTTTTTTGTTTGTTTGTTTTAGTGGTACACGGGCCTCTCACTGTTGTGGCCTCTCCCGTTGCGGAGCACAGGCTCCAGACGCGCAGGCTCAGCGGCCATGGCTCACGGGCCCAGCCACTCCGCGGCATGTGGGATCTTCCCGGACCGGGACACGAACCCGTGTCCCCTGCATCGGCAGGCAGACTGCGCCACCAGGGGAGCCCCTGTGTTTGTATTTGTTAAATCTAGCAGCCTTGGCAAGAAGCACCGTGACAGCAGGCTGGAGAGGGTCCTGTGGGGTCCGGGGAGGGGAGGTGGAAGAGTGGGGTCAGGACAAGGGTACAGGGGGAGGTGATAGAGAACCCCATGCTTGGCTGTGAAAGGACAGAGACCGGTCAGGCAGAGGAAGGACACCACTGCAGGCCTCATGTGCAAAGGCCCAGAGCCTGGAACAGCACAGCATGTTCTAACAACTGATGGCATCCAGTGTCCCCAAGTGTCCCCCGGTGTCACCCAGTGCAGCACGAGGTGAGGAAAGCAGGGCGCCGGCACCCACCTCAGGGGATGCCTCATATTCAGAACATGTTTATGTAGAACTATTTTAGCATCTACAATGTGCCAGGCTCTCTTCTTGGGATACAGGAAGTGAACCAACAGACGAGCTCACCACTCTCGTGGTGCTACTTACATTCCAGCAGGAAGTGAGCGCATTTCAGAGGATAAACAAGTAAACAAGGCCATGAGAACCAGTGGCAGATCTAACTCCCATTCCCATAGTTACCTGGCTAACTCCAATTCACCTTTAGATTCTACCTTGAGCAAGCCTTTCCTGAAGCCTTTAGCCGGCGTTAGGACCCTCCTTTGTTTCCTCTGCACAGCATTGAGCACACCATATGGAATGAAGTGTTTACTTCTCTAAGCCACACACTAAACCATGGGTCCTTAAGGAAACGGCCCGCTATTAAGTCCATAGTACTTAGCGTGGTGATTGGTATCTGGTACATGCAAAAAAAAAAAAAGAAAGAAAGAAAGGCTCTGTTGAAGAAACTTGTAGGTTTTGTATATGAGGCATGGCTATGTACACCCTGGTAGAGAAGCCTAGTCAAAGTGAATTTATCGATGTGGAAATGGGGAAAGGATCAGGGACTTAAAATCAGATTTTTAAATTCTAGTATATTGATTGTATATTGGAGCCATGAGTGTGAATATTCTTGCCCAGGGAAAGTATATGCATTATGAAGTTAGATAAGTTTCTTTGGTTAGGAGAAAACAGAATTCACACTGGCAGACTCAAAGAAAAAAACAAACAAAAAACAAGCTGAACAACACAAACAAAAACAACTCACCTGGGGATCGGGGATTACTTTGGGGGCCAACATAGGTGGCTCACAAGAGCAGAGGAAAAGCTGGTGGCCAGGTTTAGAAAGGCTGGGTCCAGAGTAAGTCAGGGCACGTGTGGGGTAGGAAAGAAGCCCAGCCTGCCAGGAGCTCCTCTGGAATGGGCTCCACCAGTGTGGCTCATCCTACTTGCTCATCTCAACTAAGTCCCGGGAGAGAAAATCCCCTGCATAGCTTGGGGCATGGACCCACCTCTTGGTTAGACCAGGACAGGACTTTACTGAGATGAAGACTGCACCCATGGGTAATTCCACCATTTGAAATTAGGGTGGCGTTTACAGAAAAAAAAAAAAAAAAAAGAAAGAGAAAATGGATGCCGAGCAGCCAATACATACGTCCTCATCATCACTAAGCTTTACCAAACTGTCAGAATGCAAAGCACTGGAATGGGACGACATATGACGTCTCCTTCTATGGTAATTTCAAAAGAAAATCATATACAAACCTGTTCCTGAGATTATTTGAATGGAACATTGACTAGAAATAGGAGAATGAGCAAAGTAACATCTTTAGTTGTTCCCACATCTACAAGAATCAAAGTTTCAGGACAACCAAGGGAACGTGGAAGGGTTGGTATTGTCCATTAGTGTATTTTTTTTAAGTGAGAAAGTATGAAATCATACTTTCAATGGGGTGAGCTGTTGGAATAACCAACTTTAGGTTGGATGGGTAACGTCTAATTTATGTGCAGATGTGCCTTCAGTGTTGCAGGTGTTTACGTCAAGATAGACATCTAGATGTGTTGATAGGCTGCAGGCAAGTTGCCCTCCCTGTTGGAGCACCTGGGATTTACAGATTTGGAAGAGGCCTCCCCGTGCAAGCAACTGTCAAGAATGATGGATGCTGAAATCTCAGGCTGGAGGAAGGCATGAACCAGAGGCCTGGGCCCTGGGAACCTGTTGGAACTTAATTCCATTCTCTTTACCCTCAACTATCAAGGACTGATGACCCATGATTGGTGATCCCTTCCAAGTTGCCTAGAAGATATCGGAGCCAAGGCACCAGAAGAGTGATTGGAGAGGTAGTAGGAACAGCTTAAGAATTATTTGTGGGGAGCGGGGGCTAGAGGGTAAGGAGAGCAGAATGGTAATGGGAGGGGGAGATGATGGGGTAGAGACCCAGGGGAGGAGACCAAGAGGTGATTTTCCATATCAGTAAGAAATTAGTATGATTTGCCTCTGAAATTATTGTTTTGGACAAGAAATTCTATTCTCTAGCTCTAATACCAATCACCCTTCTCCTAATTTTTAAAGCTCAAGAGTCTTTTCATGACCTTCCCAAATTGCCCTGCCCAATTTATCTTTCTTTCTACTAGCCATTCTTCTGTTTCCTATTTAAAATCTGGAAGAGACTTGCATGTTAAGCCTTCAAGATGTTAAAGCCCGCAGACTTTAGAATAAATAGCAGCAATCCTTTTCATACATATCAGCCTGAGCAGATTGAAAAGCATTTTCTCTTACGCGCTCTCATTCAGTTGTCACATCAGCCCTCTGAAGCAGGTAAGGCTGGCATTATTTTTCTTCAAAGCCAAGAAAATAGTGATAGTGGGACTTCCCTGGAAGTCCAGCGGCTAAGACTCCACGCCTCCACTGAAGGGCTGTGGGTTCGATCCCTGGTCGGGGAACTAAGATTCCATATGCTGTCCGGTGTGGGAAAAAAAAAAAAAAAAACAGTGATAGTGAAATAAGGTTATGGGTTCAAGATGACGTACCTAGTAAGGAATCAAGTGGAGAGGTTAATCCCTATCTTTTTTTTCTTAGTTTTAGAAACAGCTTTCATACATGTATGTTTAAATACTATTTACAATTTTCACAGTGTGGTGGTCACATTCATTCACTGAAATAACACTGATCTTAAATCTGCGTGCAAGTAGCTCACATAGAATCATCATTTTTCCCCCAATTTTACTGAGGTATGATTAACAAAAAAGTTTAAGGTATACAATGTGGTGTTTTGATATAAGTAGACATTGTGTAATGATTACCACAATCAAGCTATTTAACATATCCATCCCTTCACATGTTAGCATTTGTGCATGTGTGTGTGTGTGTGTGTGTGTGTGGTGAGAATACTTAAGATCTATTCTGTTAGCAAATTTCAAATATACAATGCAATATTATTAACTATAGTCACCATGCTGTACATTAGATCCCCAGAACTTATTCATAACTGAAAGTTCATGCCCCTTGACCAATATCTCCCCCTTTCCCCTACCCCCAGCCCCTGGAAACCACCATTCTACTCTCTATCTCTCTAGGTCTACATTTTTAGATTCCACATATGAGTGATAATATGCACTCTTTGTCTTTCTGTGTCTGGCTTATTTCATTTAGCATAATGTTCTCTAAGTTCATCCACATTATTGCAAATGGCAGAAGTTCCTTCTTTTTTAAAGCTGAATAATATTCCATTGTAACTATACTCATTTTCTTTATCCATTCATCTCTTGACAGACACTTGTTGTTGTTTCCATACCTTGGCTATTGTGAACAACACCGCAGTGAACGTGGGAGTGCAGATATCCCTTCAAGATACTGATTTCATTCCTTTAGGTAGAAACCTAGAAGTGCGAATTCAGAGTTCTTTCCCTAATTCCACACTGCCTGAAATCTATGTTCTTCTCCACTCACCAGAGGGATGGATAATTTGCTCTGGACAAGAGGGAGAGAGGAGGAAACAGCAAGGCTACTTCTTGAGATGGGAGCTCATTTCGGATGCTTGTCTGGTGGGAAGATACTATGTGATCCACCCATTCTGAAACCATGCACAGAACCACTGATACATAACTGTGTTGATTTGTGGCTGCCTCTCCTTTGTTTTGGTAGCACTTGTAGTTTGGGTGGAGCATGACCCAACCTGAACTCCAAAATTGAGCCCTGATTGGTCTGAGCCAATCAGATAATTCCATCCAACTTATCATAAGAATTGGTCCACATTGCACAGCAAAGGAAATGATAAACAAAAGGAAAAGACAACCTACAGAATGGGAGAAAACATTTGTAAACAAAGGGACCAACAAGGGATTAATTTCCAAAATATACAAGCAGTTCATGCAGCTGAATATCAAAAAACAAACAACCCAATCAAAAAATGGGCAAAAGATCTAAATAGACGTTTCTCCAAATAAGACAAACAGATGGCCATAAAGCACATGAAAATATACACAACATTGTTAATCATTAGAGAAATGCAAATCACAACTACAATGAGGTTAAAAACTAACCATGCCATATTTTGGGCCTGCCTTCTGAGATGACCCACACTCTGTCTGTGGAGTGTGTTTCTCTCTAAAAAATCTACTTCTTACCTAAAAAATTAAATTAAATTTAGTTTAATTTAAAAAACAACACTGCAATGGGGTATGACCTCACACCAGTCAGAATGGCCATCATCAAAAAGTCTACAAACAATAATTGCTGGAGAGGGTGTGGAGAAAAGGGAACCCTCTTGCACTGTTGGTGGGAGTGTAAATTGGTACAACCAGTGTGGAGAACAGTATGGAGTTTCCTTAAAAAGCTAAAAATAGAGTTACCATATGATCCAGCAATCCCACTCCTGGGCATATATCTGGAGAAAAACCTGTAATTTGAAAAGATACATGCACCCCAATGTTCATTGCAGCACTATTTACAATAGTCAAGACATGGAAGCAACCTAAATGTTCATCGACAGATGAATGGATAAAGAAGATGTGGTACATATATACAAAGGAATATTACTCGGTCATAAAAAAGAGTGAAATAATGCCATTTGCAGCAACATGGATGGATAATCTAGAGATTATCATACTAAGTGAAGTAAGTCAGATAGAGAAAGAAAATACCATATGATATCACTTTCATGTGGAATCTAAACTATGACATAAATGAACTTATTTACAAAAGAGAAATAGACCCACAGACATAGCAAACAAAGTTATGGTTACCAAAGGGGAAAAAGGGGAGGGATAAATTCAGAGTTCGGGATTAGCAGATACACACTACAACATGTAAAATAGATAATCAACAAGGACCTACTGTATAGCACAGGAAGCTCCACTCAATATTCTGTAATAACCTATATAGAAAAAGAATCTGAAAAAGAATGGATATATGTATATGTATGGCTGAATCACTTTGCTGTACACCTGAAACTAACACAATATTGTAAATCCACTATACTCCAATATAAAACAAAAATTAAATTAAAAGAGAAAGAATTGGTCCATGAATGAGCAATAACCCAAATAAGCCAATCGGCTCATGGGATCCTTCTGGGAATCATAGTGATTAGTTCAAGTTGGCCCAATAAGACTAAGCACAGGGCCAAGACCAACCTCATGTGCATGTGACCTATACAGTCACACAGTGCTCTGCACCTACTAAGGTTCCATAATTGGTTTAATATTCTGGTTTTGCCTTCTTGAAATTCTCAATAATTGTTGAGCAAGATGCCCACATTTTCCTTCACACTGGGCCCCACAAATGATGTCACCAGTCCTGCACAGGACTCTACTTTATTGGTTGAGGGTGGACAAGAACAAGGAGTATGTAGCCACGGCTACTGTACACTGCCATCTTGCAACCATGAGAAAAGTAACCTGAAGACAAAGCCAACACTTAGAGGGCAGAACTGAGAGAACCACAGAGAGCTAGCACCCTGATTGAGTCATGCCTGAAGTCCACCACTCAGTTAGGCTTTTTGATTATGCAAGCTAAAACATCCCCTTCATGGTGAAGCAGATTTCAGGGAAATTCTCTGTTATTTGCAACTGAGCACATCGTATCTGATGCAATGATTAAAGACATTTGTCAATGCAATAACTTAGACACATAGAGCCACATCTCTAGGGCAGGAAAGGGTGACCTCAGCTACCTCCCGCACGTATTCTGCACCCCAGTTCCATCTTCTCTGTGACATCTGTCTTGCCCATTTGCTCCAGCCCCAAGGGGTGCCCCCCCAACACTCCCAAAGAAACTCAATCAAATTGACACCCATTTCTTGAACACTTGGCATAAGAGGTACCCAGCGCTGGGTTGGGCTGAACCATTTATGTTCTGTATAGTATCTGTTTCTATAAGAAGCATAACAACTAGCATTTAGAGCTGGACAGGGCCTAAGAGACTGAATCCAACACCCTTTCGTTTTCCAGATGGAAACAAAGCCCACAGGGAAAGTGACTTGTCCAAGGACACATAACAAGTCAGGCTGATCCAGGCCTCTGCCTCTGTCCCCTGACTCCCAGCTCTCTCCACCTACTCTGCCTCGGGAACCATCCAGGTGTCACTACGATACATTGACAATTGAATCTTTGGTCCTACTAGAGTTGGAGAAAGCACAGTAGCTCTGCCAGTCACAGAGAGTTTGATGTGCAAAACCCCTTCCACCTTCTCCATAGACTCCCTCAGGCATGTATCAGAATCTGCCCAGTGTCTCATCGTGATAAAAATTGTATTTTCTCCCTGTTGGAACTTAATCATTCATACTCTGCTATTAAATAATCTGGGTTCACAATGTGGATTCTTCCATTTACTAATTCTGTGATCTTAGGCAAGTCTTTCAATATTTCTATGATTCAGTTTTGTCCTTTCTAAAACAAGGTAATTGTTCTTACCTCAGAAGGGAGTAGTAAGGATGAAATCAGTTAATGAATACAAGACGCTCAGGACAGGCCTTGCACATAACAAGCGGTCAATAAATATTAGCTATTATTATTTGAATTAATATAATAATACTCTCCCTCACGATACTGTCCATGTTTATCTTGTATTGACATTATCCTGTATTGTATTAACTCTCAAGTTGATGTTTAGTTTTTTGTGGATACATGCTTTATCCTCTCCCAAAAGCTCCTTCATGACAGAGAGCTGTCATAATTGATTGCTATCTTCTGTGATACCCAGGACAGGCTCTGCATTCAGCGAGTACTCACCAAAGAATTGTTGACTCAGTGGATCCACCTCCACCAGCAGATGGGATGCAAGAATTTCTCTTCTGTCAGCTTTAGAAAAGTCTAGCTTTCTCTTTTGCAAGATGGAGGATCTAACAAATTAACTTTAAAAATTGGCCAGTTAAGGGAAGGTTCCGGGGTTCTTTGACGTGATGGAGACAAAATAGCTGTTCTTTGTGCCAGCTGGAAACAAGACCCAAAAGAATGGGGCTCACTACAGCGGAAGAGATTTGAGTTGGGTATCAAGCACTTCCTCACTCTACTGGGGCTTAGATACACTTTCAAAGAAGGTCGTGATATTTTCCTTTCTGAAGATTTTTAGAGAAGGTGGATACTGTTTGATTTCTAGGATGGCTGGGTGAGGTCCCACTGGGGTTAAGTAGACAGATATCTAAGTGTTCTTTTGAAGGCTTTGGGTGGACAGAGCAAAGACAGCAGAGCCTTGGGACCCAAGTCCTAGAAGTCAAGGCCTGCACATCCCGGCAGATCCCACTGGAGCATCATGCCAGTCACAGAGGCTGTGCCAGGGCTACCTCTTTCTCTCCAGGTTGTGCCGGGGGAATAGTTTGGGGGCAAAAGAGGTGGGAATGAGCTGAGGAATTAATGATGTAATTTCCCTCCAGCAACCTGAGCTCCTTGGGAGAAAGGTGTGGTATTATTATTATGAATCAAAATTTCTTCTCTTTAAATCCCTTCTTCACTTAATACTCTAAACAAAATGAACCATTTCTAGGAAAAGGGAGTAGGAGCCTTGAGAAATGGTTTTCCAATAGAGTGGAGTGTTTCAGACCCTTTCAACCAGTTTTCCCAGACTTCTTTTTTTTTCCTCTCAGGATCAAATGTCGCCAACTGACCAGACACTATTCTGTCTAAACAGGAAATTCCCTATCCCTGAGCTCAATCTTCTCCTCCCTTCTCCCCTTATTATATTTACCCTTTGACCTGAACATAATATAAATATTTAATCTCATTTATTACCTGAAAATTATCTGTATTTATTCTGTTTATTTAGTGACAGTTACTTGAAAACAAAACAAAAACTATCAGATTTGTTCAAACAAACAGTGTGTCTGATTTTTCCACTAAGGTAATCTCTTTTGGTGTTTAATTTAGATAATTGACTAGTCACTCCCCAAACACACCATGGATTTTCCCAGCCTCCTTGCTTTTGGCCTTTCCTCACGTTCTCCCACATACATCTTTTCTCTGTCTGGCAAAATCCGATTCATCTTTCAAACCCTATTTCAAACACCCGCTTCTCTGTGAAGACTTCCCTGATCGCCCCGCCCCCATCTGCTGCTGGACCAGCGCTCCCTTCCCTGTCTTCCAAGAGTGCCTTGGGTGTACCTGCATCCTTGGTCTTACCACAACATGGGATTCCCTGGGACCTACTAGGAGGTTTTAGAGGATTCCAGAATCATACTCCCTGACTTCAAGTACAGACTCTACAACTTTCTAGTTTTGAGACCTAAGGCAAGTGTCTTAGCTTTTTGATGGGCCAGGGAGCCCATCTTATTAGGTTTTACTTGATAAGCCCTCGGCTTCTAGGAGATGCTATTCAGTCCTTGGGGGGTGGTTACAGATAAAGAAGAAAAGGGAACTGACTGGAAGAATAAACATGGAGATGGGGGAAACTAGAGGGAAGAAGGGGGAAAAGAGGAAGGATTTTTCTAGAGGGAAGAACGTCATTTGGGAGTGGTTGAGACCCCAAACATCTAATCCTTGAGTTGGTATCCCACACCCCAACCCAGCAGCCGCCATGGCCTATGGTTTGGGGTGCAGGTTCCTCTGTGTTCCTGTACACCAGCGAGGCCTGGGCTGCAGCTGGAGAGCAAGAAAAGGACGAGGCATGGGCAGGCAGGTTCCCTCGGTCTGTCCTGGCACAGCTCATGAAGCCTGCCTCTCAGGCAGGACCTCAGTTTGCGTCTATCCTTCCTCCTCCCGTACCAAGCCACATCCACTTAGCCTGGGACTGGGAGTAGCCCGAGGTCGGATAACTTGGGATCAACTTATTATTTTAACACCCACGTCAGAGCATGCCAGTCCCTTGCTCCCAGGGCCCCATGGCTGCCCCAGTCACTCAGGAGACAATCCAAGGTCCTTAACATGTGGCTTGGCCCCTGCCTACTTCTTTGCACTCTGCCCCCATCTGTCCTTGCTTCTTCTTAAATACACCAAACAGGTTCCCTCCAAAGGTCTCTGCACTTGCTGTTCCTTTTCTGAGGATCCACTCCTTGAGAGACATGCCTGGCCTTTCCCCTCCTTTCTTCATGTCTCTGCTCAAATGTCACCTCTTAGGAAACGCCTCCCATGACCACCTTACCTAAGGCAGGCCCCCATCAGTCACCTCCCACTCGCCCCGCTGCACTTACCTTCCCCACCCCCATCTATCTGACATTACATCTGCTCCCCAGTCACTCACTGCTTCCTTTGGCTTTTGTCTGACTCCCCCTGTGTATATGCTCCATGACTGCAGAAACCGTACTGTGTTTACCACCATGTCATCAAAGTCTGGCATGTAATAGGTGCTCAGGAAACAGCTGTTGAGTGGATGACAGAATGAAGTATTCCAACCACCTTATTCGCAGTGAGGAACCCAGGGCCCAGAGCTGGAAGAACTTGTTCAAGGTCATATGTGCTGGCTCGTGTGTGGCAGATCCTGAGTCAGCCGTGTCTCCTGGCCCCCAGATGGAGGCCACTGTGATCTGGGGAATGGCCCCCTCACTCACACACACCCCCAGAGTGGACTCTGAAAGGGAGACTTAGCCCCAGACAGCCCGGTGCTCAAGGTTGCTTTCTGGCTGCACTTGAGTCTCTTCACATCTCTTACACCAAGTAAGTTCTGACTCCAAACAAAAAGGTGCTTAAAAAAAACAGGTCGGGCTTCCCTGGTGGCGCAGTGGTTGAGAGTCCGCCTGCCGATGCAGGGGACACGGTTCATGCCCCGGTCCAGGAGGATCCCACATGCCACGGAGCGGCTGGGCGCATGAGCCATGTGCTGAGCCTGTGCGTCCGGAGCCTGTGCTCCTCAACGGGAGAGGCCACAGCAGTGAGAGGCCCGCGTACCACAAAAAAAAAAAAAAAAAATGTCAAGGGACTTCCCTGGTGGTCCACCAGGTAAGACTAAGTGCTCCCAATGCCCAGGTTCGATCCCTGGTCAGGGAACTAGATCCCACATGCATGCCACAACTAAGAAGTCCACGTGCTGCAACTAAAAGATCCCACATGCCGCAACGAAGATCCCATGTGCCACAACTAAGACCCGGTGCAGCCAAACTAAATAAATAAATATTATAAGAAAAGAAAAGAAAAGAAAAGAAAGAAAAATGACTCTACTATTAAAAAAATACAAAACCAAACCAGGTCCTGGTGATTACAGGCTGGGGGTGACCAGTCCTGGATTATGTCCACAGAAGCCAAGACAAGAGTCCACTGGGTTTGGTTAGAGTGTGGTTAGAGGGCAGAATGAAGCCAGAAGAAGAACAGTTGGAACCGGAATGGGTGCCCAGGACAGGGTGAAACATTGTGAGAACCCTGGAGAGACAGGAGAAAGCCACAGCTAT
Organism: Monodon monoceros; assembly: GCF_005190385.1. Lineage (NCBI taxonomy): Eukaryota > Metazoa > Chordata > Mammalia > Artiodactyla > Monodontidae > Monodon > Monodon monoceros. Next base: position 20,844,319 of record NW_021703772.1, read on the forward strand.
CCATTTATCCATTTATGTGACATTCAGGCAATCATTCAGCAGACACTCGCTGAGTGCCCACTGGAGTATCTCAGGATATCTAAGGACTCTGCATGGGTGGGACAACCTGTGAGTCCTCACAGGCCCACGGAACCTAACCCTGTATGAGTTGTCCTCAAAGAGTCTCTTTGTAGAACAGCTCAGGGGATGAGAAGTCCCCAACAAAGAACTTGACACCATCTTCCACCTCTTTGCTCTGGCTCAGTGACTCAGATGACAATGACATCCACACCAGATTCATGGATGCTGGACCATCTGGACCCTCCGTGGCTCATTTCGTCCATCCCCCTGCCCCTAAAAATAAACAGTACTTTCTTAGACCCAGGCAAGGATAGGTCACTCTTAGAGATTCCCCAGCAGAATTAATCCCACACCTCCTTTGCTCAGCATTGTGTAAGTACTCCCAGCCTTTCCATCATAAAGCTTCTGGAATCTGCCCTCATACCTTTCTGCCAGAGCTTTCCAAGTTCTAGTTTTAAAGTCAGTCTCAGTCATCACAGATGATTCTCCAGACACCAGACCCCTTTTTGCACCATTTACTAAAGAATACATTACAAAATTAATCAGTCAGCCAACAAATATGTGTTGAGTAGCAATGATACGCAAAAATCTCTGGTAGGTTTAGGGAAAGGCAGAGGAAAGAGCAGTGGGTCTGGAGACAGAGATTAAATTGGAATCACAGCTCTGATACTTGTCCCCACGAGGACAAATCCTCTTCCCCCTGTGGAGTTTATCATCTGTGAAATGGGGTGAGCAGTTTCTGCTCTCTCTATCACCCTGGGTTGTTGTGGGACTCAATAAAGATTATCATAGGCAGGGGCTTTATAAACTGTAAAATTCCATAGACACGTGAGTCAGATGCAATACTGTGTAGTGGAAAAACACTGAACTTACAGCCACAGGGCTGAGTGGGCCCGACTCTGTCAGTACCGATTCCATCACTTACTTCCCCTGGGACTTTGGGCAGTTCATTTCACCTCAGTTTCCTTCTCTGTAAAAATGGCTTGTTGCGCAAATAGAGACACTGCACGTAAAGAGCATCCCTCATTGGCTCCTAGTATCTCACAGATCCTCAGTCTGGATTTGTTCATTCCTTTGCAACTGATGCGGGGAGAGCAGTACAAGCCAGTAACCAAGAAGAGATTGTAGAAGTGAACACCTTGGTCCAAGCAGGCCTGAAGGGGCAGCCTGAGGATCAATGAAAAATGAGACCAGAAGGGCTGTGATATAAGGGAGATGGGGAGGCGAAATGCCAGACTAAGGAGTTTAGGCTTGAGACAACCGTTTATGGGCATGAGGGAGCCATGGGTGGTTTTAGAGCAGTAGGATAATAGATGAACACTCTTTCTGCTCTTTTTGGGAAGTGGCTCAGGAATGGGGAATACCCTGGAATTGTTGGGTTCTTCACTCCAGGGTTAGGCGCTAACCAGCTGGAAAGGAACACAGGCTTCAGAGGATCAAGGTCTGACCAGCACCTCCTTTGCATAGCTAGAGCTCAGAGCAAAACCTGCCCACCTTTCTAGAACTTGGGCCTTGTATTAGTCATAAATAGCTGTGTAACAAATTTCTTCAAGAACTAGTGGCTAAAAAAAAAAGTTTATTTTCTCATAGTTTCTGAGAATATCCTAGCTGGGAGGTTTGAACTCTGGGTCTCTCATGAAGTTGCAGTCAAGATGTCAGCTGGGGCTGTGGTCATCTGAGGGCCTGATAGGGGCTGGGGTTTCCACTTCCAAGGTGGCTCAGGAATGTGGCAGCCAACTTGGTGCAGGCTGGTGGCGGGGGGCTTCAGTTACTCACCATATGGACCTCTTCACGGGGCTGCTTGAGAGCACTCGTGGCATGATGTCTAGTTCCCCAGCGCGAGTGTCCAAGAGAGAGCATGGCTACAATGACTTTGATGCCCTAACCTCAGAAGACACACACTCTCACTTTCATGGGGGTCTCTTTCATCCTGGTACAATGTGGGAGGGGTCTACATAAGGGAACGAGCAAGGACCAATGGGGGCTTTCTTAGGGAGCTGGCTCCGATACCCAGGAGAGTGGGATGTGGAAGAGAATGATCTTGGAACCAAACGGACCTGAGTTCAAATCTCAGGTCCTTGACTTACTCCCTGTGTGACCTCGTGCAAGTCACTGAAATCTCAGGCTTTAGTTTCATCACTGTAAAATGAGAATAAAAATAATAGCACCAGCATCAGAAAGGGTTATGAGGAGTTAGCAAGGTGCTCCTCACAGAGCTTCTGGTCCAGCTCCAAGCCCAGAGTCCGTGTTGTGTAAGTGGGAGTTTTGTTTACTGGTATAATGCACAGGCAGGTAGGAGGACTGTTCTAGAAGCACAAACCATCCGTGCAGTAGACTGAATAATGCCCCACCCCCCCCAGGGATGTCCATGTCCTTATCCCTGCATCTTGTGAATACATTCCCTTATATGGCAAAGGGGATTTTATAGATAGAAGCCAATAAACTTGAGATGCGGAGATTGTCCTGACTTATCTGAGAGGACTCAAAATGCAATCACAAGGGTCCTGAAAAGAGGCAGACTTCACTTGCCCCTCTTGGACCCTGGCCACCCTCCCTCCTCCTCCACTGCTCCCCCTCAAGACCTTTGCAAAGTCAGCCCCCAAATCACTGTGGAGAGAAACCTGCTTCAACCAAGTTCTTGCCAGCATCTCCAGGCCAGCGCTGAGGAAAAGGCTTCTTGGCCATGACACTAGAAAGTTTCCAACCCTTCACAAACCCCCTCCAGGCAGGGAATTAAAAGAAGAAGAGAAGAAGGAGGACAGAGAAGAAGGAGGAACCATCTGAGAATTAAGCTTTCCCCAAACACTTGAGCAAGTCTTAAACAAAGAGAGTGGCGTGGACATATATACACTCCCAAACGTAAAATAGACAGCTAGTGGGAATCAGCCGCATAGCACGGGGAGATCAGCTCGGTGCTTTGTGACCACCTAGAGGGGTGGGATAGGGAGGGTGGGAGGGAGATGCAAGAGGGAGGAGATATGGGAACATACGTATATGTATAACTGATTCACTTTGTTATAAAGCAGAAACTAACACACCATTGTAAAGCAATTATACTCCAATAAAGATGTAAAAAAATTAAATTAAATTAAATTAAAAACGTCCTGAGGACGGGAGCCCAACAAGTTCTAACTCACCGAGAGCTCTTCCCCTCCAGCTGCACCAACTAATTACAAGAGAAAGGGTTAAAGGGAAGTTTTGAGCTTTTCGTGACAGCAGTTTTCTCTTTCTACTCTCCTGTCTTTCTCCTCCACATCTCCCTTCTCCATTCTGTCTCCCTTGCTTCCTCTGTCTCTCATTCCTGGCAGCAGGTTCCTGCAGGTAGGTAGGAGCTGGCTGGGCCCACTAAGCACAGACTCAGGTGTTGGAAGGAACTACCAGAGGTCACAGAATCAGATCCCAGCGTCTACACAAAATCACTGCTCCCCCATCAGCATCTTCCAGAAAAAGGTTAGCAAACAGCCTGGACTTCTCCTGCTCAAGACAGCATTTAAAGGTAATAATTTCTCCTTGTACAAGTAATGCATACTCACACAAAAGGTACAAAGAAGACACTTGAGATCATCCATTATCCCAACAACCAGAGATAACACACTATCAATATTCTGATGTACAGTAAATCCTTGACATTCCCAAGGATTGTATCTCAAGATGTTCATGAATCTCCAGAGTTAAGAAAGTGGAAATGTTAGGGGCAACCAACCTCTAGGGGCTTTACAAAGAGATTATAACTCCATGGAAGCAACCTAAGTGTCCATTAACAGATGACTGAATAAAGAAGATGTGGTATATATATAGGAATACTACTCAGCCATAAAAAAGAATGAAATTTTGCCATTCGCAACAATATGGATGGACTTGGAGGGTATTATGCTTATTGAAATACGTCAGAAAAAGACAAATACCATATAATATCATTTATATGTGGAATCGAAAAAACACAACAAACTAGTGAATATAACAAAAGAGAAGCAAACTCACAGATAGAGAGAACAAACTAGTAGTTACCAGTGGGGAGAGGGAAGAGGGGAGGGGCAGAATAGGGGTAGGGATTAAGAGGTACAAATTATTATGTATAAAATTAGCTACAAGGATATATTGTACAACACAGGGAATATAGCCAATATTTTCTAAAACTATAAATGGAGTACAAGCTTTAAAAATTGTGAATCACTAGGTTGTACACCTGTAACTTACATAGTATTCTACATTAACTATACTTCAATTTTAGAAAAAAGGAAAAGAGAAAAAAATGTATTTACAATAAAGATCTAACAATATTTCTAAAAAAGAGAGGGACTTCCCTGGTGGTGCAGTGGTTAAGAATCCACCTGCCAATGCAGGGAACACGAGTCCGAGCCCTGGTCCGGGAAGATCCCACATGCTGCGGAGCAACTAAGCCCGTGCGCCACAACTACTAAAGCCCCCGCGCCTAGAGCCTGTGCTCCACAACAAGAGAAGTCACTGCAATAAGAAGCCCACACACCGCAACAAAGAGTAGCCCCCGCTCGCCGCAACTAGAGAGAGCCCGCACGCAACAACGAAGACCCAACACAGCCAAAAAATAGATAAATAAACAAACAAATACATAAATAACATCAAAATAAAGAGAGAGATTCTAACTCCGTATCTAATCTATAGCATCATAAGCTTAAGGAAGGGATGTCCTGGTTTGAAGCTGAGGGATGGATGAAGTGCCACCTACTTTACAGACGAGGAAATTGAAGCCAAAGGGATATATCAGTTTGTCTGTGACCCTCAGCTAAATGGGAGTCAAAGATGCAGCACAGAAGGGAAATGCTTTGGCAGTGTCTACAGAGAACGGGCTGGTGCACACGTTGGCCAGGAACGTGAAGGCGCAGGGAAGCCAGTAGGAATCCTGATTTCCCACTTGCACAAACAGGTTGAGTCTCCAGCTTGATCAAACCCAAGTTTTCCAGGATTTGCAGCCGGGCATATTGTCTGGATCTGGAGAATGAGAAACCAGCGAGGCTGAACATCCTCCTAATTGGCCGATGGCCACTCACTGAGACAAGGTGTGTGTGTGCTCCCAGGTATCAGACCTGGGACTGGTGTATCCCCACAGAAGGTCGCCAAGAAGGAGAGGAGCTCACCTGGATGTCACAGGAACACTTGGTTCGAAAGTGTGTGTCCTACCCAGGCAAGCAGGGAGAGCTTGCCAGAGCTGGAAAGTTAGGACCAGCCTGCCTCCCACCCCTGCCCTGCACTTAACACTGCTTAACCCTGGTCAAGTCCTCTGACAACTAGCATCAAGTAGTGTCAAATCTGCCTTGAACAGAAAGATCCAGACACCCCAGACTGGCAGTTGAGCTTACACCTCCATTCCAGGGCAACCAGAGAACTCTGGGCAAGGCTTTGGAGTTTGTTGCAACCTGTAAATCTGCCTGTCCCTCCCGTCCTCCTCCAGGATTTAGCCTGGGGCTAAAAGCCCTCACTTGCCACTCCCTTTGCACCACCAGGAGCCAGCTGTGTAGAGTCTTCCATTCCTAGACCTGCCGGGACTGATTCATCTGCTGCCAGATTTCCCTGAGCCCCGGCCCAGAACCTGTTCTCCCCGCACCCACAAAGCCCTCTCTGGATGCCCCTCTCTCTTGCGCAGGAACCTCTAAGAGTCGATTTATTTTTCCCCAACCACGCCTAAACTCCTACAGCTTCTGTCTTCATATTTTATCTCCTCAGTGGTCATCAAAGAGAAGAAAGAGGAGTGTAATGAGAAAAATCCTAAATAATAATTTAAAAAACTAATAATAAAAAGAAGGGGGAAAGTTCTACATTATACTCTTAGAATTTTAGCTAGCTCATTCTTCCAAATGACTTAATGGGACTATTTAATTTAGGAAGGTCAATCGCTCAAATTTTAGGAGGGCCTTTGGAATTCTCCAAGGATCTCTAAGGTCTTGGGAAATGTTTGCAAATAAAAAATAATTTTGGAATCAATATCTCTGACCTAGATATTTTTTCCTCCTAAGATACAGACACACTTTTACACATACACCGTTCCTATTTGCTTTGGTACCCATGCCTCCTACATGCAAACATATGCACATATTACCTTCTCACAAACTTGGAGTCACCAGGGACTGTGCTCACCCCAGGCAGAGTTGTCAGATAAATATAAAAATATAGGGCACCCAGTTAAATTTGAATTTTAGATAAACAACGGATAAATTTTAACTATGTCTCAAATATTGCATGGAATATACTTATACTGAATGTGTTCACTGTTATTTAAATTCCAATTTAACTGGCCATTCTATACTCTGTCTGGCATCCCTAACCCTAAGGCATCTAGCACTAGATGCCCCACAGAAGTACTCTCACCTAGCCCCACATAGACACTCTACCATGAACATGAACCTTGATCCATTGTGAATTTTCAGACAGTCATGGAAAATAACCAGGGCTGAGGCTCTAGAGAGAAGCAGGCTATTTTCAAGCCCTTCACCCATTTGCCTTACTCCTGATCTCACTCAGGAATCTGGCCAGTAATTAAAGGTGGGGGGGTAGGGGTGCACAAACTCACCAAACGTCAAAGACCTTTGGTATCCCAAAAGGTTATTAGCTCACTCATTCTAATTTTTCCCTCCACGACAGTGCTGGTTTGGACTAAGAAAAGGCTGAAAGTATTAGCTCATATGAAGAGTTTAATTCCCAGGTACTAGAGAAAATCAAAGAAGCAGCTTAGCTGGTTTCTAAGGTAACATCCCAGAGACATCCATGACAGCGATGGTGCTGTCTTAGCAGATCTGGTGTCAAAGGACTAGAGGTGTGCTTTGTGCCTGTTACGCACGTCCCCCAACCCTGTGCTCCATGAGACTACCACGGCCATGGAGACGGAGTCTCGGGACATCTCTAAGTCCCTTCCCCGCTCATTCCCTGGAGAGCTGTGTATCCTCCAAGTTGGTGAGCTCTCTCCAAGTGGATAAAAGCAAAGATCTCCCAAGTCCCTGGTAGGGTTCCTTGAAACATCTCTGTTGGAGATAAGTCTCCCTTATTGGGCACATGTAGACAGAATCCCTCATGTTTTTGATTCCCCCTAAAATGAGCTCTGCCCGAGGCTCAGGATTGTAGCTGGAAGTTTGGCAGTGAGCCTGAGATAGTGGGAAAGGAGGCATTCTACCCAGGTTTCCAAAGCTGATGTGCTTCAAAGACCCCTACTGTCAACCAGACTTCCTCTGAGCTTCTATGTCCAGGTTGGTAGAATGGGTTCACTTAACCAGCCAGGTATTGTCAGGAGGATCAAAGAAATGCTGTCTGTGAATATATGATGAATTTTCAGAGGCACAGCATCAAGATCTGAAATAGCAAGCATCTTTCAAGGGTAATATATGGTTTAAGACTTTCAAAACAGGTTTTGTATCTCCAGGATCTCTCTGCTGAGAAACTCCAACACTTTTGGATGCAGAAAAGAAGATCTCCAGTGTCCCGGAACCCAAACAATTTGGGGAAAAATAGGTAGCGCTACAAGGATCCCAGAGGGAATAAAAAGAATTATGAAAGAAGAGTCCAAACTTCAGCAAAAGGACCAATGTTTAGCACAACAAGAGTTTCCTAAGAGTGAAAATTTTCTATGTATGAAAATTGACAGGATGATGAACTCTTATCACACAAACTCTTGTAGAGTCAACATTCCATAAAGACACACAATCCCAACAGTCTTCAAGGTTGGAGAAGAAGAGGACTTCCGTGACAGCCCAGCACCACCCCAAATCAGAAAATCCATGAAGATGTTTTAATAAAAGCTCTTTGGGGATATATATACACTCCCAGATGTAAAACCAATAGCTAGTGGGAAGCAGCCGCATAGCACAGGGAGATCAGCTCAGTGCTTTGTGACCACCTAGAGGGGTGGGATAGGGAGGGTGGGAGGGAGACGCAAGAGGGAGGGGGTATGGGGATATATGTATAAGTATGGCTGATTCACTCTGTTATAAAGCAGAAACTAACACACCATTGTAAAGCAATTATACTCCAATAAAGATGTTTAAAAAAATAAAACTAAAAATAAATTAAAATTTTAAAAAAAGCTCTTTTGGTTGCAAAAAGCCAAAACCCTCTCCAACTAGTCAAGGGAAGAAAGTGGTTGTTGAAAGGGTAGAAGGAATGTCATGGGATTGTGAGGACAATCATAAGACCGTGGAACAAGAAAACCGAAAGCCTTTGTGAATCAGGGCCATTTGCCGCCGAGTATGTGTTCATTCATCTTGTCGTCCTATTACCTCAGTCTCCTAAGGCTTCTCAGCTCCCATGACCACCACCAACTGGTCCTTCCTTCTGTGCTTTTCATTCACATTTATGAAAGGGAGAATCTAATTGGCCCAGCCTCACCCATGGGTGAGCCATGACAGGGTCAGGTATCTTCCCTGGAGCCAGTCACTCTGATTGGCAGAGAGGGTTCAAGGCATTGAGCTTGGCTATGAGCAGGGGCAGGGCAATCATCATTAAGCCTAATAAAAAGGGAAAGAGGAATACATTGAGAAGGGAAGGCATCTTTAAAAGATGTGTGCACTAGTGTGTGTCCACCACCCACAATGAGTATGAAGGTCAAAGCCCATCCATTTAGTGAACAGAGTACTAAGAATTTTACATATGTTTTCCTGTTTAGTATTCCCATCCTGCACAGTGGGCTTATTTCCATTTTATAGGTTAGGAAAGCTAAAGCAGAGCTACAGAAAGGTAACTCACCAGGGTCACTCAGCTGAATGCTTCAACTCAGGTCTGTATGACTCCTAACCAGTATGCTTTCAGGTGCAGCAGCCACCGAATAAGGTTCTCCCTCTCTAAATGGAGTCAAATTAAATGCACACAGTAAAAGGCAATCTACTCCCCAAAGCACCCTAAATGAAGAAGAATGAGAAGGGAGGAAGGCCAGAGGAAGGAGAAATGGATTTGCTTTTCCTGAGTAAATGGGAAGGATGAAATGGTAGAAATGTGGAAGAAGTCTGGCCCATCTGAGGACTCTGGGCAGGGGTTGGGGGCAGAGAAAATGAAATCCAAGGTCATAGAAAAGTGTTCACTTTAAAGGAGTGATTTTTTTCTGTTTTTGTTTTTCTTTGTCCCTGTACCAGAAGTGCCTATTAAAAAAAAAAAAAAATCCCTGCCGTTGCTCCAGCAACAGACAGAACCAGGGCCCTGCAAGGCCTTTGCCAGGTCAAGAGCTTTTTCTACTACCCCGATCCTCAACATTTCCATTGTCAAGATGAGGGGTAGAGGCTTGCCGAGACATGCCACTCAGAAGATGCAGCAGAAACGCAGACCTCCCTTGAGTCAGAAAGTAAGCTAAAGAGAGGCGTGGGGGGTGAGGGGCACTGTGGCTCGGCCCAGTCATACTTGAAGACAGTGACAGAAGTGGAGCCCAAAATCACATCCTGAAGCTGGTCCACAGAGAAAGTAAGAGGACAGGGAACAGAGAGAAATGATCACAGCTAAAACACACACACACACACACACACACACACACACACACACACCCCTAAAGACCCAGAAATAGACACAATCACACACTCACACAGCAACAGAGACCAGAGAGGGAGAAACACTGCCTTGTTTATTCTTGTGAAAGGCCTCTGGATTTCTCAGTGAAATCCCGACTTGGGTCTTTTCCTCATTTTCCAGCTGGACTGAATGGTGAAATGCCTGGCATGAGAGGTGGTGTGAGCCAGCCGCAGATCCAAGCTCCATCCCTCTGCCCCTTGCTCTGCTCTTTGCCAGACCACACAGCCTCCCTCCCCCTCCTGCCAAGCATGGCTTAGCTCACTGTCCAGGTAACACACTTCAAAGACTTGGGGGTGAGATGGGCCAGACTCAGGAAGGGAGCAGATTCCACTCCCAGCCCAAACACTCCTCGTCAGTTTTCTTGAATGTCTTCCCTTCCTCTCATATCCCTGACACTTTGAATAACCCCTGCAAGTTAGAACTGGAAAACCCAATTTTTCACCAGGGCTGTCATCCTCTTTTGCACTGAGGGGCTGTGCAGCTTTATTATTGTGGGGTTGACCAGACGTCAGCCAATGCTGAAGCACAGCCTGGCAATAACAGTCTGTATGTTCTTCCCTGGAGTTGATGCTCCCTATGGCAATCAGAAATAAAAGGAGGTACTTAAGTGACCAGAAGCCATAGGACATCTATCAAGGTGTGTGTACTATAGGGATACCCCTGAGTATGGGTCTTATGGCTCCCAGGCTGGCTGCCTACATTTCATAAGATATTTCCTTTAGGCTACTTTGTATTCAGTATATGTGTCTGATCTCACAGAAAACTGTAAAGATTTCTGCAATCAAGAAACACACTCATCTTTGTGTCCCTGATAACACAAAATGAAAGACAGTGCCTGGTGCTAAAGTGCTCTCATTAAACGTCTGTTGACTTGAGTTCATATGCTGGTATCCTCCTCGGACTTTTTTGAAACACTACAGAACTTGAGAAGCTTGAAGACAACTGAATATTTCTTCCTCTCTTAAGTCCATTCTCTCTTGACAATTAGATCTATACATGAGATTTAGCACTGCTCCAAGGACTCAGAGTCCTATTATTGTACTGGTGGGGAACCTGAGGACAAAAATGGCATTGACCTGTCAAGCACTGGGGTAGGCAGTATTCTAAAATGACCCCCAGTGACCCACACTCTTCTATAATCCCTTTCCCTTGGATGTTGGTGGGACATGTAACTTGCTTTTAACCACTAGAACATCATGATAGAATATCAAATCCTGTGATTATGTTACCTTATATGGCAAAGATGAAGAGACTTTGCAGATTCAATTAATTTGCAGTTGACTTCGAGTCAATCAAAAGGTAGATTTTCCTGGGTAGGCCAGACCTAATGATGTGGCTTTTAAAAGAGGCTCTAGATGTTCCCTGAAATTTGAAACTCAAACCAGCAGAGGTTCTCTCTCTCTCTCTCTCTCTCTCTCTCTCTCTCTCTCTCTCTCTCGCTCTCGCTCTCGCTCTCGCTCTCTCTCTCCTGGAACAGATAACTTTTGGTGTGGGTAGAGAGGTTTCCCTTCTGGGTAAGCAGGCAGTCACTTCCTCCTATGAGTTTCCCAGGAGTCCTCTCTCCCACCCAGTCCATCGCAGCTGTTTCAAACGCTCACGTCTCTCCACATGTCCCAATCTCCTCCCACCTTCACATGATGACCAGTTCTTGATTTCCTTCACCAAGTTCAAGTCAAACAGGTGCCCTCCATCACTTCCTCCCAGCACCATCTCTCTGCCTTCCTGGGAAACAGTAATAACTAGGTTCCTGGCAATAACTTGAGTTCTCCTCCTAAGCTAGCTCAGAACGAGGTGCTCTTCTCTGCCCAGTGCTTTCCCTTCTGGGCATTCATGTTCATACTGCCACATTTTTGTGGATGACCCCCAGATCTCTCTCACCAGCTCTGCTCTTTCCGGATCTGCTCTCTTCTCTGTGCTCAGGGCAGCTTCACTGGAGGTACCCTCTCCACCTCATTCTCCACCTTTATTCAGTGCTTCCTCTGCCCAGATCATCTGTTTCCCCCACCATCCTCTCAGATGTCCAAACTCTGGAAGCTCAAAGTCAGTTATCCTCCACTGACCCACTTTCCTCAAACATTATTTTATTGGGCATCAATTTCCTCCTCTATAATTTAGAAGGAAATCATCTATCTCCCTACTTATTATTTGAAAATGTTTGGGTGAATTTTCAGGGTTCAAGAAGAAAGAAGCTCCAGGACTTTCCTGGTGGTGTAGTGGTTAAGAATCCTCCTGCCAGTGCAGGGGACAGGGGTCCAGGAAGATCCCACATGCCGTGAAGCAACTAAGCCTGAGCGCCACAACTACTGAGCCTGAGCTCTAGAGCTCGCGAGCCACAACTACTGATCCCACGCGCCACAACTACTGAATCCTGCATGCCTAGAGCCCGTGCTCCACAACAAAGAGAAGCCACCACAATGGGAAGCCCACGCACCACAACAAAGAGTAGCCCCGCTCACCACAACTAGAGAAAGCCTGCGCACAGCAACGAAGACCCAATGCAGCCAAAAATAAATAAATAAATAAATTTATTTTAAAAAAGAAAAGAAAGAGGCTCCATAAACAGAATTGTGAACCTGAAGCTGAAGGGTTATGTTTTCCATATGTTTTAAAATTCAGTCAGTGGAAATGGACGAAGTGAAGAGAGCTGTGTATAGGGGGCAGGATGGCCACAGAATAATGGTTGTTTCCGGCTGAAGGATGGACTCGTGAGGATTTGTTATACTATTCTGTCTAGTTTTATGTATGCTTGTCTCCACAATAAAAATAAAAAGGGTTTTGTAATAAAGTTAAATATCCAATTAAATCTTTGAGGAAAAAAAAAAAAAGGTCAGAGTAGGGTGGGGCAATGCTGTTTTCATAGTCCCAAATGGTAACAATAGTCTGAAAGTGAATTGTAACATCCCCTCTTGAACCCATGTTTCTCCCCAGTCCCCACCCAGCCTGCATCCTGTGACTTACCAGGGCTATGTACATTTGTGACATCTGTTCTACAGCTGTGAGAAAATAGCTAAGTAGATGGATAGATACGTATACGCATAGATGGTGCCAGTCGATCAGTAAATTATTAGTGTGTTTTTAGTTTTCAGACACTTCTTTTTAGCCCATGACAACTCACCTCTGGGTCTATAGAATACAGAGCATTGTCTCCCCATACTTGACACACCAGCTCCTGCCTGAGTTCAAGATTTATAGAACTCCTGGTTTTCATACCAGGGAACCATCTGACACGGGTGGTCACATCTTTGGGGCCTGCGCTGGTGGTTTGTGGAACAGGGAGTCATTGCACCAGACAAATGAAGCATGCATCTTTCTGAAGACCAAGTAAAGCCCCTGTACCTTTCTGGCCTGTGGCTCCTGGTGTAGACATTGACTTTCAACCTCTAGAGCCAATATTGACCTCACTGGCTCCTTCCCAGACTCTCAGGGTAGAGTTGGGTCTCCTTCATTCCCAAGTCTTAGACCTGGCCAACATCAAGTCCCAGGAAGTGCTCCGAGTGGACTCTAGCTGGCTCCAACACAGGCACCTGCACCCCCCCTCCCCCACCAGCACCCCAACTGCCCTTTGCCATCTGGCTGGGTTTCTAACTGGCTGCAGAGAGCAAGTGATTAGGGAGGATTTAATAACTACCAACAAAAAGGAAATTAAATTTTGTTTGGTTCCATTTCTTTTGCCTTTAATACTTTGGCAATCGAGAAAAGATAACTAGAGAGAGAGTCTGGGCTAACTGAGAAATCCAAAAAAGAAAAAAAATGGGAAAGAAACAGACATTATTTATTTATCCACAAACCTTCACTGAGTGTCTGCTATGCACCCATCGCTGTTCTAGGCACCCGGCAACACGATGGTGAACACAACAGCCCAATCGCCTGTTCTTGGGGTACTTTCTAGACAGAAACAGGCCAGGAAAGACAATGAGAATAAAAATGAAGATCTGAAAATTCTGACTATAAAACTACACCATGAAAAGGTGATTGAAGAAGGCATTGTGAATAGTAATAACTACCACTGGAGTGTTTACTCTGTGTTGTAGATGGAATTGTGTCCCCACAAAATTCACATGTTGAAGTCCTCACCCCCAGAATGTGCCCTTATTTGGAAGTAGGGTCTCTGCAGACATAATTAGTTAAGATGAGGTCATACTGCAGTAGAATGGGCCCCTAATCGACTATGACTGGTGTCCTTATAAAAAGGGAAGTTTTGAACACAGACACACACTCAGGGAAACAGCACGTGAAGATCAGAGTTATGCCGCCATAAACCGAGGAACTCCCAGAAGCTAAGAGAGAGGCTTGGAACAGATCCTTCCCTAGAGTTTTCCAGATAGCATGGCCCTGCCAACACCTTGATCTCAGACTTCTCTCCAAACTTGAGACATGAAATTTCTGTTGTTTAAGCCTCTCTGTTTGTGGTACTTTGTTACAGCAGCCCTAGCAAATTAATACACAGTGTAATAGGTGCTGTGCCAAGCGATTTACATAGATTGTCTCATGTAACCCTCACAACAACCACTGATAGGTACTATAGCCCATTTTACAGAATAAATGGAACCACAGTAAGGTCAAGTAACTTGCCCAAGGTTGAGCTGCTTTAATGTAAAAGGACAGAAGTATTCAAAGCTTGGGGCTCAGGGAAACCTGCCCTCCACACCCGTAATCTACCCTAATTCGGTAAATCCTACCTCTCCACTCGGCCTTTCAATCCTTGCTCCAAACAGATGTTGTCTCTTCGGTTGGCTTATGGTTAAGATGCCCCCACTTCATGTTTGGTGGTCGAATTGGTGCCTTTACCTGTTCTAAGGCTATACAAGCAGAATGACCTAGTGAGTCGTGATGTTTACGCTGTATGTAGTGACTCATTTACCAACAAACTGGTAGTCAACCCCCCTCACTTCAGGCCCTCTCTGTGTGTGACCTCCAATATATACCACACACACACACACTCACACACACACACACACACACACACACACACTCAGACCAGCCATAATAGTACAGGTTGTTCATGTTGTTTTTTTAAATTTGTTTTTCTCCAAAGCTCATCACCCAGTTGTGTAAGTTCCTTACCTCAGCCTTGCATCCAGCACTACAAGACATTTTCCATTTTCAAAGGTATAGGATTCATGTAATTTCATTGTGATTGTCATTTGCTAATGAGCTAAAAAGCAGTTGTGGATTTGATCCTGAGACAATGCATAGGAGCTGAGTGAAGGCTGGGTGTCCTGATGCTATGTTATAAAAGTGAAGGTTTTGCAGTACTGTTTTGTTTTGCAAGTGACTTAAGGGGTTTTCATGGGTAATTTTGATTATCCTTAGTTTTTGTACGTCAAGCTGACTTTAACCACTATATAGGCCATGACTCCACTGTAGCTTAAAAACAAAAATAGTGAGAGAGTTAAATCATCAAATAGGACATTGAGCCTGTGTATGCCAAGCTCAAAAACCCTGCACCGTAACAGTTAAACCATAATCACAACGTGAGTAGTGATTTATTTCCAGCAAAACATCAACCAAACATCAAACAACACACTAAATTAATGTTGTCATTTTGGATTTTGTTGGGTTTGTAGTTTTGACTGAGTTTACTTACATATTTGTTGGATTTTACAGTGAGATAAGCGTATAGAGCTTATACCTTTATATGTTTGTACATGTTTAGGTTACACTACAATTAACATATTTTAAGTCCAACAATAGGAGTATACTGGAATTTACTGGAATTTTTAAAGAGTTCATAAATTACTCAATTTGAGACACAAAGCGTTGACCAGACTAGAATATAAAGGTACAAAGTAGAAACACATCAACATGGATAGTAAAACAATCAGAATGATGAAGAGATAAAACTCATTGTTTAGGAAGATGTTGGAATAATTAGGGGGTGGTAAATGTTTTTCATTCAAAAATAATTTATTCAGTGCCCTCTCTGCTAGGAACTGTACTAGGGGCTTATGGCTAAGAGGTAGGGAAGGAAGAAGGAAAAGCAGAAATAAGATATCAAGATGAGGGACTTCCCTGGTGGCGCAGTGGTTAAGAATCCACCTGCCATTGCAGGGAACATGGGTTCGATCCCTGGTCCAAGAAGATCCCACATGCCTCAGAGCCACTAAGCCCATGCGCCACAACTGCTGAGACCGTGCACCACAACTACTGAAGCCCACGTGCGTAGAGCCCGTGCACCGCAACAAAGAGTATCCCCCACTCGCCACAACTAGAGAAAGCCCACATGCAGCAATGAAGACCCTGCGCAGCCAAAAATAAACTAAATAAATTTATTTATAAATTATTCAAAAGATGTCAAGATGAGTAAGACCTCAGGTCCTCCAAGACATTCAGTCTAATGGGACGATAGGGGTACAACAGGTAATATTAATTAAGCACTAGTGAGGTTCACATAGACTGTCTCACTGAAGGCTCACGACAACCCTAGGGGATGAGCAATATTATTCCTCCATTTTACTGATGACACAGAGGACCTCATGGGATAAATGGTGCTACTCAGCTAGATGCCCTTAGGAAATTACACATGGGAGTCAGGGAAACCTTCCAAATGAGGTGTGATTTCATCCGTGTCTTTAATGATGACTGGGATTTCACCAGTCAGCACAGAGGGGGAAAGGCATTCTTGTCAGAATAGACAGTTTGGGGACTTCCCTAGTGGCGCAGTGGTTAAGAATCTGCCTGCCAATGCAGGGTACATGGGTTCAATCCCTGGTCTGGGAAGATCCCACATGCCGTGGAGCAGCTAAGCCCATGCACCACAACTACTGAGCCCACATACCACAGCTACTGAGCCCATGTGCCACAACTACTGAAGCCCACACACGTAGAGCCCGTGCTCTGCAACAAGAGAAGCCACTGCAATGAGAAGTCTGCGCACCATGACGAAGAGTAGCCTCTGCTCACCATAACTAGAGAAAACCTGCGTGCAGCAATGAAGACCCAACGCAGCCAAAATTTAATTAATTTTTTTTTTTTTAAAAAGAACAGACAATTTGTGCAAAGCCATGGGGACATGGAAAAGCATGATTTCTCTAAGTAACGGAACAAAGGTGTAGATTGGCCCAGCTGAGAACACGGCCAGAGTTAGCTGCCCTGAAGGGGTTCACGCCCATCCTTCAACCCTGGTAATGGATCAAGCCATGTCACTGGACCGATCCTTCCCACGCTAGTAGAAATGCAGTGCTTCCCGGTGGTTTGGTAACCAGGCTCAACTCTTCCAAACAGGGCCACCGCATACAGCTGTGCACATCGTGCACTGCATGATAAGAGCCCCATCTCAGTGGCACAAGCCACACAGCAGACATCACAGATATATACACTCATGACGGTTTCCTGGAAGGGGTAGTAAAGTTTCTTTTTTCTAATAAAATCTGTATGTTATAACAATTTTCTGACAAATAGAAGTAAGGTATCTTAGGGAGGGGCATCTCTTCCTAATTCATATAAATGTGTCCTATGAGCTAATGGTGGTAAGCTAGCTCTTACTGCTTTTCCCTCTTGCACTGTGTTGAAACCTATTCCAACTGCACACCATGATCTTATTTGGCCTTTTCATGACTCAAGTGCATTACAACAAACCTGCTTCAAGCAGGTAACGCTTTCTATTTCCTCTTATCCCATGTGATTCCAGCTTCCCTACCTGGTCCATCGCTATCCCTCCTAGATTTGGATCTATCCACACTGTCTTCTGACTCACAACAGATCACTTTTCCTGGTTAATCTCATTTTTTCCAGAACTCAAACACAGCCCTGGGCCTGCCTGTTGTCGGAACATAAGAGGTCCCATGACCCAAAAAGACAGGAGGCCTCCAACCAGAAACTGTATTCATGGAGCCCTCCCTATTCTGCCATATATTTCTGGAATGGCTCCAGAAGCCTCCTAAACATGAATTCTTAAAACTATCAATTTATATATTGCTCACATAGAAATATAAATCATTCTGAGCTGTAGTTGGCTCCAACTCCTTCAAAAGTCAGCCTTGGGTCTATTTAGACGCTAGTTAAAGGGCCACCATAGCAAGCCCTGCTACAAAATGAGCTCTAAAGGGGCACATGGGTTCACCCTCAAAATCGTTCTAACTCTGTTCTATAAGAAACTTCCTAAAAAGCCTAGAAAAACATTGTGCAGAAAGGATACAAAGCTATTTCAGGAGGATGGCTACCTCTGCAGAGGGAAGACAGGCATGGGCTGCAGCGGGAGGTGGGCTGTTCTCTGTAACATTGTTATTTCTTTTTAACAAAACCTCAAACAAGATGGTGAAATCTTAGTGTGGTAAATGTGTGTGGTGGGTAGAGGATATCTGTTGCATTATCTCCTGCTTTTAATGTTTGAAATATACCATAATTAACATTTTAAAATGTAAAAAAAAAAAAAAAGGACATTTTTATGCACTTTGGCTGAAGACCATATTATAATTATTCACCAGAGAAGCTTTAGGGCATCCTTTGATGAACCCCAAGTAATCAAGTTCTGACCTGGCCCTTCCTAGGCTCCGAGGGAAAGGATCATGCATATAGCCGCAGGGGGGACTTGGAGGGTCTCCCATCTCCAGCTGGACTGGTGCTGTCACAGCAAAGGGCAGTGCCAAGGCCGGGACGGTGCACAGTGCACCCAGTGGGCGTCGAAGTGGCCGGCCGTCCGTGCTTTTGCTTCCCACGTCCCCCCACCCCCACTGTCAGACTTTCACCAGTCTTCTTTTCCCTTCTCTAAAGGAGGCGTGTTTTAAATGATGTATCTATTCTGCCACCTAGCCTTCAGCCGCGTCACTACAACAAAGCTGCCTTAAAAGGCTCTTCTGCACAGACCTCAATCTTGCTGGATTTCCCTAATCTTGGCTGGGGGACCTGAGCGATTGGGTACTTTATTTCTTAAGGGTCACCGTTCCTTAGATTTGGGCCAGGGTGAGATGGTAGCATTAGAATGCTCAATGTGAAAGGGCATTTTCCTTTGGGAAAGGGATTGGTCAATCTCAAAAGGGCTTTATAATGGAATAATAACTCACTGTGGGGAACAGTTTAGGCAAATCTGTCTAGAACAGTGGGGATAGCCATTCATAGGAGTGAATGAAGGCAAGACCCTTAGCTGACATTCTTCCTCTCTAACCAGAGGAATCCATGATATCTTATGTCTCAATAAAAGCCTCGCTTTCTCACATCAGGCATCATCCTGGCCTCAAAAACCACTTAGAAACTCATGGAAAATGACCAGAGGAAAGGACTCACGCTTTATAAAACACAAATGCTATGTACCCTTGGAAAAGTTGTCCATATAAAAGCACAAATCTTTTACTGGGTTGCATTTCTTGAAATATGTAGTTAATCTGTTAAAGGAATGGAAAAGGGTGATCTCTGGGGAATTGGACACAAGTGGGTGATATTTAACTTCTTACTCCTCCAAGAAAGATGTGGTTGAAAGGCATCAAAGCCGGAATATGCCAGAGTTAGGAAGCAGAGTTGGGAAACTTGTGGCAGAGAAAGAGGGAAGGGACCCCGGCCTCTGACGTTTGAATGTGGCAGGCATAAGTGAGCCACCCCCCAGCCCCCAAACTAAATTCACTGATGCAAACTACTTTTTTTCCGGAAGCAACCTTCTAAAGGTGACTGTGAACAGATCTGGGGCTTCAGAACAGAGGGAAGGGGGAAATGGAATAAAGAAAGGCTCCTAGGCATCCTCCATAATCCAACATCCTGAAACAGACCTTCCCACTCTGCTGTCAGACGTTAATTATGGGCTCTTAGGGGCAAACCCATCTAGCCAGGAGCCCATCTTTGGACCGAATTACCATAGACAATCCCAGGCTACTGAGCGTTCTTCCTCTCTTAAGCCCTCGCAGGGAGCCTACCTGAGCTCCCATCAGCCAACTCTCAACCCCTTATGACATAAGTCCGTCTCTAAGTGGAAATACAGACGGTCACTTAATGTCTACAGACTTACAGAGTACCCCCTCTCCCCGGCTCCCTGCCGCCAGACCCCATGGACCAGCTCTGGCTTCCTTTCTCTCTACCCTTTTCGTCTTCTCTATGAATCATCCCCCTCTCCCTTTTACCCGTCTTCACACATTTTATTTTCCAGCCACTGGAAGTCGGCTAGACAAAAAGACGTGTCACTGAGGCCGTCTCCCTCAGAATAGAGGGTGGCTGGAACTAGGCAACTCATGTTTCTCTGGAAGGAGCGCCACAATCTCCCCATTCATCTGAAATGTTACCACTGTGCCTTAGCCGGCTCTGCTGCGGAGTGGCTGCAGAAATAGGATCAGGGGCCGGAACACACACGCCACGCTGTCCGCACTTGACACAAAGGGGAAAGTAATACGTGATCTCCCTCACTCTTCAAATATTCCAAGCAGAGTTTTGAATATTAATTTTGTGCCTACCTTACCGAGCCTCAGACACAGAGGAGAAGCAATGTTAACGAGCCTTGCTTTTTTTTTTTTTTTATCATTACACACAGCTCCTCGTCTCTCAGCCAACACCTAAAGCCCCTCTGGCAATACGAACAAAAGCACAACTTTAAACTTTTGCCTTGGCTTTTAAACGTGCCTTTCGGCAAGTAGATAAGTGGGAAGAGAGATCAGGATCTGGGGGTGTTAACAGCATAGAGCGAGATGCTTCTGAACCAAACTGGCAAGAGAAATATTTTCTTCAAAGCAGCCCTACAGAAGGAATTCTTATCATAGATGAGGGTGCAGTCTAGTGGCAAACTTCATGAAATGCAGCCCCTTCTCCAAAGGGAAGTTAGAGCACTTCCAGAGAGACGAAGAGAAATGTAAAGGGGTGACAGTCCCACCGCAAGTTCCCCCAAGTGGGGCAGCAAGTGCTGCCCAGCTCTCTCTGATCTGGCTCTGAAGTCTACAACCCACCCATGCCAAGTGCAGGAGGAAACGACAAGCCCCACCTTCATTCTTTGAAGACTTCAGCTCTCTTTCATTTTACTTAGGAAAGAAGGGTCCTTAGGGTCCCCATAGATCACATGAGGTTCCAAAAGGGATAACAGTGTTCCTGGTCGGGATCGGCAAGTCCTGTGGTGATGTCAGCTCCGATTCCTGGGCTGTGCCTGCTGGCACCAGTGTCCCTCATAACAGGGGGTCCCTATGGTTTGTCACCCAGTCCCTCCAGGGATGCGGCCCTGACCAATGGAAATACCCCTTTCAAAGAACCTGGAGGGGAAGGATGACTCCGCTCTGCCTACCTTCCCTCTGACAACCCCACACCAGGACACTTCAGGCCTCCAGGCAAGATTTTCAGACCTAGCTTTCCTCCACAGTGCCAGTCTCTGTAACTCACTGCTGCCTACAATGCTGCTGCTATGAACGTCCCTTCGAGCAAGTACACACACACACACACACACACACACACACAGCTTCCCTGGGCTAACAGTGTAACTGAAGGAAAGTGGCCACTTCTTCACCCTATGACCAAAGACAGTCACTCCACCAGCAACAGAAACACTACATTAAATCCCCTTCCCCAGATTTTTAGGGGGGAAATTCAGTTTTTCTTTTCTTTCTTTTTCTTTTCAGTCACCACCCATCACTGGCCACCCTACACTAACGCCCACCCCAATACATACATGCGAGAGAGAGACAGACAGAGACAGAGACAGAGACAGAGCGCGCGCGCGCGCGCGCACACACACACACACACACACACACACACACACACACACACCTTACTTGGTCACTCAAAAACCAGCAGACAGCCATTTCCCAAAGCTAAGGAAGGATTTCTTGGGCACTGTATATATCCAGTTGGCTAATAAGAAAATACTTCTCCCTCCAGCCTGGGCCTTGGCTAGTTAAGGGGTGGGAGGGACCGGGAGACGGGTTACTCCGTATTGTATCCACCGTGCTGCGAAGAACTCTCCTTCACTCGCCCCCCGCCTCCTGCCCGCTCTGGGCAGCCGGAGCCCCGTCCCCCGCGGCCCTTTCTCCACTCCGGGAGAGGAGGGCGCTGTTCGGGCGGCGAAGGGGAGCCCCCGTGTGTCTAGAAGGCCTCTCCCCACCCCCACCCCGTGTGAGTTTGTACTCCTTGGCATCCTTGCCTGGGTTGGGTGTTGGGGAGCTCAAATTGCAGCTACAAACTGGCTGGCAGCCAGGGGCCGTCTATTTAAAAGCGCCTGCTCGGCCGGAGCCCGTAGTCTCTTTGGAAACTTCTGCCGGGGAAAAAGAGCTAGGAAAGAGCTGCAAAGCGGTGTGGGTTTTTTCCTTTTTTTTTTGTTTCTTTTCTTTTTTTTCCTCCTTTTCATCACCCCCTCCTCCGTTTGCACCCTGCTTCGGGCTTCACGCAGAACCTGCGAATTTCGAAGAGGTGCTGGCAGAGTGGGAGAAAAGAGGTGTTAGGGGCTTGGATTTGGTCTTTTTTTTTTTTCTCTCTCTCTATTTCCACATTTTCCCCCCACCCTCGCGGCTGCAGCCTCCGCCTTTTACCTGTTCCGAGGCAGCCGCGCGCCGCTGGCAGCTGAGGGTTAGAAAGGAGCCGGGTGTACTTTGAGATTTTAAACAAAAATTTTGAAGACGAATCTATTTTTCTCCCCCCGCACCCCCTCCTCCACAGCCTCCGATCTCATTATTCCGGTGGTGATTTTGGGGTGAATAATTTTTGGCCCCCGCCCCGCAATTCTGACCAGGTCAGGCTTGGGGAGGGGTTGTTCCTCCCGCCTCCGATCCCTCTGCGTGCACCTGGCGCTGCTCTTTTTTCCCCTACCTGTTGCAAGTCCGTAATCTTTGCAACTGAGACTTGCTTGCAGGCACCCCAGCACTCCATCGCTCCCTACATTTTGCAGTTGTCTGGCGGAGGCCACCTGCTCTACCTACTAGAAATTTTCAAAAGAAAAAACAATTCTCCGCGCGCCCTCTTGGCCCCCTTCTCCCTTCATTCTCGCGCTCCTGCCCTGCCCCAGGTAAAGGGGGAGACTCGGAGAAGATGGTGCTCACCGCGGTCCTCCTGCTTCTGGCCGCCTGTGCGGGACCGGCCCAGGGCCTGGGCTCCTTCGTGCACTGTGAGCCCTGCGACGAGAAAGCCCTCTCCATGTGCCCCCCCAGCCCCCTGGGCTGTGAGCTGGTCAAGGAGCCGGGCTGCGGCTGCTGCATGACCTGCGCCCTGGCCGAGGGGCAGTCGTGCGGCGTCTATACTGAGCGCTGCGCCCAGGGGCTGCGCTGCCTCCCCCGGCAGGACGAGGAGAAGCCGCTGCATGCCCTGCTGCACGGCCGCGGGGTTTGCCTCAACGAAAAGAGCTACCGCGAGCAAGCCAAGATCGGTGAGCACGCTCAGTGTGCCAGGCAGCTATGCGGCGCACGGGCGGGGGACACGGCACAGGCTGGCCCGGCGCGCCCTGCCCAGCAAGTGGCTTAGAGCCTGGGTGCAGCCCGGGAGGAGGGCGGGGAGGGTCCTTGCCCCTCGGGATTGGAACCCTGGCCGATCCTGCTACCCGGGTTACTGTCTAGCCGAGGCTCTCCCTGTTTTCGCTTCTTTTCCTCGCTCCTGCCCACACCTCCTCCACCCCACCCCTCCCCCCTCGACTAAACACTGACTCTAAGATCCTATTCAGTCTCCAGGTCCAAATCCCCAGGTACTCAATCTCCAGTCCGAAAATGTACACCTTACATTATTAACTCCCTCTCCACCACCCCCATCTACCCAATATGTTGTGGGGTGGGTTTGTTGGGGTTTTTTTTTTTCCTGAACTTGAAAAAAAATAATGTCTTTTGTCAAAATATTGCTTTAACTGGGGACCTGGAGAGAGAGAGGCGTCACCGGTCTTCTGTGGTAATTCCACCTTTGTCCTTCCCAGCTCCCTACCCACCCCCCCAGTCCCTCCTTGACGTTTCTATTCTCCTACCCCACCAGACACACACGCACACTCACATGCTCACATAACACACGCACGCACGCACCCTTGGTAGCTAATGCCTTTTGGGTGGGGACTTCGATGCCCCTCCCACGTGCACACCCATTGCTCTTGACTCGATCGGATTGACCGTGGTCAATTATACAACATACTGAAATGCAAAATACCGTTTTTCCTCCCTGGAAGGGAAAGATTACTTTAGCCAAGCTCAGAGGCGGCGGGAAGGTGGTGAGGCGGTAAGTGGGGGAGGGCGGGAGTGATGGAAAGGGATAAGAAGGAAGGGTTTGGTGTTCCAGGGCTGGTGTTTGTCCCCGAATCTAACTCCTTTTCCCGTGCCCCAATTCAGATTTTACCTAGGAAGAAAGGTGGATACAGGGTTGGGAAGCCAGAAGAGGCATGAAATTCAGACATCACAGCTTCCCCGCCAGTGCTAATCGCCCACTCTCCCGCGTTGCCCCTCAAGCTCTCAAACCAGATCACAAGTGGGCGTGGTGTAAATGGAAGAGGGGCCCTGGAAACGCAGAATGCAAAATCAAGGAGGCGGAGACGGAAAAGCCAGGCTCCCGGAGCCTCCCCTCCGCCTCCAAGTAGCCCCGCCTTCGGGTTGCCCCGCCCCCAAAGTCTCAGTGCCAGGAGTCTCGGGTTTAAAAGGTTGACAGAGCTCTACTTTTCAATCAGAACAGTTCTGCGCCCCTTAGACTGGGTTTCCTTTTGGAAAGTTACTTGATCTTAAATTTTTAGCAAAAGTTTAATGAACTCTACACAAGAGTCTGGGTTCTGAGACGTCGTTATCGGTCCTCTCCCAAAGGGGTTCAGACTTAGCTAAATAATGTTTATTCTGTGTAGTATTTTATTACTGGGACAATGCTCTTCTTACCTCCTATCCCCTTCCATTACGAGCACCCCAACGTGAGTTTTCTTAACTGCACACTACAGACACTGTCATGTAAGAAAGGAGTGCGTTGGCGCTTAAGAAGAGGCAGGAGACCTTTCCTCGGTTCGACCCGGATGCCCACAAACCCTGCAGGTTTTGCCTGTCGCAGGAGGCCGTCCCTCCAGCTTTGCAAGAGGTAGTCTTTCTCCAGACTGCAGCCTGCAAAAAGGGAGAGAGAGCAACGTGCAGGCCCCGGAGGCCCCAGAGGCCGGTTTGTGAAGTTATTTTTATTAAGAGCCACTTTTCAAAGGCGGTCCCCCTCGCCTTCATCTTGTGGGATGTGGATTTGGAAAAGCTTAGCACGGGGTGGGGGGTGGGGTATGAATCGATTTCCTGGCTTGGAAGCGAGCGCTCTGGGTAACAATCCGGTCACATCGAAAGCATGCAAGCTATCGCTCAGCCGCATTCTGGCCCCATTTTTATTTGCCCAACCGTATGGTTGGTGTGATGTGGTTGGTGTGGAGGGTTCCCGCGCGCGCAGCTGCTGGGAGAGCAAATGGGCGCATCCAACTTTCCAGTTCAACCCAACACACGCTCACACACACACACACACACACACACACACACACATGCTTTTGTCCCAAGCAAGATGCCTTTTAGACTTCTCTGCAGCCCCTTCCTCAGCCCCCACCTTCAAGGTGCCTCTGGACCAACAAGGAGCAGCCTTCCTCCCCGTCCCGCATCCCCATTCCCATCCCTCTAGAAGACTCCACCCGCCTAAAGCAGGTGCCTAACCCACTGTAGTCGCTGGATGGCTGCCCTTGACCGGTGGCCGGAGTTGACGCCTTCCTCCCGGATGGATGGGATGGGAGTGGGCTCTCCTGGCTAGAGCTTTTCAGCCCGAAAAACACTGGGTGGGTCCCCCAAAAGTTGGAGATGGTGCAGCGACGGTACTTAAAGAGAGCTCAACGAACAGAGAGAGCGAGGAGAGTGTCAGCTCCTTTAGGCAAAATTACTGCCCCCCGACACTCCACCACCACTCCTCCCTACCGATACCAGCAGTGCGAACTTGGATTTGCCCCAGATTTAGATACAGACATAGATGATAATATACATATGCACATACATCAAAAATATATGGAGAGAGAGAGATTTAGGGGGTTTTTCCAACCAAAAAAAAAGTGCATTTCTAGTATCAGAAATGGGGAGCTGAGGAGAGCGAGATGGCAGGCAGCCAAAGCTTCTGGGAGGAAGAGCGGAGGGCGGGAGGGGACTGGTGTTTTGCTAGGCGCGTTGCTTAGCAACTGGAGAGGGCGTCCGCCCGCGAGCCTGGTGCCGGGAGCGCTCCGGGCCCTGCATTTTATTCTGGCCAGTTCAGGGGCAAAGATAGATATAGAAACAGAGGGCAATGTGAGGGAGGGCTAGAGGGAGGCGGGAGACAGGAGTTATTTATTGGACCGAGCTCAATAAATATGGGTGAGCTGGGTCGAGTCAAGGAAGGACCGAGCTTTGCTCTGAGCATTGTTTGGAGAAGGAGCCTTGCGGCTTTACTGGCGCACATACTTGCCCGGGTCTGGAAGATCTCTCTTGTGCCTGTGAGATATTAAGTTTGGGATACAGGGAGAAGTGGGTTCTGGGTTTCAGTTCTGTCATTTAGAAATAAGAGAGGAAGAACAGAAAATATGTTTCTGGGAAAGAAAGAAAAATCACCTAAATAAAAATGAATTCCGCCTTTGCTTTTTTGAGGGGTTTGGCCCTCCATCACCCTGGCTTCCACTCCCAGCCTGGTCCAAATGCCATGTTGAAATCAAGTTCCAGAGTTAGGTTTATTGGCCAAATTTTTGTCTGGGTTGAACAAGATCACGGAAAACTGAAGGAGACAGATTCCTTTCCCACCCGTATCCCCTCCCTTTGAAACAAGTCTTTAAGAGGCTGGCTGTGCCCTGAGCCAACCAAAATGGGAGCTGGGAAGACGAGAGAGGGTGCTTTTAACTTGATTTTTCTTGCCTTCCCCCTCCCCTCCCTTCCCCCTCTTTCTGCTTTGTCAGTTCAGACTGGAAGAGCAAGCACAGTTGGCCACAGTGAGAGCTCATTTTCTTTCCACTTCTCCCCCACCCTCCCCACCTCCACCCTGACCCCTTTCTTATCCCTCCCTCCCATCCCACCCCCTTCTCCATCCCCCAACTCCAAGGCCTTCCCCTGAGGGCTTCAGTTTTAACTTGGAGCAGCTGTGCGTTAGTCCTGGGGCTTGGATTGGATTTGAGCAGGCAGGTGGGCTTGCAGCTGCAGAGGGGGGGACCAGCCTGACCTAGGAGCCAGAGGTCACCATGAGGGTTACAGCAAAGGGCATGGGAGCAGGAATCCCAGCAGAAACCCTGGTCCCCTTAATGGGGAAGGGGGGGTGGTGGGGTAAGGGGGAAGGTGCTAACAGGAAAAGAAAGTGATTTTTGTTATCTAAAGTTTTTACTTTGTACCTGAGCAGTGTCTTTGAAACTCAGTTATTTAATGTATGGAAAATAAAATTTTGGAGAAGGGCCACCACACTCCAGGTCTATTGCCTCCAGAAATTGGAAGAACACCGTAAACAGACCAGGTACCAATGAGGTCCCACCGGAAGCAGCAGTGAAGAGGGAGGAGGCTGTTTGGTGAGGTTTTGTTTGAGATTTTGTTTTGCATTTTTACTATGGTAGGTCCAAAAGTTGCAACCCCCAGAGACCATCCTTCAAGTGTAATCTGGACATATGTTTTCCAAAACAATAAGATTTATTACATATCTGCAGGAAGAAATAAGCAAATTAAAAAAGCCAGTTCTAAGCTTCTGGTCCCCTCTCCCCATATCCACAGAGTCCCCCATTCTTGTTTCAAGCTCCAATTCTTGCCATGATATCTGTTATGATGTCTTTTTTTTTTTTCCCCCTTCTTAAATATAAATCCAGAGAAGTGACTGGAAATCTCTATGAGAGGCAAAGTAGCCTTTCCTGCCTGGCCACTCAGCTTAGCTAGGTCCGAGAGCCTCTCCGGGAATTGTCTGGGTGTTGGCCAAAGAATGCTACAGCTGGAAGGAACCCGCAGTCATCATGGCATCATGGCAGTCAAGGCCCTCATTTTACAGATGAGGACTCTGAGGCCCTAAGTGCAAGTCACTAGCCCAGAATTAGGCGCAGGGTTAGAGGCAGAGCCAGGGCTAGAACTCAGCCTTAGAATCGTGTTGAGCCTAGGCCTCCGTTCCGCTCTCCCTGGCTTTCTTCCTTAAGTCACTAGGTCTCTGGCCTCAGTCTGGTCTAACCTGCAATGAGGTCTTTGGCAAATATCACCCGAGGCTGTCATCCCATAGCTTTGGGGGGGGGGGGGGGGGTTGTGAGGATGAAATAAGAACTCAGAACTGGGAGTGCTCCATTTGAGGGGAAGAAGTGAAGTGGCCCCAAAGTGGAGAAGGCAGTACCCCTTTATTTTCAATCCCTCCCCGCTCTGTCCCTTTTTCTGCACGGTCTTGCAAGCAAGGCTGGCTTAAGCCAGTGGTTTGGGATGGCGGCAAGGAGGGTAGTGTGTTCAGTCAAGACTTCAGGTCCATGTGCCAAACCTCATTTCCTGAATGACAGGGAGCTGTCCTGATGCGGCCAGGCAGGCAGGCAGGCCCTCGCTGCTCCTTGGCTAGGCAGCGGCCCACAGTCTCTAAGGAGCCCACGGCACAGAAGTGGCCGGCTTCCCATGGCAACCAGCCTCCACCAGCACGGGCTTCCATGGAGCCGTGCAGCAAGATGATGAGATCTGAGCTCGGGTGGGGAAGGTCACCAGGTTTTTGAACGTAGTCAGGTATGTGGGAGCTCTTTCAGAAAGAGAGGAGAGGAAACCCTCCAGATTACAGCTGGGGACCTCACGTTGATCTGAGGAATTGCTGAGAGCCATCCTCATACATCCTGGATGCTGGTGCAGCTCCTCCTTTGGGGGTTTCTTAAGAAGGAGGCAGATAAGGCGGTCTTCCCAATAGGTTAGACCAGCTGTCCCCAACCTTTTTGGCACCAGGGACCGGTTTCATGGAAGACAATTTTTCTACGGACCGGAAGCAGGGGTGAGGGGGAATGGTCCAGGCGGTAATGCCAGCGATGCGGAGCGGCAGGTGAAGCTTTGCTTCCTCCCTGCTCACCTCCTGCTGTGCGACCCGGTTCCTAACAGGCCACGGACCAATATCGGTCTGCGGCCTGGGGGCTGGGGACCCCTGGCTTAGACCATCAGGTGAGCCCTGGGGGGTGTTTTAAAGTAAATAGGTTATCTTATTTTTGATCCCTCACCTAAACCATCAGAGATCAGCCCTTCTCTTACCAAATCCTGAAGCAAAACCCAGATCGAATTTTCACTCAGAACCTAGCCTCATATGACCTCTGCTGGTTTGCAGAGATGTTTTACATGGGCCCCTATTATTCTGAACTGGGTAGATTGTACCATTACAGCTGTACTGGAGAGCTGCTCCCCAGTCTCCCTGTCACCTCAGCGAAGATGGCTCTCCTTCCAGACCCTTTAGAACAGCACTGTCCGATTGAAATATAATACAAGCCACATACATATGTAATTTCAAACTTTCTAAGAGTCACTTTTTTTAAAAAAAAAAAGGTAAAAAGAAACAGGTGGAATTAATTTTAACTGTATGTTTTAACTCAACATACCCAAAATATTATAATTTCCATATATACTCAAAATAAGCAATTATAATGAGATATTTTACATTCTTTCATGTTAAGTCTTTGAAATCTGAGGTGTGTTTTACATTTACAGCACATCTCAATTCAAACACCAAATTTTCATTGGAAATACTTGATCTGTATTTTTAGTTTTCATAAGATTTACAGTTGAAAAAGTAGATTCGTATACCTGAGTTGCCCTAAATATACTCAAAAGTTTTCCAATAACCAAGGATATTTTTTTAATTTAAATGAAATAAATCTTAAAATTCAGTCCCACTAGCCACATTTCAAGTGCCAAAAGCCACATATAGCTAGTGGCCACCGAACTGGACAGGGCAGAGGCCACCAGCAAGCCCCTCCCATACCTGAGAAGGGAACTACTGTCTCTACTCTCCTCCTGCCCCAAAGAAGTCAAAAAGGAAAAGAGTCTGAGCTTTAATTGCCAAACAGGACAGACTCCCTTGTTTGAACCCTAGCAAGTCTCTCTTCTTAGGGGAACCAGGGTTGGGAGGGAAAAAAAAAAAAAGTGTTCGACCATCCGCTCCCTGCCGCCCCCTTCTGGTCATACAGGACTTTTCAGGGAATTTGGCTACTTAATTGTGCTGCTCTGAATGGGCCGTGACGAGTCACCAGTGGGAGTGTGGCCAGGTCGGAGAAATGGTCCCTCACTTCCTGCCTCTCCTCATCTCCTCTTCCCCCATTCAAAGGCTGCCCCCCACCTCACCCCTCCATTACCTTCTGGTTTGGGGTGTATATAGGAAAGAGATAGAGACGTTTCTACTGAGCATGTACCTTCCCCAAGTCTAGAGAGATGCTGGATGGCTGGATATACTCATCTTAGGAGTTGCGCATAAGTGTGTATCTCTTATGGGTAAATTTATCACCAGCTGCCGCCCAGGGATCAAGAAATGTGTGCCAGAGTCATGGCCCTGAATCCTAGTTTGTCCCCAGGGAGAAAAAATAAGGAGGATCCTTCCTTTACAGTGGAGGATGTGTGAGTGGGACCCCAGCCTTTCATTCTGGGGAAGTGCCGCCAACTTGACACCTGCCATATCTACACTGTGGAAAGGTGACGGGTCACCTTTTCTCTCTCCATCTTTAGGTAAGAAGACCTAGTGCCTTAATGCAGCATGAAGGAATGGGATTAGACAAAGGACAGACTCCCAGGCTGAGTTCTCTAAGTGGGAACCAGTTCTCAGAAGCTCTTGGGCAAAGCCCCTCTCACCTGAGGTTGGCAATCAGACTCCCCAGAGATGAAGGTAGAGCCATCACTTCCCAGCAGACCTTTCTTCAGTCCAAGGCGCCTGAGGTCTTGTGATCTACAAGTAGACACCTGTCAGCCACATATCACAGCAACCAGATTTTTAGTTGATGATGGGAACAAGGGAGGTGGGAGG
This sequence comes from Monodon monoceros, assembly GCF_005190385.1. Classification (NCBI taxonomy): domain Eukaryota; kingdom Metazoa; phylum Chordata; class Mammalia; order Artiodactyla; family Monodontidae; genus Monodon; species Monodon monoceros. The sequence goes on from NW_021703772.1 coordinate 20,874,691, forward strand.
CAACAGAGACCTACCAAGGCAAAGACCTACGCTGAGAGTTCATTAGCACGTAGCAGCTCATAGAATCCTCACAACCCTATGGAGGAGGGGCTGTTGTCATCCTCCCCATAACTCAGATGAGAAAACTAAGGCAAGGAGAGGAGAGGAAGCAACTAAGAGAGGTCAAAGTACACCTGCACCAGGATTTATTGAACCACGGTTAGCAGCCCCATCTTCCTCCCAAGAAGGATGACTGAAGGTCAAGGGCTGGTAGTCTGGCTCCTGACTCTGTTTCTCTGCTTTGCTCTATGGTGTCTTTATTTCTGTGCTTAGGATAGGGATGTCACATACCCACGTTTGTTTTCCTGGCCTGAAATGGCAGGGGGCTGTAAAGGAGCTCAGGGGGCTAAGCCTGTTGCTCTCTCTGTCCAGTCACTAACACTCTGAATCTGCTCCCTGCCTCTGCCATGTACCCCAGGTCAGCAAGACTCCCCTCCAGAGTCTTTTTGCAACTCCTCCCTTCTTGCAACTGGTTCCTTAGGGTAACAGTCGTTTGGGTTTCTTTTCCTCTTGGGAAGTCAGTGTTCCTTCCCTTCTCAGCCCATAATTCAGGTGAAGAAGAGCCCAGAACATGCATGTCTGTTACTAACCACAGAGGACAAGAAAACAGAGTCTTCCAAGAGAGACTGGGGCAAGGTAGGCACTGGTCAGTGATGTTACGGGTAGGAGCGGGGACGGTGCAGCTCCCCTGGAAGGCTCTGCGGCCCTCCCTACTGCCCCATCCCCTTTTTCTTTATGCAAAGGCACGCACAGTGTAATTGAGTCTCTTGGCATCTGCAGCTGGGAAATGGTCAAACTTCAGGAGACTGAGACATGTCTCACATCTTTTTAAACAGTGAGCAGCTGATCTAGCATTTTCGCAGAAGCCTTACGTGTAGCAAAGAGCAGGAGACTGCAGGTTGGCTAGGAAACAAGGCCAAGTGGAGCGGAGGCACGGAGAATCCAGCCATACCCAGGCATGGATCAGTGCCCTCGGACGAGCTGCCCAGGGGAATTTTCGGCAGTGATGGAAGTGTCGTCGATCTGCGCTGTCCAACACAGTAGCCACTGGCCACATGTGGCTATTGAGCCTCAGAAATGTGGTTGGAGCAACTGAGAAGCTGAGTTTGTAATCTGACTTAATATTTATTCATTCCAACTGTATTGGACAGCACAGTCTTAGATCAAAGAAGCCCAGTAAATCCAGGGGACCCTACTTCTTCCCGCTCCTGTGAGGCTCACCTCCCTGCCGCCTTGTTCTCTCTGCAGCAGCTCCTGTGTTTAAAGGCAGGTGCATGGGTGACATGACCCCTCAGGGTATCCACTGAGCTCGAACATGCCGCAGCTGGCATTACAGAACGGCTCCTAGACCTCCTGCGCTCTGTCTCGTGAGCAGATTCACGCATCTCTCCATTTAAAGATTATTTATTGAAGACCATAGGCTGGAGAGACCAAGATAAATGACAAAGTTCTCCCCTTAAGAAGCTTACTGTTGAATTCCACAGAGGGAGCTAGAATGAGAGGCAGTGGAAACCCAGCTCCCCTTTTCATTCCTTGTGGAGAGATTCTGGGTGAACCCCTCTTGTCTTCTGGCTAGGAAAAGAGACTACTCCCAGGTCCAAGTGGCCTGGCAAAGCCCCACATCCTTCCTGAGCTGCGAGTTCCAAGTACATCTCAGCTTCTTCAATTTCCGTAGGCGAAGTCACAATATCTGGTCCACCCATTTTCTCTAAGTTTGATTATGAGGTCAAGATAGTGTGGGAAACAAACACCAGGCTGGGCCCAGGCTGTTAATGGTGCCAAGGTAGGACTAACAGCCCCAGGGTGGAAGGTTCGATTGCAGGAAGCAGAAGCTCCCCAACCGGACCCGCCCCATCGCTGGGCTCGGGGAGCAGGTGGGATGAGAAGGCTTCCTAAGAGCAAGTGCCTGGTCCTGCTGCTAAAGCACCCTGCGCCTGCAGGAGAACTACAGCGAGAGGGCGGGTCGGAGACCGAGGTGGGGCTTGGGGAGGGAGCATGCATTGGCACTTGTGCTGTGAGGAGCAGTGCCCGCCCTGGGATGCCTCTGGGTCCACACTGGCTGGGCCTGCACCCAGACACACTCAAGGTTCACTGGGGGAATTCCCTGGCGGTCCAGTGGTTAAGACTCGGCACTTTCACTGCCGGGGCCCTGGTTCAATCCCTGGTTGGGGAACTAAGATCCCACAAGCTTCATGGCATGGCCAAAAAAAAAAAAAGGTTCACTGGGGCATGAGGATGGCACAGTCCTCAGGCAGGTTTTCGTGTTGCCCTGGGGAGTGCCTCAGTGGATGTTGCTGCATCAGGGTGAATGCACAGCGCCTTATGAAGGAAGGAGAAACTGAGCTGCCCACCCTAACACGGCAGGGGCTGGGAGCATCAGAGAGCCCGGGTGGCAGGACTGGGGGCAGAACAGAGCAGAGAATCAGATAGTTATCCAAAGGTAAATATCGGGACAATGTGAGAACCCTCGCTTCCTTAGTTGTTGGATAGATCATGGAGCTAAAGGGCCCTGCCTCAACAGCTTCCCAGAGGAGGGAACAATAGTGAACATTCCCTTGCCCACTCTCTGCAGAATCCTTTCAAAATAACATCTAGAGATAGGAAGGGAGGTCCTAGATCTGTTTCCCTTCTTTCCCTGACCGTGTTTCAGGTGCAGATTAAAGAAACAGCAGGGGGTTACACACTGATAGCATTGCCCCTGCCCCACACCTGCCTTCTCCAACCCTGACCCCCCGTGGGTCCTTCCCAGTCCGTGCATGTCCATCTCCCTGACTCTTTCCATGCATGCCGCAGACACACAAAGAGGGGAGGATTGGGGTGGTTGTCAGAGAAGTAGGAGAGGGAGGCACACAAATTCCAGATTTTAAAATTGTTTACAGTCCCTACAAGGAAGCGCCACGGACGTGTTCTGCGGCCATCGGTCTCCTCCGCCACCTACTGGCCGTATGGAGGTATTGACACGCTGGTCGGCTGGGTTCCAGAACCTACTGCATTGCTAAGTTCCCTAGATTGCTATTCACGTGCAGGGCAACTCCACCAGGAAGGCCTCCCTTATATCCCACCTAAATCCCTTCTGCAACCTTGCTCCATTTTCTTTGGATGAAACAGCTCAGGAGCTGCCAGTCTACTTGTGCCTTCTTGTTTTATCTAAAACTTAAACCCTTCCAAAATTGCAAGCCTATTTAGGACTCAGCTACAAAGCAGCTGAGTAGGGCTAGTTGGCTCTGACATCCCAGCTCCAGTCTTACTTTCCAGCCCTTTAATCTTCATGGCTCTGCCCTGGCTCCGCTCCAAGTTTCCGCTGTCTCTCTGGAGCCTACAGGTGACCACAAGACCCTGATTAGTATCTTTGATACTCGACTCTCCCGCTGCCTAAGTAATAGGTCCCATGGGGTTAAGTGGCACCGAAACCCGGGAGGCACATCAAAACTTTAAGTCTGCCCTTCAGAAACAGCCAAAGAGACTGCAAACTGGGGAGGGTATGCCCTCAGGAACCCGGCCTTGGTGAGGCCAGGGGAAGGACAGAGGGTTTGCAAAAGTACTTTGAGTTCCTTAAAGAAGGCACTTCGTTCTCCAGTATCATCCTTGCTTAGCCTCAAAGCTAACACTATTGGACAAAAGACCAAGAGAGGTCAAAGTAAATTACCCCAAAGTTTCTTGAACCATTGTTAACAGCCCTATCCTCCTCCCAGGAAGGGTGAGTCAAGGTTAAGGGCAGCCACAGCACTTCTCAAAGATCCTAAAATATGAAGAGTCTTGAGAAGGGCTGCTGACATTGGGGGAGGGTGGGCATTAGCCAATGTACTTCCACGACCACCAAAGCCAGAGAGAGAAGCTCCGTGAGAGAAGGTGAAACGGCATCTGGAGGATCACACCCTCTGACCAAAGGGACAGAGGGCCCCCAAAACAGGTGACCAGAAGAAGGTGGGTGGCACTCCCACCCCAGATATCTTTAAGAGCCAGAAATAGTACCGCTGGGATGGGTGCATGTACTTGTGGACACAGGGATGGACTATTGGAGGGATTCGGGGAGCTGGAACAGCCAGCCACTGGGAGTAAGCAGCCCCGGGGACCTCTCCCGGTGAAGAGCCCAGATCCACAGGTGCCCCTGAGGACAGTCTGCTTTCCCTCTGGGCCAGGCCAGAGCAGCCCCCAAAGGAGATGCTCATCCTTCCTCCATGCGTCCCACACCCAGCCCTCTCGCCCTCCTCCCCTCCCTTCACCTGGTTACAATCTTGACTGGGGAAGGCGTGTGGTCATGCACACCCAGAATGCTCCCAGCCTTTCAATGGCAACCATCTCTTGCCCTCTCCCCCGCCCCCCCACTGCTCAAGCGAGGGTCAGAGTGCTTGGGGATGCCCAGAGAGTCTGAGTGAAGTGTCAAGTCACTCAGTAAGATGTGACTAGGCAATGGTTCGCTTTTCCTCTCCTCACCCCCTCCCTCAAGACCTGGGCCTCAGGTTTGGGCCTGAATTACTAGATAACAGAGCCCTAATCTTTCACTTTGCACAGAGTCCCCCAAATCAGCTTGCTCCACCCTGCATCCCACCCCCATCCTAGCTAATCCCACAACCAGGAAAAGTTGGTTTACGCCAAAAACATCACTCTGTTAGCTAATCTCCGGAAGGCTCCATCCCACCTGCCAGGTGCATCACCTTGTTGATTTATCATCCCGGTGGGTTTTGATAGAGTCAGAGCACAGGGCAGGACATGGTGGGAAGAGGGAGTGAAAGGCCAGAAGGGGACAGGGATCCTGCTACTGAATTTTGTTCAGGGAGAGCCTGCCCACTGCTTTGTCATTTGCTTTCTCACACCTTCTTCTCCAGAAACTACTTCCCTTCCTCTCCTGTGGATAAATACCCGAATCAGCCGCCACCCAGGACACTGCAAACCTCTGGAGGCTTCTCTAGGGTGGGGAACTTCCCTGCCAGGGCCTTAAGGACTGGATTACCTACTTGATTAAATCTGACAAATCCCGAGCCAAGAGACAAACAGGTGCTTGGGTGCTTCCTGCCACCTGCCATCCTGACCAGGTTAGGCCAGGCCTCCAAATACCTCTCTTAACACACACCTGGAACTTCCCCTGGGCTGAAATCTCCTGCCCCGGGGACACCAAACAGTGTCCTCTCACAGAACTGCTCCCTCCCTGTACCTCTCCTCGACACCACCTCCTCAGAGTCCTCTCCTTCTATTTCCCAACCCATGCCTTGCCATCTCAGCTCCTGGGCAGCCCGGTGAGAGCAGCGAGGGTGGACAACAGGATTCTTCTTCAGTCTATTTGAGTTATTCAGGGTCACCCCCCAAAGCCCTATTTTCTTTTTCTAGAATTTGAAAAGAAAAGAGGGCAGTGAAGACAGGGTTCCCTGCCCGCACCCCCCCTGCCCTACACCTGCTCTCACCCTGGGCATCCTGCCCACGCTCTACCCACCTGGGAAGAGCAATCGAAGACCTCCTGCCCTGGGTCTGCCTAGGCTGGTGGGATCAGGGCGCTGAGAGGAGGGACCCAGAGAAGGGCGCCTGTGAGATGAGAATTTCATGGAAATCTGTGAACCAAGAAAAGGCCGGAGGCTGGAATGAACAGATCGACAAATAAATGAACAAAGTCCTAGTTCTTTAAAGGTCATAAGTCAGCTAAATATAGACTGTCACCAAGTCACTGCTATATATAACCGCTCCACCCGCAGCCAGCAGTCTGCCTCTCTTGGCCTGGAGCTGAGTTATGTCCCAGCCTCCCAGGGCACAGAGCACAGAGCCAGCTCTGAGAAGGAAGCAAGGCCCCGGGCTTCCACGTCCCCCCCAGCCGCGGGCACTGATCCCCTCCAGACCCCACATTTCTGGCTTTCCCGGCTCCCCTCTTCCTGTTCTGCCTGATGGTCCCCAACCCCTGCCCGTCCAGACACCCCAGGACGCTGCTGCCCTTGGTTTCCCGGCTCCAGATATATCGCAACTCCAGCAGTTCCGAAAACACCAAAAGGATGGACTTGGCCTCTTGTCCACGTTCTGGCCGTCGCCTATTTCCCCCGACAGCCTAGGTCTCCAGATTGTGTTCTTACATCGCAGCCCCGCCTCCGGCCACCACCCCATCTACTTAGCCAGCCCCCCAACAAGCAAGCCCCTTCCCACAGCCCTCGCCCTCCCCGTCCCCAGAATATCCTCTCCCTCCTGTCCGACGTCCCCTCCTGTATCAGCCTGACTTTTCCAACACTCTCCTACCCCATGAAGTCGCCCTGGATTTCCCACCACTTACACGAGTGTCGACTCGTGCCCTGGTTCTCAGTTCCCTGCTTTCCCCAGTTTGGACGAGTCCAGGAATGAAGAGAGCCCATGCCCTCACCCCAATCCTTCGAGCCTCGGGCTCTGCACGGCTGGGCCTCAGCCCCCTTCTCCCTGCAGAAAGAGACTCCCGCGAGCACGAGGAACCGACCACCTCCGAGATGGCGGAGGAGACCTACTCGCCCAAGATTTTCCGACCCAAGCACACCCGCATCTCCGAGCTGAAGGCCGAGGCCGTGAAGAAGGACCGCAGAAAGAAGCTGACCCAGTCCAAGTTCGTGGGGGGAGCTGAGGACACCGCCCACCCCCGGGTCATCTCTGCACCTGAGATGAGACAGGAGTCTGAGCAGGTGAGTCTCAAGGATTCTCTCCCCATCCCCCTCTGCATCCACACCCCGCAGCCTGCGCCACCGCCCCAGCTTTCCACCTTAGCCCGCGTCTAAATGAGCGCGCGTGGTAGCACTTTATACGCCCAGGGGGCGCGGCAGGCGAGGCGGAGGGAGACCTTGGGTGGCAGGTATTGGAGACAGAAGGCGGTGACTCTCCGTACAGACCCTTTACCACGCCCCCCATACCCCAGCCACGCTTTCTGCACGTCCTGGTGGTTCCCGCGGGTCCTGGCACACCTCTCACCCCTCCTGTCCGCACACAGGGTCCCTGCCGCAGGCACATGGAGGCTTCCCTTCAGGAGCTCAAAGCCAGCCCGCGCATGGTGCCCCGCGCCGTGTACCTGCCCAACTGTGACCGCAAAGGATTCTACAAGAGAAAGCAGGTACGCCCCGTGCCAAGCCCCAAGTTCAGGGCACTTGCCAGAAACCTCCACCTCTAAATGCCTGGATTTCTGTCATTAACAACACTTTGTCCCAAACCTCCAAAATCCTTGCACCCGTCACAATCGTGATTGTCCCCATTCCCTCCTACACTATAATCTACTGACGTTTTAATGATTCACCTTACATACATGAATTCATCTAAAAAGGAAACTTTCTATCACTGCGTCACGTCACACGTTGGATGTGTTATTTTCTGATAGGCACACATAAATATATACATATACATGACTCTAAAACATGTTTTAACCACATACCACTTGAAATCGTTTAGTGTCCCATTCACAGCCAGGCTACCCTTTGGGCAACTGCTGGTTAAGCAGTCATCTGAGCCCGTTAAGGAGTACGCATGACCTTAGGGTAGTGATCTCAGACTTCCTAGGGCATCAGTATCACCCCGAGGTCTTGTTAAAACACTGATTGCTGGTCCCACCCCAGAGTTTCTGAGGGTAGGTCTCGGGCAGACTCTGAGAATTCGCATTTCTAACAAATGCCCTCCCAGATGACTCTGATGAGGGCATCCCTCCTCTAGGTTAGGAGTCAAGAACCAGACAGCGTTGCGTGAGTGCTTGGCTCTCCTGTTTACTAGCTGTGTCCTCTTACCCCAGTTAGTCAATGTCTCTGCCTCCAGTTTCTCATGTAAGATGGAGAATAATTGTACCTATTATTCTCACATGATTATGAGGAATAATGGACTAATCTTTATAAAGTACTTAGAACAGTACCTACAATATAGTAAGTGTTAGGCGGTGCCTTGTATGTGATACAGCTATACAAGTGATGCCTCCTATTATTACTATTATTTAACAATTTAATTTATCATCATTTTCATCATCATGATCAGGTTATATCATTCTCTGGAAAATACCAAGTTGGAGGACCCTGAATGGGTGACATAAAACGAAGTCGTAGGAGCTAGCCTAGGGAAGACTGCCTAAATCAGCACTTCCCCCCCACTCCGTCCGCCCATGCAGTGTGGACACCAGAACCCCCAGGGTTGGGTACAGCTCCCTCAACTCTCCGGGGGTGAGGATCTGTCTTGAGGCAGGGAGGATGAAGGGCCAGGCAGGAGCAGAGCCTCGGGGTACAGCCACCCTCACTGCCTGTCACTCTCCCACCCCAGTGCAAGCCTTCCCGTGGCCGCAAACGTGGCATCTGCTGGTGCGTGGACAAGTACGGGATGAAGCTGCCAGGCATGGAATATGTGGACGGGGACTTTCAGTGCCACACCTTCGACAGCAGCAATGTTGAGTGACGCGTCCCCTCCCCATCTTTCCCTCACCCCATCCCACCCCCCCCCCCAGCCCTGACTCCAGCCAGTGCCTCCCTCCACCCCAGGACGCCACTCATTTCATCTCATTTAAGGGAAGAAAATACATATATCTATCTATTTGAAGAAACTGAGGACCTCGGAATCTCTGGCAAGGTCTCAACTTTGAAAACGGCAACAACGGAGATGCACAAAGCTAAGGAGACACCCCCCCCCCTTTAAAAAAGTTTTTCTTTTTGAGGCAAGTTGAATGAACAGGGAGGGCAAGAGAGGAAGAACAAGAGAAAGAAAAGGGAGGGAAGCAGATGTGTGTGAGAGAGGGGAGGACGAGTAGTCACGAGAAGGAAAAGCAGAGCGTGGGCCGGAAGCAGCCGCCTTTACGTCCAGCTCCGGCCCGAGGTGGGGAGCCGCTTGGGCAGGAGCGGGTGCAGCCCCAGGTGTGGCCTTCGATGACACCCTTGGAATTTGCCCAGTTTGGATGGGTCACAGGGGGAGAAAGGAAAAGACAGCAGGCATCAGTGCCTCTCCTGGATCAATCTCCCCCTGCAGCCAGCAGCTTGCACGGCTCGACAGGTCCTTCCTCTCCTCCCACCCTGACACTGTGTTCTCTCTCCCTCAAATTTACAAAACCTAAAATGCATTCCATTCCTCTCAACACAAAGCAAATTCATAACTGAGTGATATTAGATAGGTAGGTGTCCCTAAGTGGATCCATGAATATGAAGTATGTGTGCATATTTCACTCCCCCTGCAGACTTTGAGAAATCAATCCACACCCCCAATAGTGGGCAGATGGGTTCTTCCAGGGCAGCTAAAACTCTGCGCTGAATGAAGCCTGTAGTTTCAGCCCTTCATTGCATCCAGTTCGCAGCTAGCACAGCCTTTGTGGGGGAGGATAGGCTGGAAAAACAAAAAGTGGGCTTGTATTTATCTACAAGGCTCCATATAGTATTATATAGGCATATAAATCTATTTTCTTGATTTTTTTCTTTCTTCCTTCCTTTCTGTCAAAGGTTTGCATTAACTTCTCCAAGTAGTTCCTCTGGGGGCATTGAAGAGCGTCCTTATTCTGGGAAAACCAAGAAAACCCATCTTCTTGTAATACAACCCATAATGCCTGCTTCCCATGAGCAGCGGCAAACTCAACCCTTCGTGGGACACAGTGTTGGATTTTTTTCGTGATTTCCCGTGTGTGTGTGTTCATGTACCACCAAGCCAGGTGGATGAGCACACCCAGTGGTGCACCCACCAAGCTCCCCAGGACATCCCATTCACCTTTAGACCCTTGGGAAGTCACTGTCTCTGGACTCCCACACCCAGTGAACCCAACAGGTCCAAGTTTGACCCCCTGGTCCTGCCCAGCCTTTTTGTTTCATCTGGACAGAGCCTGCCTTTGGAAAGCCTCTTTCAGCCTTCATGCTGGCAGAGCAGGAGAGAGACTGAAATGAGAGACGGCAAAGAGGGAGATGGAGGTGAAAGGTTTAAATATGGGGAAACAGTAAAAGTGATTGTTCAGGCCAGAGTAGATGAAGCGAGGGGCAGAGAGCTGGAGAGATAGGGGGCTGACTGTCCCACTCTAGCTTTGGAGCGAAGCGACAGAAAAGAGAACAAAGCCAAGAGACACTTCCCTGGGTCCCCACCTGATAATGCCTCTGGAATTTAAGGGGAAGGAGAGAGGAAGATGGGGGAACAGGTTGTAAGAGAGAAATGTGCTTAATCCAGGCCTTGGATCCAGGGAAGGTGGGTTAACTTTCGATGGGTTCTAGACTGTAGCGGCTGGACAGAAACAGGATCAGTAGAGACCAGCCGTAGTTTGGAAGGGACAAGCCTATGTGCTCACCTGCCCACCTTCACCCTGCAATAAGGGACTGAGGCCAGAGAGGGTTTCAAGCTCTTCATCCACTCTGGCCAGTTCTGGCTTCCGTCCTGGGGTGGAGGATGGCAGAAAGACCCAGGACAAGCGGGGAATGTGTGTTTTGGGGGTGCTGTCATTTGGCAGCCAGACTTTGAACCAAAAAAAATCCCATCCTCCACGGACTCCCCCCAACAAATGGGCGGCCCTGGGGCTGCCCTCTGAGGATGGAGATCGCCGGCCAGGAGAAGGGTCTTGGACATGGCAAAGGAGACCCTTTCTCGCTGTGAACGCAGCTTTCTCCACTCTTTCCTGATGACATGACGCCATGGAGACCACACCAGCATCTAACTTGGGGACGATGAAGAGGGATAGCTAAGGAGCAAACACACTTCAGCTAGTGGAAAGCCTGCAGCTCTGGAACTTGGGGGGATTTCTCCTGCTTCCCCAGCCAGGACGGTTGGCTGGGATGGAAGAGGCAGTCGATCTTCGCAGGACAAAGGGCCTGATGGGTTTGGCAGCCGTAAGGACTTCCCTGACCTGCTGTGTCACCATGCCCCATCTCTCTGCGCAACTGTCCCCAAGCCCCCGATTCACATTTCAACGTCTTAGGCCAGTATCGTCAGCCTTTCCCACTTCACTGTTCTTTCCGCCCATTCTTTCTTTGCATCTTGATCAGTCGTCTACCTGGGATCTACCGAGTGGATACTGGGGGGTCATTCCCCCTAAGAAAAGACTGAACCAGGGATTTGCAGAGCTCTCCCCACCCCCCCAAGGCCTGGACCTGGTTCCTGGTTACTGAGAGGGGCTGTCTTTTCCTCCCGCTGTTTACTGGACTTTGAAGGGGCCTGTGCTCCTTCCATGGGCTCTTTGCCCTCGGCCGTAAGGTGGGGGATTGGGACCTGCCACCCGTCTCTTCAGGCCTCCAAAGCTCACACTGACTAACCCAAACCTGTGAGTCTCTCTCTAGTGCTTGCAGGGAGGACGGAGCGGGGGGAGGATTCTGGTCAGCTGGCCACTCCCTAGAGGATGCTGGACCTTCAGACAGAGGGAGGTCTGGCCTGAGCCCAGGGTGGGAGCCCATGGGGAGGGAGACATTGAGGAAGGTGAGCCCTCCCCTGTGCGAGGTGGCGGGAAGGCAGGTGTGGTGAGCTGCCAGCCGTGAAGTCCCGGAGCAGGGACCTTCTTGACCCCAGGCTGCCTGTTGGCCACTGTCTGCTCACCCAGAGGCCTTAGGCTCTGGGTTTTCTGTGGCCTCAAGTCTAAACGTTGGCCCACTGCGCCAACAGGAGGTCTCTCCCCATCCCCCTTTGACTCATGCCTCGCTCTGGCAGTGAAGACCTGTGTCCGCCTCTACTGCCAGGTCACTTAGGGAGGCCTAGCCAGGACTGATTCCCCCTGCCCCTGGAGCTGCCCCACGCACAGGGGCAAAGCAGGGCATCTGGGACGGAAGAGACTCGAAAGTTTCTCAGACAGCCAGGCCTGCACATACAGGCCTGGAGACATTTAGCCCCCACACGGGGGGCGAGGATGGGAGGCCCTGTGTGGTCCCATCCCTTGTCCCCTCGCCCATTTCCCTATCACCACCTCTGTGGTCTCCATGGTAACCCAGCAGGGCCAACCTCCTCCGGGGAGGCGGGCGTGGACCACCACTCTCCCACTGCCCAGCTCGTCAGCAGCCACAGGGCTACCAAGCAACTGGCAAGCCCCCCTCCAACTGGGGCAGTGCCCCCCCCATCCACTTAGCCCCCAAGAGGGATCCAGCTCAGATGACATTGCAGAGAGGAGTGGGCCAAGGAGAAGCAACCCTCCGGTCTCAGAGAGGACAGATTTGGCTTCCAAGAGAAAGGAGGCTCTATTTTGAGAGGTAGTGGGCCAAGGGAACAGAGGTTACCGGCCAGCAACCTGGGCGTTGTACTGTCTTTATTTTTAAAACCACTAAAGTGCAAGACTTATTTTGCACTATTCTCCACTTTTTTTTTTTCTCATAGGCTTTTGGTGTCTTTTTATAAACATACTTTCTTGGTTTTCTAATGGAGTATATAGTTTAGCCATTTCCACAGACTCTGGCCTCCTCTCTTTAACTTTTTTTGGATGGGAGAAAGGGGAGGTGAGGGGGGTCAGCCGCCCTGCACCCGTTCACCCCGCCTCTCTGGTCCTCGGCCACCAGCCTGAGTCCCGGACCGTCCACCACCAGCATCACACAGTAGCCCACACGGATAGACAGTTGTCAGACAAGATTCCCTCAGATTCCGAGTTGCCTACTGGTTTGTTTGTTTTTTAGACAGCAATAACCACAGCACATATTACTGTAGTTCTTTATAATTTGACATACATACATACCATAGCGCTATTCTCTCCTCTTTATTTGTTTTCAACTTTTTTTTTGTTAATAAATGCTCATAATCTTTACTGGTGAAAAGGATGAAAAAAAAAAAAACCAACAAACAAAACCTGTTTGTGGAAAAAAAAAGAAAAAGAAAAAGCGGGGGGAAAAATCACCTGAATGTGGAAGAGCTCGCCTCCTGTTTAGTGTTTTGTACGTAAGGAAATAAAAAACGAGAAAAACAAAAAAAAACAAAACAAAAAACCTGAGGATCTCACGTTTTATTAAAAAAGTGAAGATTGCTGTATACTATTTATTCAACTTATAATTTATGTTACTCCTTGATCTTTGTCTTTTGTCGCGACAAAGCATTTATTTAATAAAGTTATGCATTCAGTTAGCCTGCGTCACCTTCCTCCGAGGGTCCAGGGAAGGTAGGCGAAGGGAGAGAGAGGACAGAGGGAAGGAGAGAGGACCAGGTGGAGGCAAAATCAGGGCCTGCTCCCTCCAGAGGGGCCCCCAGACCCAAACCCAGGCACCCCCTTCTCCATCTCCCCGAAACCCTTTCAGTGAGTTCACTACACAAGGCGCTTAGGCGGGAGGGTGGTCCTGCAGCTTCAGCAGCGTTATCACTAGGACTGTTATCATTTTTACCATCTAATCTCAGCTCCCGCTGCTAAAGAAAGCGATCTTAATCAACTCCTAAGCAAATGATGGGTCTCTTTTCCTCAGAGAGGACTTTAAGGAAGGCAATGCTAGAATGTTCCTCTCAAGCTCTCAACTCCTGGGAACCTCTGGCAGAGGTGAATCCTACCTCCTGCTCTTGCCCAGCACCCCGTTGCCATTTCCACCCGCTGAAGAGGAAAGTTATGAAATGGCTAGTAACTGATTTCAACCCTCCAGCGGCGTAAGGACCACAATTCCTACACTGTTCTACCATCCGCCCTTCCTTCCTCCGGCCGCTTCTCCTCATCTCCATGTCCCCTCTTTATCTGCGAGCCCACAGCAGGGCACTGCCCTTCATGCATCCCCCTGACCACCCCCAACAAGGGCCTCCATCCATGCGCACAGCAGGGGGACAGAGTTGGGGGCATCTCCACTCTGCCCGACCCGGACCCCCCCCCCCCCCCGGTGCCCTGCCCCGTCCGAGTCACATGGCAAAGCAGAGACATTGGGAGTGTCCCTGCCTGGCAAGGGGCTGGCCTGTCATTGGGCATGTGTCCTTCGGAAGCATCACTGAAGCTCTCTTCCCTGAGACCACTGGGCCCGTACACAGCTTTGCAGATGTGCAGCTGTTCAGCCAGCGCCCGGCAGTGACGGCAGAGATTGGAGGGTGTGACAGCTGCGCTGGGAGGCCAGAGACGGACCGGCCTTCCTCACTTTACCGGGCAGGAGAGCTGATGAGTTGTGCTGGGCGGGGACGGGAAGAGTGGCACGCAGGAAGGCCGTGTGGTCCAGGTCAGGCCACGTGGCATCACCTGCCCCGGGACTGTCTCCTGGCCTCTCGGTTGGCAGCTGCTCATCCACGTACTGCCTGGGGTGGGTGGGGGGCAGGAGTGGGCCAGGATTCTTCTCAGACTTGCTCCCGCTTCAGGGCCCATGCCACCCCCAGGCCCACTCCACCATGCTCCCTACTCCTACAACCCTCACCTCTGGACATCCCGCTCAGGTACCCACGTCATTTGGGACCTGGCTCCGGGCTGTTGTGCACCTGGTTCCATCCCCTCCCTATACAGTTCATCATTGGGACCCATAGCACGTTGCTGACCACATGTTCACCCGGGGGGGGCCTTGTGAGCCGGTAGGACTGGGCTGGGGCCTGGGGTCTGCTGTGTCCCAACCTCACCCCCAGGTTTGGCAGCTGGTCCAAGGCCACACTCTTAGAAACACTCTCAACTCCACGGTCTCACCTCCATCCACTGAAGCCCCTCTCCGAGCCTGGGTGCCCTCAAGTGTTCCGCATGGAAAATCTGAAGATCCCCCTCTCCCATTCCAAGCACGGTCAGCTATTCCAGTGAGAGAAATGGAGTGAGGGCGCTGCAATGTCAGCGTTTTACTCAGTGGAGAACGAGAGCCTTTGGTCTCCCCTATTCTGCTGTTCGATTCATCAACCCTCCCCGGCTCTTCCCCGGGGATCCTGGAGCCCATGGCTCCACTGTTAGCATCTACTTGTCTGGGTGCCACCTGCCCTGCAGCCCCTCCGCCCTGGATAAACCTCCCCTTGTCACTCCTGCACAGGCCCACTGTGCCCTGCTGGAGAAAGTCCCAGCATCGTGTGGGCTGACGCCACCACAGAATCCCCAACCTCCAGATCCTGCCTGCGGAACCTCCCAGGTTCCCCAACACGCTCTCACGTTCCTCCTCATACTGCCTTCTCGCTATCAGAGAAAACCAAGACCCGCCTCTGAGAACGTCCTATCTTCTCATCCCAACCCCTATGGAGTCAACCTCTGTCATGTTCTCTCCCACCTCCCCCATCAGTCCTCCTGTTTCCAAGGGACAGTCCCCTTCCTTCTCTCTCCCTGCCCGCTGCTTCCCCATCTCCTCCATCAACCATGCCCTCTCCTGCAGTTTAGGCAACAGAGGAGAGGGAGAGAAGGGGATGGGTAGGAAAAGTATCTTTTTTTGTTTCTTTTTCACACACACACACTGTTTTTTTTTTTTTTGCGGTACGCGGGCCTCTCACTGTTGTGGCCTCTCCGGTTGCGGAGCACAGGCTCCGGACGTGCAGGCTCAGCGGCCATGGCTCACGGGCCCAGCCGCTCCGCGGCATGTGGGATCTTCCCGGACCGGGGCACGAACCCGTGTCCCCTGCATCTGCAGGCGGACTCTCAACCACTGCGCCACCAGGGAAGCCCTGTATTTTATTTTCATAAGAGATAAGTGAACTGACACCAAGCATTGTAAATGGATGACCACAACAGAAGCAACAATGATAGCAATTACCAAACACGAAACACACTCATACTATGTCGTGATATTGACATTCAGTCCAGGAATCCTCCACTGTAACAGCTCCTTTACTTTGCAGTGAAAATTGATTTGTATATTTTTTGCCTCCGAGTCCTTGTGGGCTTTCTTTCTTTATTCAAACAGAAAGTCACAAAAATTATAATCACCCTCAGCAGGTCGCTCAGTCCCACGTCATTAATTTTTTTTCATCGTGATCTTTTGTTAGCAGTTTTATGAAGTCATCAGTTTTCCATTCGAGTCAGTTACCAGAAACCTGTACTTGTCAGAGTGTGGAAGAGTATTTTGCGTTTAGAGCCGATGGGACTTGTTCATGAACTGGATGTCGGGATGAGGGGAAAGTCGAGGATATCTTCTCCACTCAAAGTCCCCCAGACAACTCAAGTTTAACGTGTCCAAAACTGAACTCGTACTGAAGCTCAGATACTTCACCTGTCTTATTTCACTTTATACCTTAAAAGCACCAGTTCAAAACCACGAACAAAATTTGAACTCATCTTCCCTCTTAAACTCTCCCCTCTCCATCTCTCTCCTCCCTTTGCTCTCTCAGAGAATGGCATCTACCCAATTGCCAAACCCAGCCCTCCTTTACCCCCAATGTCTAACAAGTCCCCAGATCTCAGGAATAAGTTACCTCGTTGACAGCTCTCCGATCTGACTGTTCTCAGCACCTGCCCGGTTCAGACCACGCTCACTTCTCACCTGGATCACTAGTTTCTTCCTGCCGGGACCTTCCATCCCCACCCGTGTCCTCCATGCCAGACATCGCAGTCAGAGTTCACTTTCTAAAACACAGATCCAGTCGTGTCCTCCTCTGCCTAAATTCCTTCCTTGACTCTTGAGAGCATTCGGTCTTAAAACCCTTCATCAAGACACCCAAGGTCCTTCCTGGTGGGCCCTCCTCGCCCCGCACCTCCCATACCATAGGCAACCTCAGCCATCGGCAGGTCTCCACATTTATTGTGTAGCTCATGCTGGCCCCTCTGTCTGAACCCCACCACACATGCGCGCGCGCGCGCGCGCACACACACACACACACACACACACACACACAACACGCCTTTCCCCAAATTCCTATTTCCTCTTACAGTTCTGTCCTTACATGCCTCCTGAGACAATTGTTCTCCTAATTGCACCAGGCATACCTCCGTTATATGGCTGCTTCCCTTTACTAGAACGTCAGCCCCTTCAGGACAGGGACCATAATCTTTTTCACCTTCACATCCTAAAACCCTAACACTGAGCCCAGGATACAGTGCTAACTGCCCGTAGGCAGCACTTATCATACGACAGACATGAGTTCATATTCTCAAAGCAATTCTTTGAGAGAGAAATTATCTCAACATTTAAGGATGAAAACAAATGAGGTTCGGAGGTGAGAAATGTGTCCAGAGTCACATGTCATAAGCAGCAGCCTCCAAATTCTGTTCCAAGACTGCCTTACCTCCAAGCCCATGCGCTCAACTATCCCATCACATGTAGCTAGTATTCCAGACACATCTGACACATGCGGTCGCTACAGCGGTGATTCTCCACATTCGGAGGGCATAAGAACAGGCAACCTAGGCTAGGTCCCGTGGTTCGCAAGTTCAACAAGCATCCCCAGTTGACGCATTCTGGGCTCCTGGGACCACCTCTTAAGCAAATGACGCTTTGAGACAGTGTAAACTCAGTTTCCCATGCTGCCACACAGTGGCAGTAGAGCCGCAGTGTTTGTCAACGGCCCGTCCTAAACTAAAATTTAAACAGTTCCAGAAGGCGAGCAATCAGCTTGACATCTTCAAGATCCCTGCCCAGCCAACCATTATCCCACATGGATGCAATTAAGCTTTGCCTCAGAAAAGGTTTCTAGGTCATAGTATACATCAGTCAGTGCGGTTCCTGTAGCTAGAGCCACAGCAGAAGTACTGCTCACATACCCGTAAAATCCACCTCTTCAGAGGGCTTAGAGTACAAGAAGGCTGCAGGCGAGTGACATGGAAATGGGCACGGAGACTGTGGCATCCTCAGGAGTACGCTGCAAAAATATTACAGAAAGGACTCAAGTGAGTTAGCAACCTTGAGGCATGGGGGTTGACGTGAGGGCTGACCCCAGCAGTGGCCCCGTGATAATAACCCCTTTCATTTGGTACACTCCTGTAGTTCTCAAAGCACATTCACATCTATTGTCTCACATTAATAACCACCCTGTTATCAATTGGGTGATATTAGATATCAACCCTGTTGAGGCTGAAATCATCCCCATTAAACAGATGAGGAAAACTGAGGCTCAGCGGCGAGTAACGTACCTCCAGGGCAATGGAATAGTAAGGGACAGAATTCAAGCCCAGGTGTTCCGACTCCAGTATTCATTGCCTTACTCCTTGGCTTTGCACTAGAACTTTAATCAATCAATTAATGTTAGAAAAAAAAAGAAAGAAAAAACGCCTGCAGTCCACTCCAGACCAATCAGATCAGAATTCCTGATGGTGGGGCATCAGCATCAGCATGAAAATTTTTTTTATTGCCCCAGTCAATTCAAATGTTAGCCAAGTTGAAAATCACTGCCCTTGCTGGGAAAGCCAGCACAGCTGCCCCACCCAGGACAGCAGCCTCCGGCTGCCGACTACAGCTGAGGGCATGGGAGAGGGATGGTGGGAATATCCATCAGTAGACAAAAGGAAATTCGTGTAGGGACTGGTGACCCACAGGCTGCAGATCCAACCAGCGCCCAAAGCCCTCCAGGCTCTCCCGGAGCATCCGCCCTGCTTCCGCCCACAGGGGGCAGTGTAACTCAGGGCTGAGCAGCATCCCCTCTCTGGAGTTAGGGGCCCCAGCCCTGGGCGGTGGAGGTGGGGCACTTCCAGGGACCATTTCCTCATCTGTGAAGTGGAGCTAATAATAGCACCTCATTTGTGGATTCATGATTATTAACTGAATTAATGCACTTCCGGAGCGGCCAGCCACTAGCTACTGGCCCAGCCTGGATACTCTGAAAGGGGATGTTTGCTTTGGGGGACCTGCTTTTCTTCTTCAAGGAGTGAAACTCATCTCACCCCTGGTCCGGGCCCCAGGTATCCCTCTGCCTCTCCTGAGATGCTTTTTTTTGAGGTACGCGGGCCTCTCACTGTCGCGGCCTCTCCCGTTGCGGAAGAGGGGTGGCACCGTGAAACATGGGGCCAATGGGGCCGTGTGTGGACAGTGGGTCTGAAAGCACTGCGCACTCCTTCCCCCATGGCCCCCCCGCAAAGTGAGGAGCCCCCTGGAATTGGCCGGGGCTGAAGAGGCCAACAGAACCAAGCGGGCAGAGCTCTCACACAGAACTGTGCTTCAGACCCACATCTGTGCTTCGTTCCCTAGTCCCTCCGCATTGGTCAACACGTGCTATTCTGGGGCCAGACAGCTCCCCGGGCCCATCGGCGAGCAGGCCTGGATTCTCAGAGGTCACAACAGCCCCACTCCTTTTCCTTGGGGGCCGAGTAGATGTCTCCCCCTGGGCAAGGGAGCTCCCCTTGACTTCAGGGGCCAGAGGACCCCAATTCCACTGTTTCCCTGCTCCCTTTCTTCCTCTGCAGTGTCATCTGAATGTGAGAGAAAGAGACACGGGCTCCACCCTTCCTCCCCCAGGGCCCACCGAAGGGCGGGAAGGTTGCTAGAGCCTCAGCTGGGAGTCCAGACTCCTAGGGCTGCAGTGGAGGCTTCCACCTGGATTCAGGACTTTTGAGTTTCCATAGCCCCTCTTCCTGCCCCATCCATCTCGTTGCTGTGTTATGAATGGAAAACCGAGACCGTGCCTGTCCCACTTTCCCGCAAGTCCAGCCAAGGCTGGAGGGAAGGAGGCTGGTGAGCCTCGAGATCTCTTTCCCACGGGGGCCCCAAAGACTCAGGCAAAAGACACGTGCTTTATTTTTCCTTCCTTTAATCTTGAGCAAAAGAGACACAGGGGTTCAAAAATAAAAATTTCTTTTTTCCCTCTCCCAAACCTTTACCCCAGCTCCGCACTGCAACCACCCGCTTCCTGCCCAGCAGGGACTCGAGGAGGGAGGGTGCAGGCATCTCCAGCTGGGGAGGGGGAAGGCGGGGAGTGGGGGGGGTAGGGGGGGGCGGGGGGGGTGTGCTGAGCTCGGTGCTGGTCTCTTTCCAAATATAAATACACGTGTCAGAACTCCTGGAAAATCCTCCCTCCACCCACCACACAAGCGCTCTCCTTGCTCTGCCAGCTTTGGAGAGGGGTGGGGGGCGGTGCCAGGCACCGGCGGCTGGCTGTAGGTTTACTGCATCCGCTGGGTGTGTAGCCCGTGAGCCCCCTGCTGCTCGTTGTAGAAGAGATGACACTCGGGGTCCCCCCGGATGGTTGGGGCCCCCTGGATCAGCTTCCCGGTGTTGGGGTTCACACACCAGCACTCCCCACGCTGCCCGTTCAGAGACATCTTGCACTGAGGAGAGAGAAGAGGAGGACAGAGGACACCCCGATAAAACGGAGGTCCCACCAAAATGCAGGCTCCATTCATGAGGTCTGGGTGTGCCTGCAATTCTGCACGGCTAATAAGCTCCAACGTGACTCACGCTGGTGCTGCTGGCCCAGGGACGTGCTCTGGCTATCAGCAAGGCTGCTGGGGATGCCTCGCGATGGAAAGACTCAGCCCCCATCCACGGGGAGGTCCCATCCAGCCAGCGACCCAGTGTACAGGAGTTCACTCGTAGTGTGAGGTGGAAAATGCACATAAAAGTCAGCGTTAGCTCGGGTCCTATTATGTGCTGGGCGTGGCATAAGCAGTCATATACACTGCTCATTTACAGTTCATATCTAACGTACGCTCTTTTTTTTTTTTTTTTTTGAGGTACGCGGGCCTCTCACTGTCGCGGCCTCTCCCGTTGCGGAGCACAGGCTCCGGACGCGCAGGCTCAGCGGCCATGGCTCACGGACCCAGCCGCTCCGCGGCATGCGGGATCTTCCTGGCCCGGGGCACGAACCCGTGTCCCCTGCATCGGCAGGCGAAATCTCAACCACTGCGCCACCAGGGAAGCCCCTAACATACACTCATTTAATCCTCTCAACCACCTTGTGGAGTAGGTACCATTACTTTACCATTTTAAGGACGATCGGAAGGAAGCCCAGATGGGTTCAGTAACTTGCCCAATGTCACAGAGCTAGTAAGAGCCACAGCTGAAATGCCAACCCAGGCATTCCCCTCCCAGGATCCCTGATCTTACCCATGAGCCTATTCCTCTTGCAAATCCCCGTTTACCCATAAGCTTCAGTAGAAAAGAAGATCACTATTTCTTTTGAACTCCAAACGAAGTAGCTGGCTTACATTTAGAGGGCAGGTGTACGAACCAATAGCTTTTAACGCTAGACTGCTATTTCAAAGGGCAAGATGCCTGGGCTGTGAAGGAGATGGGGAAGTGAGACCCCCACCCTCACCCCGGGGGATCAGCAGAGCCCCGTACCCCATCTCCTGGCTCTGCACACCCACCCTTTAAAAGTCAGTTCTGACTTCCCACTAGGACCACCAGGGGAGCCTTTGAAAAATCTGGTGCCCAGAAAGCACCCCAGACTCACAAAATCTGGATCTCTGGGGGTGAGGCCCAGGCATCTGTATTCTTTAAAGCTCCCTAGAGAAGCCCAGTGTGCAGCTGGGCTCAGACCCTCTGCTGGAGAACAGAATGGCCAGTGGAGTCCACACCATCTCAATCCTTCTCTCTGCCTTACATGAAATGCACACAGACTTTTTCTCCCTATACCAGGGATGAGCTGGAGGAAGTGAGCAGTGCACTAGGTGACAGGACAACTGACCGTGTTAAACAGCCACTAACAATCATCACTACAAACGCTATGTGGTTAGGTAAACAATATTAATAATGGTAAGGGGAAATACACATACACACACAGTTCATTAGAAGGCATATGAACAGAATGGAAAGGGGAGGAAAAAGGGCTCCTGGGTGTCTTACTTACACTTTCTCCATTTTCTCTAATGTACTGATAACACTGTTCTGTTAACCGTTTCTAGAAATATTTCAAGTGGCGTTTCTCCACCCCTGATTCTCCATTCCCTGAGATACTTGAAAACCAGAGTCTACTTGGTCAACAATGGTTCAAATCAGTGATTCTGGAAATGCCGTCCACGGATCACCTGCGTCCTCTGAGAGCTGGTTAGAAACGCAAACTCTCAGATCCCGCTCGACCGTCTGAATGACAGTCTCTGGGGACGAGGCCCCAGAATCACCTGCAGGTGATTCTAACGCTCAATAAAATCAAGAAGCACTGGTGTGAGGCACTATCTGTCCTCCAAGAATCACCTGCAGGTGATTCACGCTCAATAAAATCAAGAAGCACTGGTGTGAGGCGCTATCTGTCCTCCAAGAGGCTCCCTCCTATCCTGGACACCAAGCGATGCTGGCAGGTAAGCTGGGTACATGGAGTCAGGCTCTGACAAGCCTGAAGCCAAGAAGAGAAGCCCCGCCCCCGCCTTCCCTGGCCTGGCAGCCGGCATCCCCTCCCCTCTTGGCTGGCATCCCCACCCGCCTTCTCACAGAAGACTAGGTCTCCCGCTCAGAGGCTTACAGGTGATGGGGCAAGAACAAGACACACCCAGGGTCCGGGGCCAAGGAGGTCCTCGCTCACCTGTTTGAGGTTGTACAGGCCATGCTTGTCACAGTTGGGGATGTGCAAGGAGTAGAGGTGCTCCAGGGGCCCCCGCTCGTCGGGAAGGCGCATGGTGGAGATCCGCTCCAGCACCTGGTCCAGTTCCTGCTGGCAGGGGGTCTGTGGGCACAGGCACGCAGAGAGGATGCTTAGAGTAGGGACAGGCCCGTGATTCTTCTGCAGGGACTTTCCCAAGGCCACACAGCTAGCTGGCGGCACCAGGAACTTCTGACACCCAGCCCAGCAATCTACCTACCACATGATTATGCTCCACCGCACCCCTGAAGAAAGTCACCTGCATACAAGTATTCCCTCCTCCCCTCCATCTGCGTCAACGGCTTTCAGGGGTCAAAATGGGAGCTACTTGCAAATACTGAATTCAAGTGGCTGCCTCTAGAGTATCTCTACACCCACCCAGTGGCCCAACCTCCATTCCCTTCCATCAACCCAACCAGGGCCTAGACAGCAAAGCTGAGCTGGAAAGAAGAAGTGGGGTAGCTGAGTGAGGGAAGCTGCAACAAGAGTGGGCAAGCTCGAGTGGATCCATCTATATCTCTAGCATCCATTGCTTTGCCTGTGTCCCAAAGCCAAGCAGAAACGTGGAGATTTTAGAAAGGACTTCAAGAACCCGTACGCAGAGCCCATTTCACAGCCAAAGATACTGAGCTCCCCACCTCCAAAGAGAAACTGACCAACCTGAAGGTCACTGAATATGTCAGTGGCAGAATCAGAAAGGAAAGTGCTTTGCCCGCAGGCACACAGGACATGGATCTCATCGGGGGGCCCACATCCCCGCTTGCTGGGACACTCCCTTTACATGTCCTCCCACCCCTCCAACCAGACCCGACCCGTTCTGACCCTGGCAGGTGGCGGCCGCAGCTTCTTGGGCTCCTCCAGGCCGAGGTGATGTTTGCCACCCTTGCCCATCTGCCGGTGCTGTTCCGTGACCTTCTCCCGGAACACGGCCAGCTCCTTCATGCCCGACTTGAGGGGCTTCCGGCCAGCACCACCTCCACCTCCCAACAAGTTCATGTTCCCGTCCACGTGGTTCTCGACCAGGGCTCCCTCAGAGTGGTCCTCGCCATTGTCTGCAGAGAGAGGGAGGGAGGAAGAGCTGCAGGTCCAGTTTCCAGAGAGGTGGGCCCTCCGGGGACTATCTGGACCCCTGATAATGACAAGGAAGGCGATGACTAACATCTAAGCAGTGGTGCTAAGTGACTTATGTGGATGATCAATTTCGGTTTCACAGCAATGACGAGCACAACTAGTAACGTCCCCCAACTTCTAGACAGAGAAGCTGAGGCTCACGGAGGTCAATTTCTTGACCAAGATCACAATCCAGGATCTGAACGCAGGCTCTCTGACTCCAGAAAAATGCCTGGGTCGCCTACTCTGCTCTGCCTCCACCCCAGGAGGTCAAGGGGGAGGATGCGCGTGGGGGAGCAGAGGGGCACAAACGAAGGATGACCATGTAGGCAAGGCTCTCACTGGGGAACGGGTAATGTCCACCACTCTTCCTTGAAAGACCTCTGAGATTCACCCACCACTAACTCCCCCTGTTTAAAGTCTTCATGATGTCTGGTCGGAAAAGGCATGGATCGGATGAGCTTTTAAAACTCATGCCACAGAGATCACTGGGCCGTGCTGTGTCTGGCGGGGAAGTGAGGTGGAGAGCCGCGCTGCCACCAGAAGAACACAGCGTCCAGCCCCCTCCGCCATCACTCTTCATCTGCCCGTCTGCTTCCTCCTCTTGTTGCCCTGACGCTCCACTCCTATGGCTGCTACAGCACTATCCCGGGACCCTGATTTGTCTCCTGTCTATGCATGCTGCCCCACCCCCCATTACATCGAGAGCCCCCAGAACAGGAACGATGACCACGCTGTAGTTTCATCTTATCGTAGGGCGCGTAGCCTCATCCAGATGTCTGTCCAAGGACCATCCACTGAGTCTTTCGACTTTCTTAAACCTCCAGCCAGCCGGCAATAGGGAACGGCTCCTACGGTGCACACAGCTCAGGTGGAGGGGCCCTGAGAGCACTCCTCCCCTCCCACGGTCTCATGCAGGCTTAGGCACATCCAGCCAGGGAACAGAGTCAATGGTATGGAAGGGTCCTAACCAGGGAGACAATTTCCGGCAAGCTCTAGGTGGGCCGGGGTGCAAACAGCCCCCCGCAGACACGGCAGGGCCAACAGGGTCTCCGACCACACTGCCTGGAGCGGCCCCCTGCAGGGCTCAGGGAGCAGGCAGTGGGAGTTTCCAAACAAATCTTGCACATTTTCTCTTCCCCTCTAATGCACCTCCGAAAACTTACAGCCTGGATAACATACCCGAATGGCTTTTACAATATTTCTACACAAGGGTTTCAGGCGAGGCGCCTAGTACTTGGCAGTCCTTTCAGAATTCAGGCACACTGTGGTGGGCTCAGGGGGTCGCTGTCCTGGGCATGCTATACGGTGGAAAGAGCTGGCCCTTACCTGTAAAAGGGGGGCCATGACACCCCCTCTGGATTGTGAGTTTCGGCGTTCACTCCCTTACCAGCTAAGGTGTGGGACCCTCTTCCGTGCCTTGGGGAGCCAGCGCCTGCATCCTCGGAGCATGCTCCAGCAGACTCTGGGGGACCGGGCACCAACAGGGTCCCTGGAAACGGAGGAGTTCAATAGAGGTTTACTCCCATCCCTTCCCTTTGCACTAGGCCCGATGCCTGGTCGGTTCTCACTAGCTGGAGCATCCTTTAGAACCAGGCACATAATCTCCAGCCTGGCAAGTGCTGGATAGGAGGGCGGACTCGAACTGAATTCCAGCTCTGCCACTTTTTATACCAGCTGTATTTCTCCTGCATATATATCCGCACCGTGCCTCTGTTTTTCTTAACCGTAAACTACTGGATAATAATAGTTCCTACTTTACAGAACTGCTGAGAGTATGTTATAGGTAAAGCCGTTAAGATACAGTGTGGGACGCAGAAACCCTATGTCCTGCTGGTGGTGATTGCTTTGACGACGACGATGATGGCGACAGCTGCCTCAGTGACCTGCTACCCCTGCCGTGTGGAACCCAATCAAGAAGCAGGAAGCAGAGGAGGATAAGCTTCTGAGCATCAGAACAGCAGTCACCACATCCGTGCATTGTAAAGCCATGATGCTTTCCTCACAAGTCAAGGGAAGTCAGTGCATGAAGAACCTCAACGGTTCGCAGTAGCACTGGTCAGATAAGCCTGGTTTCTGCATGTCTGGCTTCCAAGGCCACCACAGAATAAAATCAACAAAATTAAAAGGAGAAAAAGGAAGGCACGTGGTCAGTGGCGAGAAGTATCAAATGGCAGAGAGGAAAGAGAACAGTAAAAAAACCAAACATAAGAACTCCGGGGACATTTGGTGCACAGCAAACAACTCCACAGCCATTGATGACCCCTGAAAACTTCCACGTTGTATGGCCTGAAACAAGACTAGTGTTGATAATAGGACTTTGGGGCATCCAAAGTGGAAAGGGGTAAACATGACAAGCATTCAGTATTAAGAAAGATATCTATCCAAAATTGCTAAACTTTAGAAAAATAATGGAAATATTTAAATGAGTAAGCCCTTTGAAACCCAGAAAATTTTTCTCTAGAATGGCTACTTCTCCAGGGGCTCCGGGTAGCCCAGATTTTATCGTAAATAAACCAAGCGCAGATTAGATCCTGTTCCAGAAGCCCCAGCACCACCTGCAGGGGAAGGCTGATTTGAAGCGTCTGCCACCAAGTTGGGTGGGAGTCCTGATCTACCACGTTCTACATTCACCCGCCCCAAACTTCCCTCACCCACCCTGCCCTCCCCTTTCTGTCCCTGAAGCTGAAACAGCAGAAACCCAGAGGCCCCAAGAGAAGCAGTCCTGGTTCCCTGGCTCAGCTACCGGCCCGGTTCCCCTGAATGGGGACCAGCTGCAGCTTTCCCCTGGGACTGGTCAGGCAGCTGAGGCCAACCACGAAGATGATCCCACCGTCCCTGTTCAGATACCAGAGGTAGAGGGCAGAAGGCTGAAGGAGAGGCTTGCGAGAGTCTGAGACAGACCTGGCAAATAAATAGGATGGGCTGGGCTTCCCTGGTGGCGCACTGGTTGAGAGTCCGCCTGCCGATGCCGGGGACAAGGGTTCGTGCCCCGCTCCGGGAAGATCCCACATGCCGCGGAGCGGCTGGGCCCGCGAGCCATGGCCGTTGAGCCTTCGCGTCCGGAGCATGTGCTCCGCAACAGGAGAGGCCATGGCAGTGAGAGGCCCGCGTACCACAAAAAAAAAAAAAAAAAAAAAAAAAAATTAAATAGGATGGGCTGATTCAGGTAACCCTCCATTCTGCTTAACATTAACCTTGAAGCATAAGGCAGATGTTGGCACAAATGGGGGGCGTGGGGGGGACTCATCTCCATCCTCAACATCAGTTCTGCCATTTCCATTTCTACAGGCTTCTCTGCTTCTCTGCACCTGGACCTGGTGACACAATTTCAGGCTCCCTGTCTTCATCCCTGCAGGTGCTGGCCCGGGGAACACAGGAGGAAGAGAGCAAGACGCCTAGAAAAGTCCTGCTTCCCCGGCTGCACTGGGAGCCATGCAGGATCAAAGGGGGGAAACAATGGGGACCTCTGGGTTGCCCTCGCCCAGCCCCTCGTACCTGAGTTCACCCTGGGCACAACAAACCCATCCTCATCGTGCCCTGTCCAGCCTGCTTCCTGCCCACAGGGACAGAGAGCATCTATGGAGACCTCAACACCACTTCTGCACCCGACGCCCTGAGTTCTGCTCACAAAGTAATTAGACAAGGGCTCTGGGAATTTCCCACCATTTCTGGAACCATCCGCTCTGCTGTCACGAAGCCTGTGACTCTCAGAAGTTCACCGGCTTCCTCTCTTTTGGGGGCAGGTTTGCCCGCCTGCCCCGAGGCTTTAATTAAGACAGCCCGTCTCCACTGTGGCTGCAATTCCGCGTTCTCAGGTTGAAACACAGCAGGATGGCCCACATTTAGTCCTCTTCAGGAACGTCTGGGAAGGCTCCACTCACCAGAACCCAATGCCTGGAACATTCTCGGGATCAGGGTCTCCCAACCCCAGCACTACTGTCTTTGGGATCCAGAATTGATCAATTAGGATTGATCCAGAGGCCTGAAGTTCCCGGCCCAGTGCTGAAGACTCCCAGCCTCACATAAAGCAGATCTGAGCTTTACTGTATCCCCTCCCTCGGCTAAGACCCCTCCACCACTGTTCCATCACAAGGAACACTTCCGGCCTATGAGCCTTCCTTCTTGGTGGTGGTGGTGGGGACCCCAGAGGACTCTTAGCCTGCTGACCCCTCTTCCCTAACTCTCCCGGGCACTCGTACCACTGACAGGGGCCAAAGAAGCATCCTTTGGCTGAGCCCTAGAGGCCAGCCCACAGTTAACGCTCAGAACCAGGCCCTCTGCAAGCTCTGGAAACACTGGATGGAAGAGAGGAGCACACAGATTAATGCACGTTCAGGACGGCAGGCTCCAGGCAGGGCTGGTCTGTTCATCACGCACAGAGGGCACAGTGCCCAGGGCCCTAGGAAATGTTTTCATTTCTTTTAAAATCAGAAGAAAAAAATAAACTTTTAGGTCAAAGCAAACGTCTTCATATAACACTGATACGTTTGCAGTTATAAAATACGATTTTCTAATTCTTCTGTGTTTGCCCACAAAGGCAAACATGTCTGGTGCCCCCAAAAGTCATAATGCAGCCCCACTCCAGGTCCCAGAAGACAGGGCTCAAGTGGGCAGTCCTATCCCAGAAGGACAGAGGTGGCTTCCTGTCCTGAGATGTCCCTGACGGCTCTGAGCGGAAGGTCAGTTCGTCCACCCTCACGGAAGCCACCTGGGTTCAAGGGTATGTTTCATTCCATTCCTTTATCGATCTCATCATTGCCAACGAAAGTGCCAATAAGATGAGGAAATCCATGGGCCTGGTCTGCTGACGCAGGTGCTGACACCCCACATC
This sequence comes from Monodon monoceros, assembly GCF_005190385.1. NCBI lineage: Eukaryota > Metazoa > Chordata > Mammalia > Artiodactyla > Monodontidae > Monodon > Monodon monoceros. Next base: position 20,902,859 of record NW_021703772.1, read on the forward strand.
TTGAAGTGGAAGCCCAGGACAGGGAAATGCAATTGTTGACTGGGTGGAGATCAGAAAGGACTGTAGGCTGAGAAGAGCCTTGATTCCTTGACTGATCCTATCCCCAGCCAAAGAGGTTCAGGCATTCAGCCTCCAAAGTCTGATTGCCTGGCTGAATCCTAGCTTTACCACTGAGCTGTGCAGCCCTGGACAAGTTACTTAAGCTCTCTGTGCCTTCACTGCTCATCCGTAAAACACGCACAAACAGGATCCACCTCCAATGGGTGGCAGAGAGGATTCCGAGGGCTGCTGCATGCATACGCAGTGCCGGCACAAGGGGCTCGCCCTCAGCTGCTTCCTCTGCGTCCCACACTCAGGGAAGCACCCACACGGCACCGCACCCGCACACTCTGCTGGACAAGGACATTATCACACGTTACCAAGCTCTGCCCATATGTTCCCTTATAGGTGTGACAGCGCAGTCCGCAGGAAAACATTCCACATGGAGAACTCCAGCTAGAGATGGAATTTGCCCTCAGAACAAAAATACCAAGTTGCATTTTTTTTTCTGCCTAGGAGAGTTCGGTTCAGAATAATATTTATTAAGCAACCACTTATGTATGCAGCTCCATGGGCTACAGTGCAAAGGTCACTCTAAGAGATGGTTCTTAGCAACCCAAATCACATAACTAGAAAAGCCTGCGGGCTTAGAGATGACTGACGGGGACCTCCAAGATTCCTGAAGAGATGTCCCTGTAAGGATTAGTAAGCAGTAGCTATTCTCTGCCTAGTGACCCAGGAAATGGGTCAACGCTGAAGAAGGGAGTTTCCCAATTATGTACAGAAGGTCAAGCTTTTCCAAAGACAAGTGGGGGAGGTGATAGAGGGAGAGTAGAGTCTCCCTTGTGGGAGGCTTGAAGGGCGGGGAGAAGGCCCGTCCTGCCGTAGGGGCACTGCCACACCTTCCCACCTTAACACACCTGGAGGAGAGCTGAATGCGAGACAGATGGACCCAGAGGACACGGACGAGGTGTCCTATTTTACAGACAGCAAACCCAAGGCCCAGAAGGACCAGCACCTGGGTCCAAGAGGAGCACGCACAACCTCTCTGCTGTCACCAGAGGTGCTCCACGACTGGCCTGGGGTCCCCGCACCGCCCTGTGACCCGGCCTTACTAAGCTAGCCGAGCAGGGCAGCTGGAGGGGGACAGTCCAGGAGCAAAAAGATGCCTACTTCTGTGCACTGACACTCTGGCTTTAAAACTTAAGTTTGGCACAGTCCTTTCCCCCGCAGTGTCATGTGGCTTGACTGTAGCACTGACAACCTTACTCAACGGATGAAGACCCTTTCTCTCATGAAACTTCACTTTCTCCTATTGCGATGCTCCGACCTCTGCTCCATTTGACAGTTGGCAACTCCTGATCTACCGGAGACCTTAGAGCACTCTGAGGAAAACAAGCCTTAAGAATCTAACAGCAACCCCCTACCCCTTCCTGCTTACGGTGTGAGGCATCTGTCCTCATGCAGGCCTGGTGAGAAAAGGAGACCTCTTCCCAAAAGCATCACACATCTTCATAAGAGGTTAATACATCTCCTTTCTTTCTTCTTTTCTTTTCTTTATTCTGAAGAAAGCCTAGCCATTTTCCAACCTTCTCCTCAGTCTATCTCATGATTATTTGGAAACCTAAGAGCTGAGGGCAACACAGAGATGATCTAACCCAACCCTAAATCCATCACTCCCTCCAGTGAACTCACCTCCTTCAACAGGTAATAGCATTCCAGGCCCTTTGAGAATGGATTCCAAGTAACAGGCCAGGGGAATGCTGGCTGCTTTCCTGGTTCCACCCTGGCTGGGCACAGAACTCACATGGCTCCTTCTCTGTTGATTTCTCCCAAAATGCACTTAACCTTGACATATGTTGGGCAAAAGAATAAATACTAACTACCATCTTCCTCCTCCCTCCAGGACGACTTCTCCACTAATATCCATGGCAGTGGACAATTCATTCACAAACTCGAATGGGCAAAGAACCCCAGGAGTCAAGAGCCTTGAATTCCAATCCTGGCTTTGCCACCGACAATTCACCCGTGATTTTGGCCAGACCCTTTAACCTTTCTGAGCTCTAATGTCTTATGTCTGAAAAATGAGAATCATCACCCAACTGAAGTGAAGGCTGCTACATAAATAGGCTACAGCATCAGCACCACTCAAGCCCCCAATGTGGGCAGAATCAGGCTTTGGAAGAAATGTGTAGATGATCTAGTTCTTGAAAGAGTAAATGAAAGGTGCATCTGTTTGGTAGAGGGGAAGGGTGGGTGATACCTGGTCTGCAGAACGGCCAATGCATGGGGGGAAAAATGAGTTATAAAAGAGTTCTGCATCTACATCTTTCTACTAAAGCTTGATTCTGTTGATTGTATAAATTCCATATGTTGCTAAACATCAAAGCTCTCTGCCATCTGATGAAGTCCTTGGGCAAGGGTGGATTTGCCAAAATTACTTTAACTTTGCTTACAGAATTTAGGCAAAGGAAAGATGGGAGGAAGGAAGGCAAGAAAGAAGGGGGAGAGGGAAGGAGGAGAGAGGGAGGAAAGATAGGTAGAGTCTCATAACCACCGTGCATGCATAGGTGAGGCAGGGTTCACAGGTAAACGCACCAACACACAGGGGAAGCAGATTTTGTTGGAGAGGCTCTGAAGCCAGTCCCTTTGTATGGCTGACTGCTCACTTAACTTCACCTAGCATACGGCCACTTTGGTCAACAGCACAACCCACCCAGAAGCCAGGGTGGGTGATTCAGGCCTTGCTGGGAGGTGGGGGAGTGGGAGGACGTCGTCAGGGGCAGAAGTTAGAAACGGGTGGGGTAGGAAGGGGGCCTATTGGTTAATTTTCAGCTAAGGTTAAACCTGAAGTCCTTATGAGAGACATCATGTGCCTTCCTCCACCTTTTCTCAGCCTGTCACAGGCGGGCAGGCAGGCAGTGGCGGCCTCTTACACTGGAATCCTGAGTAGTACGTGCGTGGATGTCTCACGTGGTGGCATTCCAGCCCAGCTAACGGCGTTCCTGCACGGGCCGTCTACGCCCTGCCGACACCCAGCTTCACTCCAAACTCCCTTCCCATTCTCTGAGCCCCTGCTCCCTGCTACGGAGCCAGCTAAGCAAACCTGACATCTCTCAGATGCCACCTCGTTCTGGGAAAAACCCCTTCGGCAACAGGCCAGTACCTCCTCAGTATGGTTTCTGAACAAAAGGTCTCCTCTCTGATGACACCCGCCGCCCACCCGTACGTAAGGAAATGGCTGCAAACAAGCAGCCTCCTCTGATGTTCTAGACCCATAGGTCCCACAGGTGATCACATCACACAAGGGCGGGAACTGGCCTTTCTCACCTTGAGACCATCTCCCTGCACCGACAGCTACCACGAGCCCATCACCTAGCTAAGGGCTGCAGAGCTGGGTGAAGTCTGTGGAGTGGGATGGCCAGTAGGCACCCAGCCCCATCCTCATACAGGGAAGGAACCGCTACTGGAGATAACGGCGACGGTGGACAACAGGAGGGCAGACAGGGCCAACTACCTGCCGCGCCACTCTGAGCCCTTTTTGGATTTCCTTTGGAACACAGGCTCTGGAGCTCGAAGCTTTGGCCAACCGGTTCTAGTGTGGCAAGAAGGGCATCACTGGCCGGAAAGCCAGAGGCCCAAGGTTCTGATCCTGACGTTACCGCCAGGCCTGGGATTCTGAATGATGCCAGGCTGGGTGTTTCAGATGTGCAGGCCCCGGTGTGCTCAGCTGTAAATTCAGAGAGTTAGACCAGGCAAACAGTTCCCAATTGTAGCTGTTCATCAGAAATCATCTGAAGAGCCTACGAAAAATAAAGTCCTACACTCCAGCCCCAGAGCTTCGGAGACAGCAAGCCTTGGGGCAGGGCGGGCAGGAGGGGTCGAGGACTCTGTACTTTTAACAACCACCTTCCAGCTCAGGGCCCCATTCCTCTGTGATTCCTGCCTCGGTTTCCTGAAGAATTTCTTGGTGATGAGAGAAAAGGCTTCTATTCAAGAGATACGGCTTCACGTGTACACTTTGCAAAGACGAAGCCTCGTAAGCTCCTTGCACCCACTGACGTGCGGGTTCAGAAACAGACACATGTATATGCTTAGATGCACATACAGGGGCCCTCCTCGGCCAAGCATCATGGAGGTTTTCTAGAGCATCTCTCATCGCGGGCTCCCCCTCGAGTGGCCAGAAAGCGCAGGGCCTCCCTACCTCTGCGCTCTCCAAAGGAGTGCTTCATAAAACACCAGGGTCATTCCTGGAATCGCCAAGACCTGGGGAGGGTCAGGGCTGAGGCAGACAGTTTGAGAAAACAAAAACATGCTCAAATTCAGCCATGGTCCTCTGGGGTTCTGCGAGCCAGTCTGTCCTTGAAGAGCCAGAGAAATTGATATCAAGATGGTCAACAGTACTATCAGCTTTTCCCTCCTTCCCGTGAGTCCCCAGCGTTTCTCGTCTGGTTCAGCTAAAGCCATCTGAGAACCTGGCAAGGGGACCTACCTGCTGAAGGCCCAAGTGAGCGGAGAGTGTGCTTTGGTGCAAACGTGGACCAAAGGCTTATGGGAAGAGTGTGCCTGACCCAGTAATTCTACTTCTCTCTGACATGTGCACAAAAACGTTCAATACAGGGCTTCCCTGGTGGCGCAGTGGTTGAGAGTCCGCCTGCCGATGCAAGGGACACGGGTTCGTGCCCCGGTCCAGGAAGATCCCACATGCCGCGGAGCGGCTGGGCCCGTGAGCCATGGGCACTGAGCCTGCGTGTCCCGAGCCTGTGCTCCGCAACGGGAGGGGCCGCAAAAAAGATAGAGCAAGAAACCAAAAAAAAAAAAAAAAAAAAAAAAAAAGGTATAGCTCTGACCTGTGTCTATCAACATGGGTAGATCTCAAAACCTAAAGTGGACGGGGGAAAAAGTTGCAGAATGAAACCTTTTATGTACATTTTCCATTATCTCAGAGAATGACTCTGAAATATTGGTCATTCATTAGCAAACCTGTTTAGCTAAGAAAGAGAAACACTAAATAATGCTAGTGGTTGTTTCTGGGGAGGAGGGACAGGGAACAGGTGGCTGGTGGGGAGGGCCATCAGCGGAAGCTTAAAAAAAAGACTTGAAGTAAATATGACGACGAAATATCAACGTTCCCAGCTGTGGGCGGTAGATTGGCATTATTATGTCATTCTTAGTATTTCTCCGCATTTTTAAAGTTTTCTTTTAAAAGAAACTCACTCCATCCACCTCTCACCCTCCTTGTCAGGGGTATCAGTAAATACGGGTGCCCCTTGAACCCCACTGGCTGGAGGAGGACCAAATCACAGTGACATGGCCAACTTCAGTGCCACTCTCAGAGGCCAGTGTCACAAGAGCCACCTGCCTGCCAGTCGGAGACTGACCACGGGCTCCCGGCCAGGTCTGTGAAGCATGAAGAACTGGGAAATGAGTCAGAGGAAAGACTCGAAGAGAGTGGAAGCGGGTCACAGGGTCAAGGAGGAGAAGATGCAGGAATCAATACTCAAGGGCCACTCATGCCCAAAGGAAGGGAAACAGCTGTTCTGGCTTCCTAAGGAGCAGGGAGATGGCAGCCTTAAACCGAAATAGGAGAGATCCACGTTAGAAGCCACCCGAGTTTCAGAGGAAGAACTAAAATGAGTACCAAATTGCAGGTGGAAAAAAATTACACATCTTCCTCTGGTATCGTTCGGGAGGAAGGAGGATGGACAATATGGCCTCCAAGTATCCAAAGGCCACTTGATTGAGTGGATGACGGGCATCCCTGGGCCAAGCACTCTTGTCATTGGACTCAGCTTCCTTCACAGCCCTGTAGCCTGAGTGCACTGGCACAAAGCCATGGGTCCATGCTTTTCCTTCCTCCTCCAAAGGAGGGAGCTTCTTGAAGACACAAACTTGTACTTAGCTTCCATAGAGTGTAAAACAAAGTACACATCATGAAAGGAGGGCAGGAAGGGAGACATTTTGTGTGCTCAATTTGCCTTTTTGGAAGAAGGAGATTGCGCTTTCGTCTTCCAAGACTGGAGATTCTTTTCCTTCTGTAACTTTATCCACCAGAGAGGGGTCCCATGATTTCACATCAAGGTCTTCCCAAGAGCCTTGGTCAAAAGGCTAAAACAGCACCCGTTTACTTACATGAAATGTATATACATCTCTACTGACTTGGTTTCTTCTTAGATAATATCCAACTTTTTCAAATGCTTTTCTTGCTCCCCTCCAGGATCAAACAGCATGTGCTGTGGGAGAGGGATAGCTTGGGAGTTTGGGACTGACATGTACACACTGATCTATTTAAAATAGATAACCAGGACTTCCCCGGTGACTCAGTGGTCAAGAATCCACCTGCTTATGCAGGGGACACAGGTTCAATCCCTGGTCGGGGAAGATCCCACATGCCACGGAGCAACTAAGCCCGTGCGCCACAACTACTGAGCCTGTGCTCTAGAGCCCGCGAGCCACAACTACTGAACCCACATGCCACAACTACTGAAGCTCGCGTGCCTAGAGCACGTGCTCCGCAACAAGAGAAGCCACCGCAATGAGAAGTCCGCGCACCGCAACGAAGAGCAGCCCCCGCTCGCCGCAACTAGAGAAAGTCCGCTCGCAGCAACGAAGACCCAACACAGCCAAAAATTAATTAATTAATTTTTGAAAAGGCTATCTGTATAAAAAAAAAAAAATAGATAACCAGATTTCCCTGGCGGTCCAGTGGTTAAGACTCCATGTTTTCAATGCAGGGGGCGCGGGTTAGATCCCTGGTCGGGGAACTAAGCTCCCACATGCTGCATGGCACAGCCAAAAAATAAAACAGATAACCAACAAGGACCTACTGTATATGTATAGCACAGGGAACTCTGCTCAATACTGTAATAACCTACATGGGAAAAGAATTTGGAAAAGAATAGATACATGTATATGTATAACTGAATCACTTTGCTGTACACCTGAAACTAACACAACATTGTGAATCAACTGTACTCCAATATAAAATAAAAATTTTAAAAAAAAAGCATGTGCTACAGGTGGTATGATAACTGCATCTGCATAGAGTCAGTCTCATAGCTTGTACCTGTGCTCAATCAGTGTTTAAACATTAGGAAAGTTGACTATCCAAAGAGCATTCTACCGCGCTCTGGCCTAGAGTATCCTGTTATATTACTTCTTTTTTTTCATGTTTCTGGTCTCTCCCTCACCATCTAAGCCCCAGAGCAGCAAGAGTGGTTAGGAGAGAAGAAAGGCACTGAGCGAACAGAAGAATGAATTGGAGAGGAAGGCTACTTCCCTCTACCAGGACCCACATTCAAACAACTGTCCCTGCACTCAGCTCTGATGTCACCACACAGACCAGCTCCCATGGACCATAAACACAGGGTCCCACTCACCTCTCTCCTTCCACCCTCTCCTTCTGCCAATTCTTCTCCATCCCCAGACGTCTCCCAGCTATCCCAGGCCTGACAAATTGAACCCAAAGGATGCAAAAAGAAACTGAAAACCTGCAAAGATGTCCAGGATTGCCGGCCACACTCTCAAACCAGCACAAGAAGTGTCTTGAATATAAATAAGTGTCTTTAAATAGGTCACCATGCTTTCTTTTCCTTCCACTAAAAGTTCACTAATTTTGTATGATATAAACCTGCAGCACATCAGTTGTCTTCCTTGGTTATGCTCTCTTGGTTTAGAGGCAGCAAAGGAACCAGAGCTAACTAGCAGGGCCTCAAGTAAGAATCCTCCCCTCAAGGGGCATGCATGGACCTTGGTCCAAGGTCAGCCATGGCAGAACCACAATGAGGTCATGACTGCCCTCTGGAAATCCCTCCACCACTGACTCCATTCTGGACTTTCCAAAGCAAAGGGCAGCTGTCCAGGTAAGCCACACCCTGTGGAAGCAGCCACACTTCCTTGCAGGATTCTTAAGTGCCCCTTCTTAATAAACCTGGCCAATCAGCAAACAGCTAAAAAACAAGCATTTGCCTTCTTCTGTTCTGTGTGTTGACATCAGAGGGAGAAGAGAGGGGAGAAGTATCACCATCAGTACGACTCACCTGATTCTCTGAGTTTCTAACCCTGTGCTAAGTGGCTTGTGTACAGAACTTTGTTTTATCATCAAGCAATCACACGAGGTTGATAATTTCTTATGTCCTCTCATGCTTGGCTAAGAAGCCATAGGGTATGAGGCCAGTGGCACAAAATCAAGCAGCAACAGCAGAGCCAAAACCAAATCCCAGGTGGTTTAACTCCATAGCTCTTAACCAACCAGAATGGCATTTGGGCACTGGTATCCTGGTAAACTCCTGACCAAGACCTTGTAACCCCAGGGCTTCCTTTCTACTGTTCCCCATCACCTTGTCTCTCTTCCCATCTCCACAGGACCCTCCCTCATCTTCCCAGGGAAGGAAGCCATCAGTCATAAGCCAGCGGCCCCCACCCAACCCCAAAAGCCCTTACGATCCAGTAAACCCATTCCTCCCCCACCCCCCTTTATCTTGCCTGACACACCTCCTGCCAGTGTCTCTATAGAAACCACCCAGCCTTATCAGGCAATTGCAAGGGCAGGGCCCAGGGGAACTGTCATTTTCATTTTGTCTTGGCCTCAGGCACTTTAGAAAGTAAGTTCCCAAAAAAAAAAAGAAAAGAAAGAAAGTAAGTTCCCCATCCACAGGCAACTTGGCACCTCCATCCAGAAGTCGAGACAATAGACCTAAAAGAGACTTCCCGGGGAGTTGCATAAAGGAATATTTTTGAGAAGTTATGCCTTAATTACTACCTCCCAGGGAAAAGGAGCTTTTCCAAGCAGCAGTATATAATTCACTGCTTCTCTGCATGTTTGAGTCTGATGGAATGGAGCTCTGGAACGAGAATCTGGAGACCCAGACTCCGTTCTGGTCCGTCCATTCTGGTCTGCACTTGCCTTGGCATTTGAACCTGAATACGGCCTTGATTTCTTCACCTGTCAAGTGGGGAGAATCTTTGTTTTAACAGCTAGAAAAAGCAAAAAACCTACAGTCAGACTTCCCTGGCGGGCCAATGGTGAAGACTCCATGCTTCCAATGCAGGGGGCGCGGGTTAGATCCATGCTCAGGGAACTAAGATCCCACATGCCGCTCGGTGTGGCCAAAATATTTTAAAACAAAACAAAAAACTACAGGCATTTGGGTAGAAGTAGACAATATCTAGAAAAAAAGCAATTTTAATTATGCTTATGTATTTTGTCATTTACCCTTCGAGGCAGACCCTTTGCTCACTGCACCCCTACAATCCAACTCAGATCACTCCAGCTAGAAGGTCCCCATCTCCTCAACCCCTATCAGGAAGGAACCCCTGAGCCTCCCCCCTCCTCCCCAACTTACCAAGGCCTCCCCAGGCCAGTGCCCCTCCCCTCAGGGCTTCCTCACCCGCAGAGCTCAGTTCCTTGAATGAACACAGGCTGACACACCTACACCCGTCCACTAATTAGAAACCTCCCCAGGCTCTGCTCGGGGCCAACTTAACCAGGGCCTGTGGGCCAATTCCCCAGGCCGGCAGCTGGAGGTTTGCCAGGCCCTGCTCCCTTCTCCCCAAACTTCACTCCTGCCCTGCCTCCCAAGAGCCAGGAAGAGATGTGGGGCTGGCGGCCAGAAGGGGCCCCAAGGGCTGCCAAATGCCCCCCTCCCCCCCTACAAAAAAAAGGGGGAAAGGAAACAATTCCTCACTACAGTCGACTCTGTATTTCTTTCCGGGGGAGCCGGCTTTCTGAGCAAGGTCTCCCTCTGCGTCCTGACTGACACCCAGGAGCTGAGCCAGCCCAGATCTTCCTTGGCTTTGTTAAGGAACAGGAGTGGCCCCAGAGGGGGAGGGGAGGGTCGAGGATCAGAAGCCAAGCAGGGGGAGGGACAGAGGGAGATGGTCCATCTTCCAGTAGGAAAAAAAATCTCCTAGAGTCCATCCACTCTATTCGGAGTCGGGGAGAGGGTAAGGGAGGGGGCAGTTACTCTGGAACCTGAAAGCCAACACATTTCTCTGGACCCACCAACCCCTCTGTAAGGAGAGCTTTGCCTCTCCTCCCCCCTCCTCCCCCCACCACCAAGGTCCTCGGAGTTTACTGTCCACCCCAGATGCCCAGTGGCAAACGCTGTGCTTTGTCCCTATTGTCCCTGGTTTCACCACAAGCATCCGCTGACCCCTGAAGACTCAAGCATCCAGCTTCTCTGCTCCTGGGGCCGCAACTCCCTCAGATGCTTGACAACAGACAGTGTCATTCAGAGGGCTTTCCGGGACCACAGGCGGAATCAGACATCAGGAAGAACCCCAGGGCCCAGAAGACACTTCCCCATGCCTGTTGAGAACCCCTCAGGCCCCACCCCACTGGGGAGTGAGGTCAACGCTGGACACGGCGTAGTGAGAAAACATCGCTCTTTTGGATAGAACATCCAGTTTCTTTGCCAGGATCATGTTCAACTTTCTGGCACCCTAGGCCCAGACAGGATGGACCCGAAAGCCCACTTTCCTGGGGCAGGAAACGGGCACCATGGGGTCTTCACTGGCTGCACTGACAATACGACACAGCTCACCCGGCACACGCCGTGTACCAAACGTGTTAGTACACACTGGTTCTGACCCTCTTCTGCTAAAGCCTGGGTCCTAGCAGGTGTCCTGTGGAGGCCATCGGTGGAGGAAGGCGCTGCCCACCCCTGAAATGTGGCCTCAAGGATTCCCCAGTCCTCTGAACTCCAGCAACTGGAGAGCTGGGTCCTAGAGGTCGGCTGGCAGGTGAAGGCACGACTCAGCTTCTGGGTGCCGGTGTTCCTCCTAATGTCCAATTCAACCTGTCCCATTTCTCAGTAGCAAGGCCAGCAAGAGTACCCAGGGTCAAACTCTGGGGCCCCCTCTGCCCCCTACAGTCCCTCCACCCCCATTCGGGCACTACAGTGAAGCTGCCAGAAGAATCTTGGTCAGCTCCAGATCCTAGCGCACGAGCCCTAAAGAGCATCACCTAACTTATCCATAAAACGTGCAAGCCCTGGACCTCAGGCCATCTGTTTGTCAATTGGGTTTATTCTGCATTGAAAATAGTTTCATTACCTTTTCCACAAACAGCTCCACTACAGTCTGTCTGTGAAAATGGGTCAGAGGTATGGATGCTTCCATTTTATAAGTGGAGAGATGGAAATCAAGTGGCTTGTTACAGAAAAAAAAAACACCCAACACCCAAGTAGAGTTTTTATGTATTATCTACCTGTACACACACCACACGCACGCACACACACACACAGATGTGACCCTATTGGTGCTATCAATTCCTCATTTACAGATAAGGAAACTGAGGCTCAGAGAGAATATATCTCTTGCCTCGAGTGGCAAGTACGTGGTAGGAAACTGGGTTTTGAACCAAAGCCACTTCACACCAGGATGAGGCCCCTTAGCGCCTGGTACAACCTTCAGAGACAGGTGGCCCGCCTGACACAGCCAGTTCGGCCTTTGTTTTAAAGGCCGCCTAAGTGTCAGAGAGGAGACGTCGCTGGTCAAGATTAAGGCAGCTAAGAGAACCTACTACGTGCCAGGCAGGCATTTTGCATTATCATAGCTGACCTCACATGTACCCCATTTGAGAAATACCATCATCCCCATTTCACCAAAAGATAAGACCCTGGCCCATCATCACTCAGGTTCTCAGAGACGGGCCTGCATTGGAACCCAGGTCAATCTTCCAGCAAAGGCCAGGCTGCTTCCACATTCATCCACTGCCCACCAGCTCTTCTCTCTAGAGGCCTGTCCCGGAACCCTTCTGCCCCTCCTGACTACTGCACACTGGCCACTTCCATTTCTGAATTCCCCAAGTTCTAGGACTTGGGCCTCTCCAAAGAGTCAAGGGAATGCAAATAACTGAACGATGGCCCAAGCATCACCTGCACGTGGCAGGTGTCCAGGAACAAACCTTCTGGCTGACGGGGGTCAAAGGTTTTTTCTGCCAACAGCCCGCACTCACTTGCTTGGTCACAGAGGCAGAGGGGTACAGAGGAAAGGCGGCCAGGTTAGCCTCTCACCTCACTACTTAGCTGCTCAGGTGGCCCCTCCATTGAGCCCCAGGGTCCACACCCGAGGAATGGAGGTAAATAGCCTCCCTTGCAGGGATGCTGTAAGACAGGAGACAAAGCAGGCAAAGAAGCAGTTCATACCAGGATGAGGACAGGCGGGAGGCTGCCTGCCATCTCAGCGAAATGCTGGCCAGAGACAGCAAGGAGAAGCAGAGGGGCTCCAAACATCTGCCAACCAGATCGCCAGCACCCTGGCGCACTAGAAGTATAACCTCGCTCCCCTGTGCCTTGGTTTTGGCAGAAGCAGCCCTAGCAGGCACCTCTGCCCACGAAGCCCAGCCCCTGCACTGCCAGTCAACTGCCCTCCTCATTTAAGGGTCAGATTTGGTTCAAATCCCCAATCATCTACGTGGTCTCCATCTACTTGGATCCCTGAGGAAGGCCGGGCCAATCTGTTTCCCATGTCACTTTCTTGAGCCCTGTCCACCTGCTTGCTTAGCAACCAGCCAGGTGTGCTAGAATTATAGTGGGAGAAGCATGGGAAAGAAAGAACGGTCCAGAGTGGGTTGTGAAGACAGGATGGAGAAAGCAGAGAAGGAAAAGGGGAGCTGGGAACACAGAGAAGAGAGAGACTAAAACTAAATGCAGTGCCTGGATATGCAGTCTCTTTAAAAAATAATGATAATGATAACCAAGCCTTGTTTTTTTTGGTACGGTTTTGTAGTATGTGAGGAGGACCAATAACAAAACCAAACATGGGCACAGCCTGTTCATTTTCTACTTCTCCCTCATTCCCTTTAGCAGCCCCTGCCCTGCCCACCCCTCCCTGCCTTGGGTACTCCTGTCCTGCATTTCATTAGAACCACGAATTTTTGGAACATGCTCATATCAGAACTTAGCAATTGTGTGTCCCATTTTCTACAGCAGAGAATAGCTAATCTAAGAACCGAGAAGCTAACCTGATAAATGGGCTAGAGAACAGTGATGCTCTCAAAGTCACCCTCAGTGTCTGACAGCTGGTGATTGAACACATCCCGACTCTCAGGCACCTTGCAGGCATTTCTGTAGAAATTCTTTCCCCCAAAGGAATGATGTGCCTGAAAAGTTTATTTTAAAGCTCACTGCTAAGGTAAGCTAATAATGAGAACCATCTAACCCTCCCTTTTCCCTTTGCCTGCCAGGAAACTCAAGGGTCCAATTAGGCCAAGAACCACTGCATAGATAGACCCTCATGTCCACAATAGATGGGTTTTTCTTTCCCCCTCTCCTCCACCACCTATTCTAATTCAGAGACTTCTTACCTCTGGTTTTGTTTTTGTAAGATCTTTTGACACTGTTAATAGGATTTTTTTTTTTTCTCAAAGCTTCCTCAAATATCTCATCAAAGGAACAGATGGGGTCAGTATCACTACACATTGGGAACGATCTCCGTGAACACTCTGGATGGGAGTGGAAGGTGAGCAGGGAGACTGCGGGCAAAGACTCCAACACTGCCTGCCTCTGCCTAGTTGGTTCGGGACCTGTGGAGTCACACCCTCCAGACCAGCCCTGCTTCCAAGGCCACAGCGCACAGAGCCACACCCTGCTTAATCCCTGTAGTCAAGGAACTACAGATCTCCGGTCTCCCCAGAGGGACCCAGAAGCAGCAGCCCTCCAGTCCCCCATCTCCCCTTCCAACACACTGAGGCAGAGCAGCTTAGCAGAGCTAGTTCTGGGTATTCTGTCTAGGGTGGGGGGTGGGGGAAGGTAGTGACGCTAGCAATCAGTGACAGTAGGTCCCACTCATTCCCCAAGACTATTTTACGACTTTGAACTCAGTATGCAAATTTATGCAAGACAAGATGCAAAGCAGCGCTCTGAGCCAGAAGTCCCGTTGCTTTTTCTCCCCCTTCTTTGAAGCTGCACTGAACCACTGTAAATCAGCCCTCGCCTCTGCCCCCCTTTATGCTCCCCCAGCAACTGCAGATGCAAAGCCTCCCCAGGCCCGCCCGCCCGCCCGCCCGCCGGCCGGCCCTGGGACTTTGAATGACTGCACATTTCTATAGCACCTTTATAAGTGCAGCGGGCCAGACGGCCACTTGGGCAGCTCCGCCCCTCGGCATAATCCCCGGCATTGTACACGGAAGGGAAGGAGGCAGGGGAGATGCTTGAGGGAGCCAGTCCGGCCCGGCCGAGGCCCTGAATTCTGAAAGGGCCCGGACTGGCCCAGGCCTGCTTCCTTTCCTTTCCCTAACATTTCTAGGCACTTCTGCTCACGCCACCACCAAACACACCCACGCATTTCTCAGGTCCAGACTTCACGCAGATCTCAGGGTCCCCCTCCTGTTTTTCTTCCAGGCCCACCCACTCTAAGCCCCCACCCCACAATCCGCGCCTCCGTCTGACTTCTGGGTTTCTTTGAACCACCAAGTCCCAGCCCATCACCCCCATGGGATGCAGGCTCAGCACCCGCTGATGTGCCCACCCCCACCCCCTGCATCCCAGCCATCCCCAGGAAGCCAGCAACACAGCCCCTGAGTCCAGGGAACAAAGACAAAAGAGCTAACAGCAAAGCCGGAACTGCTGGGGTTTGCTGCCTCGAAATAAGAGGGTATGTTTAAAATTCTCAAAAGCAACCTGCTCAAAGAGGAATGCAGGCTGGGATGGGGCTGGGGGGGGGGGTCATTCTTCAGAGGGGGGAGGAGAAATGGGAGACGGAGAGGAGGCGGCAGCATTCAGCGCTAAGGTTTCATCGGGGCCACGTTCTTGTCGGCACACCCCACCCAACTCGGACCCCCGCAGTCCCCACGCAGCACCCCGATCCCCGCCCTGGCTCAAGACCCTCTCCTGCACAGGAGCCTCAAAACCCGCCCCTCTCTCTCCCCTGCACCCCAGCAAGCACAGGCTTCTCTCCTCTTCACAGTGCCCCCTTCCCCTCAGCCCTCTTCACGCCTCCAACACCCCGCTCTTAGCACTTCTTTCCAGGGCACCCGCTCAGCTTCCGCCCACCCCCAACCTTGGTGTCCCCTCTTCCCAGTCTGGAGCACAGGAGAAAAATGCGGAAGGCGGCTGTCTGGCCGCTGGGAGCAGGCTGTGGAGGCAGCTGGGGCTGGCTGGCGGAAAGGAGTCCCATAACCAGGCAGAAAATCCAGTGACATTCTTCCCATGAACTCACCCCATTGTCCCCGAGCTCCCCTGGCGACTCCAGGGAGGAGTGAATGGGAGAATTCCCAGCATCTGTTCCCTTCTGAAGACCCTAACCTGCCTCTGGGGGCTGGGAGTCAGGACAGCTGGTTTTCAGGCAGAGAGCGAGAGGAATGAAGAATGACAAAATGCCCCCAAACAAGTTTTTTGAGGGACACAGCCAGGCTAGGAAGGTTAGGAAGGACATGTGCTACGCACTTGGTTAAAACAGTCAGAATCCAAACGCTTCTATGAACGTGGAGGCCTTTTGAACAAAAGTTCACCCTGCTGAGGGAGATGTTTAGTTTGTCAGAGTTCAGCTCAGAAACCACAGTACCTCCCCGGTGGACCACGGGGTGCTGGGGGGCGAAGGAGGAGGAACGCGGGACTGGGGGGATGGGCACCCACAGTGAAAGGACCTTTGCTGAGTCTTTTCCCTTTTACTATTACTTTCTAAGAGAAGCTGGAGGAAAGGGTTAACTTCGAGGCAGGCTAGGGAGGGAAGCAAGCCGGAGTGAGAAGAAAGGGACTTCAGGGGTTCCGCTCAGAGGAAGCCCTAACTTGCTGTGCACTCAAGGTCAAAATGCGACAAAGAAAAGATTTCAACTCTGACCCCTAATTGTATTCCCAAGGAGAACAGGGGAAAAAAACAATAGCAGGCTGAAGGAAGGGGGGGCGGGGGGTGTCCGGGGCGGGAGGGGGCCAATGACCGCAGAAGCTGACAAGCAAGCACGAATTTCTCACTTTTTCTTTTCTTTCTTTCCTTCTTTTTTTTTTTCCCTCTAAGTTTGAGAAACTTGCTTTTTAATCAACAGCAGCAGGCAGTGGACACATTTCACCACTGTCTCCAAGAGGAAAGAAAATAATTACAGCTTCCTCCAGACCACTGGGGCAGGAGGCTTTTGTAATTTAAAAAACAAAAGCGACAACAAAACAACAACAACAAAAAAAACCAACACGTGAGAGATCTTTATAGCCTGGTTGTGTCCCCAAAAAAACTTGTTTGGGGGTATGCGAGCTCCGTACAAAGAACCTCAGGGCCCCGTTCTATGGGACAGGAAGAGCTCCCTCAATTAGGATGGGGGGCGGGGGGAGGGCAACACCTCGCTCCGGTAAGAGTAGTTGCGCCCCGGCCCAGGCATCCTCCTGCCAGACGCCCGGGGGCCCAGATGCTAAACTGAGCGGCCTGGCTGCCCCCGCCCCGGACCGCAGCCGGCGACCCGGCTTAAGTTACAGTGACTCAACGAATGGGGTCTCTTCCTCGCCTCCCAAACGTCCCTCTCTTATCGTTCCACCCGACATAAAAGCAAGAGCCTTCTTCGTCCTCTCTGAAATAGCAGCGTTCCTTTTTAATTTTCCCCCTAGGCAGCCCACCCTACAAAGTACCAACAAGTCCTTTCTTCTCACCTCACAATCCCAGAAAGAAGGGACCTCAAGGCGCCGCTGCCTTCTCCTAGCGCCCCCTTCTCACTAGAGGTCCCTGGTGTCACCGGTACCCGCCAGCCTCAGCCCCCGGCGGCGTCCTCCACCAGGACCTCTCCAGGAACCTTCGGTCGGCGGTCACCAGCTCAAGCTCCTACTCACACCGATCTGACCGACACCCTCCTCCCCAGGAAATCCCCCCTCCAAAAAAAGAAGTCAGTAGAAGTACATTCCACCGGGCAAGCCTATGGTAACAGGGATGCCTTCTCTCTCCCCATTTTTCCCCACCAAATTAGTAGCCAGGGATCTTCCGCACGCTCGAACTCCAGTTCCCCCCTTCCCGGGCCTGACTTTCGGGTCCCCCCTCCCAACAATCGCCCAGAGCCGGTCCAGGACTCCGCTCTTCCTCCGCTAAAACGGTCTCTGAGGTTCCGCCACACATTCCTTCCCTCCAGAAGGGCCGCCAGCCAGGCTCCCCCGCTGCCCTCCAAGTTTCTCCGAACTAGTTGTCCCAACCAGCGTTACCTGCAACCTGCTCGGGGCTGGCGCTGTACTCGGCATCCCCGTGCTTTTCGCAAGTGCCCTCGCCGTGGACCAGCGCCCGCAGGGGCAGCTCGGAGCCCGGGTGGGGATAGCAGCGCAGCCCCTGGCCGCAGCGCGGGGTGTACACGCCGCACCGCTCGCCCTCCAGCCGGGCGCACACGGAGCAGCAGCCGCAGCCCGGCTCCCGGACCAGCTCGCAGGGCACGCGGGCGTCGCCGGCCGGCCCGGCCTCGGCGGCGGGCTGCGCGGCGGGCGGGGGCTTGCAGGCGGCCAGGCTCTCAGACGTGCAGGGCGGGCAGCGGAACAGCACCTCGGCGCGCGCCCCGCGGCCGCCGCCGCCCGCGCCCAGCAGCAGCAGCAGCAGCGGCGGCAGCAACGGCAGCGCGGGGCCGCCCAGTCTCGGCAGCATGTTGGCGGCGGTGAGCGCGACGGCGGCGAGCGAGCGGGCAGGTGGCACGGCCCAGCGAGCGCGGGAGCCGCCTCCTCCGCTTCTTTCTCCTCCCCCGCCGCCGCAGCCGGGTCCTAAAGGGCCCTGCTTCTCCCCGCCCCCTGCCTTCTCCCCTCCCCCTTTTGGAGACCACCCCCTTCCCCCGACACTCCCGCGCGCGGGCCTCTGCGTGCGCGCACGCCCACTCGCCCATCTCCACTTCCTTGCATGCTGCGTGGGTCCCCTACACCCCCTGGCCTCTCTCCCTCCACACCCTTCTACCCCGGGCTCCCTGACTCCTGGAGGATGAGAATAACTTGGGGGTTTGGGTAAGATTGGCGCGGGAGTGGACAAGAGTGGGTGCTTTTGTCTCCTGTTTTCGGTTCAATTCGGAAAGGCTTCGTTTGCGCGCCTCACATGTGGCCGGCGCTGCGCTCACTGCTGGAGGGAATGCAAAGGACGGCAGACATGACCTTCAAGTAGATTTCAGTCCCCTCCCAGCAATTCCCTCCATCCTCGGGTCCCACTGCTGTCGTGTTGCTTGGGACAGTGACTTAGGAATCAGAAGGCTGTTCACATCCCCTAGATCAGCCTACCCCGAACAGCCCCTCTTAGGGACCATTTCAGTTTCCCAACCCTTCAAGCATTTGGTAACATATAAGTACCTGAAACGCAGTTTCTGGACACTAAGAAGCCTCCCTTCCTCTCCGCCTGCTCTGCTCCACCTCCCCCCACAAATAGTCCCTTGGGGACCTGGGCCTCCACCCACAGATCTCGAGGCATTTGCTGCAGGACAGAACGCCCTGCTTCAGGGGGTCTTACGTCAGATCAGCTTTCCAGGTGTAGGAGAATGTCCTGGGGTAAGGTCATTTAGAGCTCTCTCCAATAAATGCAGATGGACAAGAATGGCCTCCCTTCATTGTTCAGATTGATTCTTTGATCCAAGCTGTCCCCAACCCCAGGAAATTCCAGGCTGGACCCCACTTTAATCATCACCCACCTCCTGTGACCCTAACAAAGCTCCTTGTCAAAGAGACTCTCTTGGTGGGGGTTGGACCATGAATCTACCTCCAGCCCAAGTATAATTTCTCAACACCTCCGTGCCACCCTTCCCCCACCAGGGCCCTCCACTCCAGCTCTTTCTAACTTTAAAACTGAGAGCCATTTGATTCTACTGAACAGCAACTTACCAAGTGGCCACCTGGCCCTGAAGGTGAGCTAGATGCCCCAGGAAGGCAAGTTCCTGATCTTAAGGAACTAACAATGTTATGGGTGAGAGTTTGGTGAAATGAACAAATAACTGGTTGTCAGAGGCTTTGAGGAGGAGAAATATTTAGATAGTAAGGTGATGGGCATTGCACGGGTAGGTCAGAATTGAAATTGAAGCTTGGAATTCTACCAGGGGAAATGCAGGCATAGCAAGGGCATCCTGAGCAGAGGGACCAGCTAAGTCAAGGACCTGGAAATGGGAAAGCGAGGTTGGAGAGAGGAAGTCCACTTTGGCCAGCAGAGGCTTGGGGGCAGGGGGAGGACCGGCAGGAAATCCAGTTGACTTGTGTGGAGATTTGGCTTCATTTAATTGAGCAGGGGGGTGCAGCATCCATATTTGGGCAGAGGAGTGAAAGAGACAGAGCTGGACTTCTGGAAATCACTAGAGCTGTGTCTAGTGCAGATCTGACAGAACTAAGAGACAGGCATGAGGAGGCAGCCGGTCACTCCTCCTCTGTGTGCCCTGGCATACTGGGCCAGCTCAGTAACATTTGTTTCTGTTGGTCTCACCCACTAGAGTCTGAGCGTCCAGAGTAGAGATACTCTAGCGTGATGCTGTCCAATAAAAATCTATTGCAAACCACAAACGTGAGCACATGGGAAATTTTCAGTTTTCTAGTAGTCACTTTAAAATATAGTAAAAAGAAATAGATGAAACCCATTTTAATATATACTTTATTTAACTTAATTTGTTCATGTATACTTTATTTAACTTAATTTGTTCAAAGTATCATTTCAAGGTGTAGTCAACATTAAAAATTATTAGTGAGAGATTTAACACTCCTTTTTTTCGTACTAAATCCTCGAGCTCTGAGGTGTATTTTATGCTTACAGCACATTTCAGTTTGAACTAGCCAAAATTCAAATACTCAATAGCCGTATGTGGCAAGTAGCTGCCAGATTGGACAGGAAACAGGTCTAAAATATAGTGCCTGGCACCTAGTAGGCACTCAATAAATGTGTTGAATGAATGAATTAGTGAATGAATGAAAAGTACTATCTCTAGAAATACCCCTCACAGGGCACCGATCTCAGTCACCATTGCAATGCCCAGCAGCTGGGGATGAAAGGTAGGGATGAATCATGAATCTACTGAGAGGATAGGAGAGGCATTCATTCATTCACTCATTCATTCATTCACTCGTTCATTCATTCGTTCAGCTCCTCACTTACCTTTTGAGATGCATTCTCCTTCCATCTCTTTTAAGGTTCTTGATCCTAAGGTTCTCCTAAGCCAAGAGCCAAGGAGATGAGCAGGCAAAGTAAGGCTAACTTGACAAATGCCAAGTGCTCGATGAGATTTTTCTTTCTAATGAGTCTGAAGACCCTACACCAATTCTTTTCTCTTCATTCCCTGGTTAAGAGTAACCCTCCTCCCTGTGTACACACATCCACTCACCACCAACAGCCCCATCTTTTTCGAGTCCTTTCCTAACCACTCTGAGGTTCATCGTTCTGCTCCAGAAAGGCCAGAGCAGTTGCTGAGGCTTCAATCAGAGAACATCCTCAACGGATTGAAGTCTCGGGAAGAGGAGGGGCTTGACCAAGACCACACGCGGGTTACCGGCTGGCCTGAGACTCCACCGTTTTGTTCATCACTGCAGGCCCAGGGCCTAGAACAGTGCCTGGTACAGAGAGGCTGGATAAATCTTGAATGAACCCAGGTTCTCAGCTTTTAGCCCCCTGCTTTGCCCACCATTCCTGGAGCATACCTTCCTTTACGTTTCTCATGAATTCTTCTGTGATGTCCTTTGGCCTGAGAGCCCTGTCTGTGCTGGGCACTAAGCAGTAAGGACTCGTTGAGAGATGGGGACAGGTTGAAACTGGTTTTCTCCCCTCCCCCTAATCCCTGCTTTTTCCATTTGAAAAGTGTTTCACAGACTCCACCCTCACAAGGTTTACCATAACTAAGTACCACATGTACTATCATTTACATAATATTTTTTTAATGTAAGTCAATTTGCTTTTTTTTCCTTTTTTACTTAAAGCTATTTTTTTAAATTTTATATCACTACCATGAATGGAAAGGCAGTATTGATGGCCATGTATAGATAGCAACAATAAAAATAAACAAAATGAAAACAAAACAACGTTATTGGGCTTCCCTGGTGGCGCAGTGGTTGAGAGTCCGTCTGCCGATGCAGGGGACACGGGTTCGTGCCCCGGTCTGGGAAGATCCCACATGCCGCGGAGCGGCTGGGCCCTCGAGCCATGGCCGCTGAGCCTGTGCGTCCGGAGCCTGTGCTCCGCAACGGGAGAGGCCACAAGGGTGAGAGACCCGCGTACCGCAAAAAAAAAAAAAAAAAAAATCCACCTGCCAATGCAGGGGACACGGGTTCGAGCCCCGGTCTGGGAAGATCCCACGTGCCACAGAGCAACTAAGCCCATGTGCCACAACTAGCGAGCCCACGTGCCACAACCACTGAAGCCCGCGCTCCTAGAGCCCATGCTTCACAAGAGAAGCCACAGCAGTGAGAAGCCTGCACACCGCAATTAAGACCCAACACAGCCAAAAATAAATAAATTAATTTAAAAAAAAAAAGAAAGAAACGTTATTCGGTTCAAGTTGGATACTGTTGCTTACTGCAGCCTCTGAAGCTGATATACTCTTCTGGTTAACAAAAGATGAGCCAGAGAAGTTTTGTTGTTGTTGTTTTTTAAATTTTTGTCTGCATTGGGTCTTCACTGCTGCGCGTGGGCTTTCACAAGTCGCAGCGAGCACGGGCTTCTCATTGCAGTGGCCTCTCTTTGCTGCGGAGCATGGGCTCTAGGCACGCGGGCCTCAGTAGTTGTGGCACGTAGGCTCAGTAGTTGTGGCACACGGGCTTAGTTCCTCTGCGGCACGTGGGATCTTCCCAGACCAGGGCTCAAACCTGTGTCCCCTGCATTGGCAGGTGGATTCTTAACCACTGTGCCACCAGGGAAGGCCCGAGCCAGAGAAGTATTAAATGCAAGCCAGACCCAAGCTGAAATTTTTCTCCATTAAGTCATCAGGAGATGGAGAAGAATATTTTTAAAACATTTTATGGAAATGTAACATACATGCAAAAAAGTACACATATCATAAATTTGAGGAATGTTCACAGATTGGCCAACCCCTGTAACCAGATGAAGAAAGAGAGCATTAACAGAACTCAGAAGACTCCCTTCTGGTTACCTCCCCACCAAGGGTCACCATTATCCTTACTTCTACTAACATGGATGAATTTTGCCCGTTTTTGCATTTCCCATGAATGAAAACATACAATACGTAGTCTTTTTGTCTCTGGCTTCTTTCGCTCAACATCAGGCTCGTGAAATTTGTCCATGATCTCGCATGTAGTTGTTCATTCCTTCTCCTGTTGAGGAGTGTGCCACGGTATGACTACACCACAGTTTATTTCTCCATTCTACTGGTGATGGGATTTGGCTAGTTTCCACTTTTTGACTCCTATGAACACAGCTGCTTCTAGTCTCCCAGAACATGTCATTTACTGAGTGTGGGCACACAGTTCTGTGGCATCCCTACCTAGACGTGGAATTTCTGGATCATGGAGTATCCCAGTGCTCAGCTTTAGTAGATCTAGCCAGAAAGTTGTGCCAAATAAATGTATGAACCTATACTCCTATCAAGAGTTTATGAGGGGATTTCCTTGTGCGCTCCAGAGCCCGCAAGCCACAACTACTGAAGACCACATGCCACAACTACTGAAGCCCATGTGCCGCAACTACTGAAGCCCACAAGTCACAGCTACTGAAGCCCGTGTGCCACAACTACTGAAGCCGACGAGCCACAGCTACTGAAGCCCACACACCTAGAGCCTGTGCTCCACAAGAGAAGCCACCGCAATGAGAAGCCCACGCGCCACAGTGAAGAGTAGCCCCCACTTGCCGCAACTAGAGAAAGCCCGCGCACAGCAACGAAGACCCAATGCACCCAAAAAATAAATAAATAAATTTTTTTATTAAAAAAAAAAAAACGGTTTATGAGGGCTCCACTTGCTCCCCATCGTCACCAACACTTGGCATTTTCCGTCATATCTCAACGTACCCGTTCTGGTGGTACGTAGTTGTATCTGATTGTGGTTTTATTTTGGAGTCCCCTGATGACTAAAGAAGCTGAGCATCGTTTTAATGATAGAATAGGAGGAATTTTCAAAAGGAATTGTGTCATATAATGTGATGTAATGTCATGCCCATGTATCATAATTAAACATCTTGAGTAGCACCTAAAATCATCTTGCGTGCATGGGTTGCCACTTTTTTTTATTAGGGAGGTTTTAGTTTTAGCTGCTGTTTCAGCAGGAAGGGAAGAGAGAAAAGGTAGGAGTACTCCTTGAGCAGAGGAAGTGTCCTCTACCCTCTATCCATACCCCTGGGAGTTGCCTCAGAGCAGCGTCAGCCACCTCCTCTCTGGTACGGCCTGAAACAAACTAAACAGGCAAGAGGACCTCTGGCTTTTTTGATCCAATGGCTGGAAACTCGACCAAGCAATATGAAAACTGAAGAACGTGCTCTAAGAGGCCAAGGCTGCATGCTTTATGATGATTTCCCAGATGAGCCTCAGGTACCAGGGCAACAACTTGATCGGATCACCATCATCATCTTTGTCTTCAGAATGTCTTTACCAAATCCCTCTCCCCAGATGCTGGCTTAGGCTTTTGTGTAGCCCTGTCCTTTAGAAGTTACTGTATCAGGTTGGATGACTCTAAAGTGACCGAATGGAGAGGACACAAAGGAAAAGAATCAGATGAGAACATGAGCATTGGAGGCTGGTGGAGGAATTCAGAGAAAGGATTCTGCAGCCAGGCTGTCTGCATTCGTGTCCAATTCCTCCCCTCCCTGGCTCCGTCATTTGGGGCAAGTTACTTCCCCTCTCTGAGCCTCAGTTTCCTCGTCTCTAATAAGGAGGTGATAATAATTGTACGTGTTTCAGAGAGCTGCTGCAAGGAGTGAATGAAATAATCAAGGTGAAGCCCTTAGCACTCTGCCTCTCATGCAGCCCTCGACAGCAGATGGTTGTGCTACTATTATTACCTGCCGCTCATGAGGCTGAGAGTTCCCCAGTATGAGGTCAGAAAAGTGCCAAGTCCTTTCCACTAACACAGCTGGGAAGATGGCTGCAGGGGGAGGAATTCACCGGGCTTAAGGGGAAGGGGTGGGGGGTGGTTCCCCGGTGTATAGTGAGGTGGGAGGGGTTAACCAGAGGCACAGAGCTTCCAGGAAGTGCACTGGAGAAAAACAAGGAAGAAAGAGAAGAAGACATCAGAGCATAGATGCCTTAGAGACCTGGAAGAAGGCATAGATCCAGAACCTTCTCCCTCTTGTAAGAAGGAGGCCCAGCAGATCTGCATGGCCAAAGCAACAGGTGATGACGTGCAATGACAAGAAGAAGAAAAGAACAAAACGAAGAGCAGTAAATCTGTGCAAATACTTTCCCAGGTGTTACTTCATTTCATTCTCATAAATGTCATAGGAAGCCTAGAGGGGTTGTGACCTATGTATGTTCACCCAAAGAGTATATAATAGAGCCAGATGTCAAACCCTTACCTCCCCACAACCCCAGGGGAGTCAAGAAACCAGAACTCAATTGAAGATCAGCTTCTGACTTCAAGGTGTGTGGCCCCAGTTGCCCCCTCTGCCCCTCATGGCCCATGATGCCTTTGTCCTGGACTGGTTACCTCTCACTGTGGAACAAACCATCCCAAAGCTTAAGTCTTAAAACAACTATGTGTATGATCAGCCATGGTTCTGTGGATTGGCCGGGCTCAGCTGGGTCATTGTCACATGGGCTCTTCCATGTGGATGTAGTAGACAGGGTCTGGGACTTGGGTCTGCCTGACTGAGCTGGGCATCCAACAGCGTTACTCACTGTCCTGGACAGTAGTTGAGCCGGCTGGTCAACACCCTTCCTATGTCTTCTCCACATGGTCTGGGCTTCTCAGAGCAAACTCAGAGTGGCTCAGTTTCAAGGGGGAGGGTCCCAAGGGCACGTGTTTCAAGAGGCCAGATGGAAGTTGCGAGGCATCGTAGCATCCAGCATTCCCACAGTATTACTTCCCCCGCCTTCTACTGGTCAAACAGTCACGGGGCCAGCCCTTCTTCAAGGAGGGTGAGAAGCGGCATGTGGGACAGAAGATGTTGTTCCGTCCCCCTCTGGAAAGCATGATGGACAGCCTCCGCCCCTTCTCACTGATGAGAACGTCTGTACGTAAGCCAGGCTGTTACTCCAGTATCCTCAGCTTCTCAGACTCTCGGTCATTCCCTGGGGAGTGAGGGGCACTTCTGCGCTCCAGAGACAGGCTGATAGGGATAAAATGAATCAATGTCTTTCCTTCCACTGGGTTACCCACTCTATCCCAGCCTCCCAGGCTCACAGTTTTACAAAGAGCACAGCAGAGCTCCAAGCCTAAGGTAGAGGTGCTACCCATTAAACCATTCACAATCTTTTCCTCCTTTTTTGGGAGGTCGTTGAGGTCAAGGTGTTGTGGCAATCCCTGATGGGTTCGGGACCTTGAGCCCATTGCGTATGAAGGAAGGGTGTTGAGCAGAGCATCCCTCAGCCTTCAAATCAGTGTTCAGGAAACTTTTTTAGTAAGAAAAAAACCCAACAACAACAACAAAACCCCTCGGTAAATATTTTAGGCGTTGCGGGCTTCATATGGTCTCTGTCACTACTACTCAACTCTGCTATCCCATCCCCAAAGCAGCCAAGGATGACATTCAAACAAACAGGTACGGCTGTGCTGTGTTCCAATTATGTTTTATTTACAAGAACAGATGGAGGCCAGAATGGGCCTGAGGTCTGCAAGATGCTGACCCCTGCACTAGGGCCTCCTTGATTCTAGAGAACAGGCTTTCAAAGGCTGTCAGGACCAGGAGATAATACAGACCCTAGAGTATTACTTCCCAATCTGCATCCAACTGACCGCCCATTGGAACGTGCCTACATGGGAGCAACAGGATGCCTGTTGGAAAGTCCCCTCTCCAGTGGTCCCCACTCCTTCCCAGAATCCCACAGTGAGGTGTCTGAGTCCCCAGCATCACCAGAAGACAATCTTAGCCCGGCACCTGGTCAGGCCCCGGCAGACCCGCCCTCCCCCCCACCGCCCCCACACCCCCCCACACACACACCCCCACACACGGTCATCTAGGACAAGCCTCAGAGCCGGACAGGGCACTCCCCGAGACTTCTTGGAGGAAGCA
The DNA here is from genome assembly GCF_005190385.1 of Monodon monoceros. Classification (NCBI taxonomy): domain Eukaryota; kingdom Metazoa; phylum Chordata; class Mammalia; order Artiodactyla; family Monodontidae; genus Monodon; species Monodon monoceros. The sequence continues at coordinate 20,928,914 of NW_021703772.1, forward strand.
GGCGGGACAGGCGGCACCAGGAGGCAAGGCAGATGCCACGGACCCGATCGAGAGAGAACTGGCTTCCCTGAAAAGGTTTCAAGCAGGGTGCAGCATCTGTGAAAAATTTGAGCGGGGCTGCTGCCTCTATTAGATGGGCCTGCCCCCCTCCTATGGGCTGCAGCTTTTCTTTCGAGGAACAAGAATACATCTGTTTGGCGATACTCTATCTGGAATCGTTAAATAAACCTTTCAGGCCCTGGCAAACAACAGCCCATCTTATTCCGATGGGGGAGCTCCTGAAACACAGCAGACTTCTTAATCCTAAATCTGTCTGCAGGCCTCCCCTCTCCTCCCAGCAAATCCCTGCCGCCCCTACTTTCTGGCCCTCCGCTGGGAGAAAGATTGCTCACCCTTGCCTCCTTTGGCCCCTCTCAATGCGAACAGATTCTTGGCTTTGAGTCTTCACGTTTACTTTTAGTATTGTTGGACTTGCTTTTCCTCTCCCTCCCCGACTCTTCCCAGGGGGTCTCTCTCCCTCGCTCGCTCAGTGGATCGCAGTCACACAATCCTCTCTGAGCAAACTTGCTCAGGGCCTCACAATTATCTCATCTTCCCATTACCCCCACCCTCACCCCCTTGGGGCCACTGAGAACCAGGCAGAGCTAAACAAATAAAGGACGGGAGGGACCCAGCCAGCTTTTCCAAGGCCCTGGCCATGGGGAATTGCAGGCTCACAGGCTCAGGCTCAGCTTGCCTTCTGCTCCCCAAGGGCACCAGCCGTCCCCATCATCACACACACACAAACTGAGCCCCTCCTACAGCTGAAACCCAAGTCCACCGCAAAGGCGTGTTGCAATGCGGGCTAAGGGATCTGTGTGTCCAGCTGAGCACACAGAGCTCACCCCGCCCCCCAGTCCTCTCCAGCTTCTCACACTGTCGCACACACTTCGTTGCCCTAACTCCCCTTTCCAGGAAATCTGTTGCCTCCGCGGGGAGTGAGGGAAAGCATGAAGTTGCTGTGGGCGCGTTTGGGCTCTTACAAAATTGCGGCCGGGTGGTGGTGACACATGGGTTCGAACGTGCCCTTCTGCCCACCCTCCACCTTCCCGCCTGGGAGAGGACTGTACGGACCTGGTTTCTCCTTTGCTCTGTAATTAAAGCACAGCCTCTCCCCTCCAATCAGAAGCCGGCTGGTGAGAGGGCCACTGCTCAGCTGAGGTTGAGGGGGAAGGGAGGGAGATTTGAGTAGGGGAGGAAATGATGAAATCAGGCAGTCGGGAAACTAAGCCATTGAGGGGGTTGGAGGTAGCAAAGAATCATTCTCTAGGGGAAGAGGAGGACCCTCAATTCAGAGACTCTATACAGGCCAGCGTGAGGATGCGGAAAGTTTCCTGGGGGACAAAGCCTCTCTTCTAATATGACTCTTGCTAATATGATTCTCGCTTCACTCCTGGTAGAGCACCTTCTTGAAGGCAAGGCCAACCCCATCTGACCCCATCCATTGCGCCACCATTCAGGAGTGGAGCTCTGTCCCAGCTATCCTAAGATCTGTGTTTTTGTGTCTTGCATCTGTCTCCTCCATCTCCCCGTGACACTGAGAGCTCTGTGACAGCAGAGGCTGGCCTTCTCTGATTCCTGGGCGGCCCTCTCCTCCCACTACACACCCCTTCTATCTGGCTTTGCCCACAGTAGACAGGAGATCATCCCATCCTCTCTACATGCTGACATGTGGGCAGCCTCAGCGAGTCCTCTTTGCATAAATGGAAGAACTGCAGCCTGAAGAAACGGAGCTCCTCCTCATTCAGGGCCATGGGACCGATCCGTGGTTTCACTCCCCAAGCACTGGTCCCTTCACTTGGCACTCCTATCTCCTCATCCTGGCTGTGGACAGGCAGTAGAACCCCACTGACAGGACCACTGAGGACAAAACTGAGACTAAACAGTGTTTCCCAAACATCAGTCCTTTGGGAACCTGCTTCTCATTTTTGCCCCATCTTTGAACAACCCCAATTATTATGTCTTTAATATTTATCTTTAAATCAACTCACTTATTTTTACGTAAATAAAATACTGCAAGTAATAATATTTCTGAAAACACAGGTTTCATATGCTACTTTTCCTTTACACATGAAAACAAAACACAGAACTTAAAATATGTTCCTCGACATACACCTAAAACCAGCTTGTGTACCATACATTGGTACAAAATGTAGAAGGTATTTTAACCTTTGGGCCAGGTTAAGTATTTTAGGCAAGTCTCTGAGGTTCAGTTCCCTCCTCTATAAAATGGGAATGAAAATGCCTTACTCTGCCTTCACGAGGGCGTCAATACCTCACGAAGGACAGTGGGCAGTATAAAAAGCTATCGAGTAGGAAGGGAATTTTCAATAGAAGCCACAGGCAGGAGAATGTCCCAAAATTTAATAAACATGGGAATTTTTTAAAGTATAAGTTGCTAAAAGAAGATAGAGAGTGCTGTACAAACTCAGAAGAACAGGAGCCCTGCACCAGATCCTGTGAAGGATATACAACAGAAATAGTAGAGAAATGTACAGGCTATTAAAAGAAATAATACACTCCCACACGAAAAACACAAATAAAATAGCCTATTGAGAATTATAACCCTGATTAGAATCTGTTGAGCCACGAATGTGAAGCAAGGGGACGATGAGCCTCTGGATGGCTCGTGGTGAGCCCCACAGCCTAAACAGTGGGCTGGGAGGGCTTCCTGGAGGTGGTGTTAGAAATCAGGGCTCTGGCTCCTTGGTTGTGAGGGTGGAAGCCTTTTTCCCTCCCCCAACGTCTCAACTCCACATCCCCCTCGGCTTTCTGCTATGGACAGCAGGTGCGTGTTGGAAACTACTTTTCTGGGAGCTGGTGGTTGTTGGCAGGACATCAGGGCCATCAGAGGCAGCAGTGCTGTCTCCCAGTGCTCAGCACCCTCTGTGGCTGAGTCCCCTCCACAACCCCCCACGCACTCCCTCACCCACGGCCTCCCGAGTGCACCTGGGAGGAAATCTTTCTGGCTGCTGCCTCCAAGGAAACTTGTCTTCCTCACTTTCTGTAGTGTTTCTCTCTCCTCTATGCAACTGTCAGAGTGCAACTATTTCTATCTCCTCTGCTGTTGTTCCTCTCTGCTACCCTGTAGCTTATCTTGGCATTGGTCTCTTTCTGCATTCCCTGCCTCTTTACCCCATCCTCGTTATCTTCATTAACATCATTTTCAGCCCCACGTCCACCCCCAGCAAGAGGTCTCTTTTTATGGCCCAGCCCTTTCCTTCTATAGAAAAGAGGCCCCGGGACTTCCCTGGTGGTGCAGTGGTTAAGAATCCACCTGCCAATGCAGGGGACACAGGTTCGAGCCCTGGTCTGTGAAGATCCCACATGCTGCAGAGCAACTAAGCCCGTGCGCCACAACTACCGAGCCTGCACTCTGGAGCCCGCAAGCCACAACAACTGAGCCCACGTGCCACAACTACTGAAGCCCGCGTGCCTAGAGCCCGTGCTCTGCAACAAGAGAAGCCACTGCAATGAGAAGCCCGCGCACCTCAAGGAAGAGTAGCCCCCGCTCGCCGCATGTAGAGAAAGTCCACGCTCAGCAACGAAGACCCAATGCAGCCAAGAATAAATAAATTTTTAAGAAAAGAAAAGAAAAGAGGCCCCGGGGACGCTGCTCTATTGTAATGATTATCAGTGGCCGTGGGACTCTAAGGTATGGTAGTCTGGGATTTGGGCAGAAGGGACGGTTTAGAGTCACAGTTAATCCCCTACCACCATTACACACACACACACACACACACACACACACACAACGGAGCTGCAGTGTGGCATTGGGCATTTTGCCAATACTATCCAAACTGTGGCTCCTGCCCAAGAGCCGGAACGAAAAATCCATAGTTATTTCCATCCACATCTTTACAAAATAGTAAACAACCCGGAGGCTCAGCCAAATGACCTCAGTTCCTGCTTTTGGCCCAGAATTCTGGTCTCTGGACCCTCAGTGTATAAAGGGGCGTTTGAGTTGTAACACCAAGGACTTCATAGCTTGAAACAACCAGGACAAGCACACCTACTTTAGGGGCAGGTCTATGGGGTCCCAGTGCCAGTTCTGCCCTGTAACACACCTGATGACTACAAGTCACCAAACTGCTTGGAGCCTCAGTTTCCGCATCTGCAAAATGGAGTAAGCACACCTAGCTCACGGGGCTTCTGTAAGGACTGAGTGGAATCACTCATGACGGCCTCTGGCAGAATGTCTAGTCCAAAGAACAGGTCCAACCGAATGTCTGCTGAACCTGAGTGGGGTCTTAACTGTGGGTGTCTTGCTTCTTGGAACAATCCCCTGACCGTGAAAACTTTGATCCAGAACACAGGATGCCTGGTAACCTTCAAGGCCACCTGTGGGCACCTGAGCCCCCTCCCTCCTTCCCTGCTGGCTGTAACGATTCTGAAGGCTCCACCCGCCAGAGCAGCCCCCTCTGGAGACCTTCACCTTGCAGGTGTGCCGTCTGCTGCTGCCTGTCTACCCTGCCTGGTCCTAGCCATGTGGAACAGGACCTTCTCTCTGGCGGAAAATATTATTGTTTTTTTTGCCACTTGTTTGATCCTCCAGAGTCAATATTTGCAGAGATAAGCACAGTGTCCTGTAGCAGTGCAGTTGTTTATGACTCTGTCCCCATCCCATTAGATTCCAGTCCCTTCTGGGCCACAGTGGGAGGCGAGGGTACATTTCAACAGCAGTGGGTCCCAAACTGCCTTGGCCAGGACATGGAAGAGGGGCTGGGGTCAGGCCGACTCCGACTTTCTCCACTAGATTATGAGGTCCCGGACTGGTCTTTTCTATCAAAATGAGATTTTCTGTTTTCACTTCATATAAAAATGCCTGGTGAGATTTTCCACCCAGACTGGAGAGCTTATTTCAAAGGATTTGACTTAAAATATAGGCTGTGAGGGGTATGCAAAATTTCCTTTGAAGTGGCCTGGAGGGAAGAGCACCCCCGAGGGCTGGGTGGGCAGCCGTTGTCTTGCGCAGCTACACATGAGATGCCACGGAAGGCCCGGATGACATCTGATTAGGACAGACACGCTACACATATTAAGCCATTGGGGACACAGAAGGCAAGCATGGTTTCAAACAAAGCCCCAGAGCAAAAGGCATGAGGCCGTGCAAAGTTACAATTGAACTGTTTCTCAGGTGGACAACTCTATATAATTATAAGAGAGTAGAAGCAGGGATTGATTAACCATGGTTAATGGTTTTCTGGAGAGACATGAGGGAGGCTGGCTAGCTAATAATAGTAATAACAACAGCAGTAGGAGGGAGGAGAAAGGAGGGGGGAGGGGGAGGGGGAGGGGAGGCGTAGCTGGGTGGTCTGTTCTATACCAGTCTCTTAGCAAAGTGACTTACAAAAATAATCTCATTTAATTATCTTATTTAATTCTCACAACAACCCCACAAAGCTGTTCTTATCATCCCCACTTTTCACATAAGTAAAGTGAGACTCTGAGAGGTTAAAGTGATCTGTTCGAGGTCATACAGCTTGCAGAAAGCAGGTACCAAATGAGATTTTGTTGACCTTGATCAAGGAACCTCCCAAAGATCCATTTTTGATAAACTCATCATTTGTACTGAAGACAACTGGCCCTATTATCCTGCCTTAGCCATTTCCTTGATCATTCTTGTTTCTTCCCTTTGAGACAATGGGATCCTTTGAATCCTTGGCCTGAACCCATGCTAGGCTCCAGGACAAGTTGGTCAAATGAGTCAAGATGTCTTTCTTAGCTACCCAGGGATCTGAGATTGACTTAAACCTGCCCTAAAGCACTTGCAAAGTTTGGAGACATTCAGGAATTTGGGGGCACCCGCTATGTACCAGGCACGTTTTCGTTGTTTGGGATAAATCAGTGAACGAAGCAGACCACTCTTCCTGCCCTGGCAGAGCTCACCTGGGGAGGGAGCACAGGAGTTACTGGCAGACACAGTAGGGGATTTCTCCTTATGGCCTTCCTTTTAAGAAAGCTTGACTCAGCTCCAGTCTGCTCTCCACACTGCAGCCAGAGGGGATTCTGTTCCAAACACAATACGAGCAACTCAAATCCCTGCTCAAAAAGTGGTCTCATGGGGGCTTCCCTGGTGGCGCAGTGGTTGAGAGTCCGCCTGCCGATGCAGGGGACACGGGTTCGTGCCCCGGTCCGGGAAGATCCCACATGCCGCGGAGCGGCTGGGCCCGTGAGCCATGGCCACTGAGCCTGCGCGTCCGGAGCCTGTGCTCCACAACAGGAGAGGCCACTACAGTGAGGCCCGCGTACCGCAAAAAAAAAAAAAAAAGTGGTCTCCTTTCACTCTTAGGAGAAAGACCCAAAAAGCCTTAGATGGGCCGTCAAGGCCCTACATGGGGTCTCCACCCATCTCCTGCCTCACTGCCCACTGAGGACCCTCCTTCTCTAACTGGCGCTTCCAGGCCCTTCCCTTTTTACCAGCCAGCAACTCCTTCAACTGTCTCCTCAGTCACCTCAGCCTCGTGGAAGGCCTGCTCCTCCTGGTCAAACCCCTCCTTACAGAGTTCCTGAGTACCCTGGACCTCTCTGTGGTGCTTCCCAGCATTACAGCTTCACACTGAGTCCGACAAGTATCTGATGACTGTCTGTCCCCACACTGGACTGTAAGCTCCTTGCACACAGGACTGACCGTTGCACTCACCACCATGTGCCCGGAACCTAGCCAGGGCCTGGTCCAACACAGTCTGCTGAATGAACGACCATTCCCTGCACCCCACCCTCCTAATCGTCTTCTCATCTGATCGGTGCAAACCTCCCTTTCCTAAAATGTGAACAGGCAGGGAGTCAAGAGCTGAGGGCAGGGTGCCCATGACACTTCAACCTCTAATTGGGATCTAAGGTCTCAGAGTATAGGTGCATATATTAGGACAAAGACAGAATGTTTGACCTCAGACATTCCAGGTCATATGGTCATGGCACCTGTGATGGAAAACAGACGCCACTGTAGTGTGAAATCCTGGAGAAAGAACAGGGTGAAATGAGTCACCAGCCAAGCCTTATCTCTAGAAAAATGCTGAGCAGGAACCCTCCAACCTCACGAAGCTTGGAGTTACACACCCGAGAGCTCTGTTCCGTATCACTGACTCACCTTTCATTGGGAAAGGGCAGGCCTGGGCCGCAACAGTTGCCTTCTAACTGGAGAAATAAGAGGCATCCCTTCACTTATTCATTCAGTTATCACGCATTGATTAGGGATATAAAAATAGACTAGACCCATGCAGTTCTTGTCCTCAAAGTTCTGCCACACGAACAGAGCAGGCAAGCAGGCTTTGTGGCAGGACGGGTGAGGGCAATGGGGCAGGCACCCATCTTATCATGGGAAGGGCTTCATGGAGGGGTTGAGGCTCGGGAACTGAGTCTAGAGACAGATAAGAATTGGGTTAAAAAAAAAAAAGGGCTTCCCTGGTGGCGCAGTGGTTGGGAGTCCGCCTGCCGATGCAGGGGACGCGGGTTCGTGCCCCGGTCCGGGAAGATCCCACATGCCGCGGAACAGCTGGGCCTGCGCGTCCGGAGCCTGTACTCCACAACGGGAGAGGCCACAACAGTGAGAGGCCCGCGTACCGCAAAAAAAAAAAAAAAAAAAAAAGAATTGGGTTGGGCTGCAAAGGGCTTTCCAAGCCACTGGAATGGCACAGACAAAGGCATGGAGGTAGAGACAAAGGCTTGGGGTGTGGTGGAAACTGCTAGCGGTTTGGTATTGCTGGGAAGTCAAGGGTAAGACTGGAAATGGTGGGAACGGAACTGCTGCAGGAAGGACAGGCTGGGTCTTGGAGCAACTTTTAAGTCCTATGAAGAATCTTGAAACCTTTCGTGTCCAAATAAAGAAGCAGCATTGAGGGCTTTAAGCAGGAGAGTAAGATGGACAAAACTGCATTTTAGGTAGATCCCAATGTGGGGAGAAAGGGCTTAAAGGGGACCACAGAGTTAGAAAGCTGTGGCTGTGTCCATAGAGAAGAGACAAGAGCATAGTCTCTTTTAAATTGTACTCATTTATTTATTTAGGCTGTGCCGGATCTTAGTTGCGGCACTTGGGATCTTTTAGTTGTGACACACGGATGGACTTCTTAGTTGTGGCATGTGGACTCTTAGTTGCAGCATGCATGTGGGATCTAGTTCCCCGACCAGGGATCGAAAGCTGGCCCCCTGCATTGGGAGTGCGGAGTCTTACCCACTGGACCACCAGGGAAGCCCCAAGAGCATAGTCTTGAGTTGTAGGGGAGGCATGGGGGGAGGGGTTCAAGAAAGGTTTAGGAATCTATATTCAGAAGAACTAGGGTATAATAGAAACGATAACCACACTTTCCAGCTCCTGAGTTCTTTCTACATGTTCGCCACTCTTTTTTTTTTTTTGTAAGTTTTTTTACTTTTTGTACATTTTGTAAGTATTTTTTGTACATTTTGTAAGTTTTAATACTTATCCAAGTAGGTAGAGGACTCGGAATGAGTAAAGGCTTGGAGGCTCCTGGACCTGTGCAGACAGTAATGCCAGCTGAACTGAGATTAGAGGAGAGGAATGAAGTAGGAGTTGGAGTATAGAGTAGAAATGAAAAAGAGCGGGTCCCAATGATTAGTTAAGAGAAGAATTTTATTGGGGACTTTGGAAGAGAATAAGTTTGGACAAAAGTTTGCAAAGTCAAATGTTTCTGTGTACCAGAAAGCTAATGTAAGTAAGTTAAATAGGCAAAAGGCCAGACAGTCTGACGTGGTGAGGACCGCAGCAAAGGGAGAGCCCACGTGCTATCGAAAGAGGTCAACTGCTGCACAGCTCCAAATGATGGTGGCCTTGCAGGAAGGAAGGTTCAAGGTAGCCAAACTGGCTGATTATCAAAGTGAAACCAGTTCTCCAGACTTTTGTGTGAATTCTCCCAATCTGAAAATATTGGTAATTAATTTAAAATTTGGAAAGGAAAAAAAAAACATTGTACAAAGCACCCCAACCTGCCTATAAGCTGGACGTGAGTCTGGGGTTGGCGATGTGAGCGCTCTGGTGTTGACCACTTCATCTGGCAGTTCAGGGTCCCAGAGGCTTGCCAGCTTCCTGACAAAAGACCAAACGCCATTTGGAGAAGGAGAGATCAGATGTGGTAATGTCTCCTCCTCAACAAGTGCCGGGATCTGCACAGACATCCCTTCCTGGGGTGAGTAAGATCTGTTGCGCTGTGAACAGGGATTGTCGGACATCAAGGACATCTTCAAGCTTCTAGAAGCTCAAGCAGCAAAGGTACATGCTCAGCACTTGTCAGGTAGGTGTGAGTGGGCTGCACTGCCTGTTGGAAATACGCCACCGTCTCCCGTTCATGTTTCCTGGGTCCATCCTCTGCTGTCCTTGCAGAGTTCCCATTTCAGTTCCTATTCTGTGATTCAGGTCTTATGACCCTTCCCACTCCCCTCTTGATCCCTTCTCTTGGGACCCCAGTAGCTGTCCCTGGCTTCCTGCTCCACCCTGCCCTCCCTAACCATCCTCAGCTGTGAACCCACTGCTCTGGTCTGACCCGACAACCCAGGGGTCATTGTGTTGTCCTGTGATTTAAGACAGCGGGTCGGGCTGGAAACGTTTCCACGTCTAGGGAGAGAACTTGAATCAGTAATCACTTAACAGTAAACAAAGAGTGGGAATAGAGCTACGTCCTCAGAGAGCTCCAGAAAGAGGGTCGGTGGAGAGTGACCTTGGTGGTTAAATAAACTCTAGTCAAGAAGCCTCCAAGAATCGGGAACGGCCAGCACATGTGCCCCTCACTCTGTGCCAGGCAGTCTTGGGTGCTCCCATGCTGAACTCGGGGAATTTGATTTCTCCCAACTATCCCATGAGGTAGGAGCCATTTTTATCCCCACTTCACAGAGGAGAAACTGAGATCCTGGGAGAGAGGTTAAGTCACGTGCCTTAGGACGCGTCGCCTCTTTCCCATCCCAGACTCAGAGACAGAGTCTGTGCTCTTAAACAGCGCTTCTCAAATTACCTCTAAGGGAAGACCAGTTTGCCCCCCACCCCGCCCAATTCATCACAGACCTACTCCTGTAAAATACAATAATAAACGAATTACTAGAAAAACGATCATGCGCTTGGACGGTGCGGCAAGGCAAATTGCTCTAAGCTTCTGGACACTTCAGTTTCTACACCTACCACGTCGAGAGGCAGAGCAGTGCTGGGCCACGCGGGCTGAGGAACGCTGATCCACTTCCTATACCCTCGCTCATCCATTGAGGATGCGAAGGAATGAGTGGGGCGCAAAAAAAAGAAAAAAAAAGCACTCGTCTGGATTCCAAAGGCTGAGCTGTTAACCTCAGCGCTCACTCCAGCACTAGGGATGCAAGAGAGCCTCTCACCCCGTGTTCCTGGTTTGGGTGACTTAGGGCGGTGTGCCCCGCATTGTCCAGGGGTGAGGTTAGTTAGCTCCAAAGGGCCCTTCCAAAACCACAACGCTGGGATTCCGTCTCCTTCTGCAACAGGCCAGCTCAGCAGAAATGTTTGCAGGGCCAGCTGTTTTTGCTCCCGCATTCATTAATAAAAGTAGTGAATGCAGCCAGGGCCACCCTTTTCTTTCCTTTGTCATGTCCTGAAAGGGGGCAGGGAGGGAACAGGAGAGGCTGCAGACGCAGGGGACGTGCCAGACGTGCAACAGGAAGGGCTCGGAGATGAGGACTGAGAGGAAGGAAGGCAGGTGGGCGGATGGGGGACGGGCGGCGGGGCGGGGGGAGGGGCCGTGTGACAAAGGCGGAGAGACACGTGGAACCAGTTTCCCCAGGCAATGGGGTAGGGGTGCACCTGAGGACTGAAGAACACCTGGCAGTTTCTGGAACAGAGGAGGATTAAGAGCTGCTGAGAAAAATGGGGCTGGTGATAGAGCAGGGCTGGGTGGGATGGGGGGGGGCGTCCGAGGAACCGCTCATCTTTCTGGGGACCTTCTTTTGATCCCTTTAGTACTGGGGAGTGGATATTTCTCAGTCCATCAGTAGGCAGGGAGCGGGGGCAGGGCACACTCTGGGTATTTTATTCAGACTTTAAAGCAGGAAATTGGTTACAGAGGTGGTAGAAAACTTCCCTGGGCTAGCGGGAGCATCAGATGAAGGAGCAAGGATTCTCCAGCCAGAGCTCCCGCACGGAATACAAGACGCTGCTGAAGCTGAATCCCAGAGAAATAAATAACCTTTGGTATAAGAAGTTTAGTATATAATGTGTTAAATGCCACAGAATTGTACACGTTAAAATGGCAAATTCTATGTTATGTGTATTTTACCATAATAAAAATTGAATATAAAATGTTATTCCATTTATCTGAAACTCAAATTTCACCAGTGCCCTGCAGCTTATTAAATCTGGCCACCCTAGTCCCAGCAGGAGATAAGACAATGCCAGGGGGCTTCCCACATGGAGCTGGGGCCACAGAGGAGAAACAGCTACTGCCGCTGGTGGAAGAGAGAGACAGGAAGCAGAGGGAAAGGAGGAAAAATGATCCGGCCAGTGACCCCCAGTTCCTCCCTCCCAGCAGCCAAAGCGCCTTAGCAGCCCAAGGGCAAAGGAGTCTCAGAAATGCAAGAGCTGGGAAAGCTCTTAGCAAACTTGCAATTGTTTTAGATGACCCAGGAAGGCCACCCAGTGACCACAGTTTTATTTTATCTGTGTCAATCAAAATAATAACAATGACAATGACGATGATGCAAGAGGCTGCAAATAAGAAAAGAACTTATTTGTGGTTTTAAAAATTGCAATTTGGAAGACACAGACCTGGGTAATTGCAAAAGAGTTCCAGGAAGAAAAAGAGTCAGGGGCTTACAAAGACAAAAAGCCGCAAGGTCCTTACTTACGAGTTGCCTGGCGAGAACCGTGATCGACTCTGACTCGAGTCAGAAAATATTTGTCCTTAAGGACTCATGAGCTGTTTTAGGGTGAGGGTCCAATAACTAGACAGGCTGTAGTGAGTTTCTGGCGGATGTTTTGGATGACTTAACATCAGATCAAAAGGTCAGATTCCATCCAGGCTGAGACATGCATAAGTCACACTTCCTTAATGGCCTCCCAGATCCATTTTAGAGAGCTCTCTTAGCAATACTAACTCCATTTTGATTTTCCTTTCACATTTCTCCCTTTTGGTTGAGATCTTTCCCTAGAAAGCATCAATGATCAACCACTTGGGTTTTGGGCATCAGTATGAACTCTGTCAGCACTGGGAAGGCTCGTTCCCAGAGAGCTGTGTTCCAAGGAGTGGGGAGAGAGGGGGTTTGTGGGAGAGGTCTGCTTATAGAGAGTTTACAGCCATATTTGAGCAACGAGGAGCTATCCACGAAGAGAGTCTTAGGCGGTGTTCAAAATAGGCATGGATCTCCATCAGGAGGAATCTTATAGGAGGGAGCAGTCACCTCCACATGTCAAGCTATCCTTATTTCTCTGGCGGGTGTCATAGCACAGCGGTGAAACACACAAGGCCTAAACAGTTTAACAACAACAAAGAGAGAACGATTAGAACAATGATTAGTACAACTAATTGCAATTTGGACGGCACTAAGCCCGCAGACCAGAGGGGAACCAGCTGAAGGAGGTTTCTAGATGTCAAGGTTGAAGCATCTTTTGGCATTTGAGATGTCTCGGACGACGTCATCAGGTGTTCAGGTAAAGGGCAGTTTTAGTTCTCAGTGACTCCAAGTTAAAATGATGGGAGAAAAACTGGAAAGGTTAGTTTGGAGAGTCATAGATACCGGAAGAAATGAGAATTTAAGATCTAATCCAGTTTACAGGTAAATACCAAACCCCCAAAGAAAATGAAAAGCACTAGACCCTAATGTCCATGAAGGCATGACATTGAAACAATTTTTCTCTCTAAAAATCACCCTTATTTACATCAAATATAGTCAAATTAAGACTGATTTGTTTGCAAAATAATTATGGTTTCAATAAATGTGGCCTGATTATTTACATAAATGTAACAAGAATAGCAATTGATCTTATAGGCTCTTTTAAATTTACTTTGCTGGAGTTTTTCATAAAAATATCAGATTGAACTCTTAAAGGCCTCTTGGGGCCAGGAAAGCGAAATCAAAGGACTTAACACCAGATTTCATCTGCAATACCTATGGATTTATGTGAATTCCTCGCTTCTTGAGGTCCCCAACATATCTTGAGGTTCCTGCACGGGGCAGGAAGTGCCCTTCCTTACTCCCTGGTAAGGCTGCTGGGAACCTTGTAAGTAAGGTACCGGGCTGTTTTTCCATAGGTCTTCATTGGCTCCATAAAATCAATCTTAGCTCTTTAAAGCTTCTGGTGATATCTGAGCCTATGCATGTTTCTCTCAGACATTCCAGTCAAAATCTTGGTAACATAACCAAAGTTTCCAATTGTGTCTTGTTATAAGGAAAACAGATTCTAACTTTAATTTACACAAATTACTATAAGGAAAACAGATTCTAACTTTAATTTACACAAATTACTATATTGCCATCAAAATAAGAATACTCACTAAGAGTTTCCAAATTCTGGAGGACTCAGGTAGGGAGAAAAAGGTAAGTGTTTCATCTATATTTACAAAGGTACGGGGCTCCCCTGGTGGCGCAGTGGTTGGGAGTCCGCCTGCCGATGCAGGGCACATGGGTTCGTGCCCCGGTCCAGGAGGATCCCACATGCCGCTGGAGCGGTGAGCCATGGCCGCTGGGCCTGCGCGTCTGGAGCCTGTGCTCCCGGGCAGGGAGAGGCCGCGACCGCGAGAGGCCAGCGTACCGCAAAAAAAAAAAAAAAAAAACTCATTTACTTAATTAAATTAATTCCAATCTTAGCCAGTCCTGACCACAAATAAAATTCCTTTCCAAAGATTCCTTTCTTTTTTTTTCCATAAACCTTCTACAACTTTCTATATCCATTTTAGTTTGCCCCTTGTTCTCTTTCCCATTTAGAAATAGACAGATTTAGGACAAAATCACTTTCTATTCCCTTAACAAAATGCATTTTCATTTCTTATACCTTTTCTTAAAAATTTCCATATATACAAAGGTGTTTTCCTTATTAATTTTAATTACATATATTAATTAGAATTTCAACACTTAGAAACCTTAATTTCTATTGAAAAGAAGTAATCAATTATGAGCTATCTTTTATATTAGCGTTCGATTGGCAAACATAAATACATTTTATAGTCTCTAAAAACATATGCTTTTTTATAGAAAATTTCTCAGCATGGCAACAAGCGTATCTGCTAATAGTCCCAAATATCTTTAGTTTCCCTGTAAAAGGAAGTCTATGTTTAGTCAATGTTTCTGTATCTTATTTTATTTGGGAACGATCTAAGTATGTAATAAATTTCCATCATTTACCTTAATCTAGCAAAACTCTAAAGTTTCAAGTTACCAAAAAGATTTGAGGAAACTTTTTTTTTTTTTTTTTTTGCCCACGCCGTGTGGCGTGTGAGATCTTAGTTCCCCAACCAGGGATTGAACTCGTGGCCCCTGCAGTGCACGCACGGAGTCCTAACCACTGGACTGCCAGGGAATTCCTGAAGAAACTATTTTTAGACACATCATAAAACAATTATTCATAAAGAGTTCACCTAAAAGCTATCTCATTTACATTTACTTACTCTACTTATGAAAATATCATACCAGGTTATTTTTCTTGATGACAAATTCTGTAACAGAAATAATATGAACTTATTTGATTTTTAGTAAACCTAGGTACAATAAAAGTATTATACTTAATGTTGATAACTCTAAAGACATGTCTGTATTAAGACAAAAAGCTTAAACTAGCTTTAATAGTGAATATTAGTTTAATACTAAATATTTCCCAGATTATGTGAACCTGAAATTCATTTGGATTAGTTGCTATTATATTTCTGAGAATTTGTATAAGTGCTCATTTTCTTTAAGTCAATTCAATAGAGCTTCTTTACAAATTAATTTTGGCAATACTATCTAGAGGTAGAAACATGCTAAATATACAACGTACATACATAGACATACGTACCTACAGATAGACACAGACAGAGGCCTTATAGCTTTCATTTTAAAACTTTAGTCGTGAATTAGGTACGATACAAAACTTACTAGTTTATTTATTTGGAATGAATTAAGTCTACTCATTCAAATGGCCTAAGCCTTTCATCTTTTTTGTGGAGAAGACTTTTAAAATCTGTATTTGCCCTTGACAAGCAATTTTAAGGAGATTAGGCAAGAGAGTCCTTTTTGCAGTTTGAGTTTTAAAAAGGCCTCTTTTCCTTGTTTTTTTTTTTTTTTTTTGCTCAGTCATAAAAATTGGAGATGATCTAAAAGACCAGGTAGAATACTTACATCTCAAAGGCATGGGGAGAGAAATGCAAGCTCTTCTTAGAAGGACTTTTGTTCCTTTAAGGTCAAAACTTGGAAAAACAATCTTTTTTCAAAATGGCCATAATAATCATAGACATTTTTATCAGGCTATTGGTTGTATTGTTGCCTTCTGTAGGGGATGGCTCTCACTGTCATAAAAAGGAAGTTCAGAGAGAGATGGGTAATAAATTCACTCCCAACAGTCAACCTTCAGGTCATTGCTTTTCTTTTTTTCTCTTTTAAATTAATTATTTATTTATTTTGGCTGCGTGGGTCTTCATTGCTGCGCGTGGGCTTTCTCTAGTTGCAAAGATTGGGGGCTACTCTTCGTTGTGGTGCGTGGGGCTTCTTATTGTGGTGGTTTCTCTTGTGGAGCACGGGCTCTAGGTGCACGGGCTTCAGTAGTTGTGGCACGCAGGCTCAGTAGTTGTGGCTCATGGGCTTAGTTGCTCTGTGGCATGTGGGATCTTCCCGGACGAGGGATCGAACCCGTGTCCCCTGCATTGGCAGGTGGAATCCTAACCACTGCGCCACCAGGGAAGTCCCCAGGTCATTGCTTTTCAATCTACGGGTTACGAACCACTAGTAGGCTGTTAAATCACTTTAATAGGTATAATAGTACACATTTAACATAAATATTTATTATAATTACACAACAAAAGACAGGTATGTAGGAAAAAAGGATGAAAATATTAGTGTCTCACATGTAATAGTAAGGGTAAGTATTGCTCTGTGAAACTAGGGTTTCAGTTGTGTGTGTGTGTGCACATGTGTACACTGTTGCAATGTAAAATGTATCTCTTATTGTGGGTCATGGTCAAAACACTTTGAAACCACTGTTTTTGGTTAAATCACCATTCCTCATAATTCTACCCTTCCTAATTGTCAACACCCTTGCTCCTTCAGACCTCCAAACAAACACCACTTACTGTCTTCCTCACATACTCACCACTTCCTTTCCCTTCCTTTCCTCCTCGGGATCCCAGAGATACGGCCTTTCTCTGTCCCTGATCCCCAAGAGGCCCCGTTCCTCCCCTCCCAGCCCTGTTCCACTGTAGGACACCAGAAAAGTGCTTTGGGTATCAAACAAGTGGAAGACAGCAGAGTTGTCCCCAAATATCAGCGGTCCCGGGACCAGGAGAAGAGGAGGGTTAGTGAGGGGAGCTTTGGCTTTAGATAATCAGAGCCCCGAGAAGAAACGGCAGGAAGCAGGCTTTGGGTTCAGTTATAGAGGGGAGTATAGGTCAGGGTCTGCGTCACTTCGGAGGGAAAGACATTCCTGACGGGGTAGTCAGGTTAACCTGGAGGGAGGAGGAAGAGGAAAGAATCTGGAAAGAATACCTGGAAGGGGAGTCAGTGAGACAGTGAAGAGTCAAAGAGGTGCTCGAGAAGGGAAGTGATACACGGAGCAGGTAGAGGAAAGACTGTCTCAGGGGGAGCAGGGCTCAGCCCGCAAGGCCGGCCAGGGTCTGCAGGAAGGGGTTTCCCTGGAGGCCTGGAGACCACCTCTGCCCTTGCAGGGCCCTCCTTCTCCTCTTGCTCCCCTCCCTCCTCCATCTCCCTTTCCCCTTCCCCCTCTGCTAAGTGAAATAAATAACCCAGGTTGTTCAGGATTAAGCAGATTTAGCTTCAGCCATCATTACTTTAGCCACTGGCCCCTTGGCTTTGTTCATTCCAGCTTCCCGTCTGATAGCACTGAGGGATGCCCACTTTGCATGATAAAGACTGATGTGCAGGCTGGACCCCTGCAGATGTCCAGGACCCTCTTTAGCACAGCCCCCTCCCCCATCCCTCTTTTCCACCTAGTGTATTTGTCAGGTTGAGAGCAGAGAAAATTAACAGACCCTCTCCACCAGCTTGCCCAAACGCCAAGGCAAAGGCAGATGGTCTGTATCATCTAGAGTTTCATCCTTGAAAGCGTCCCAGTGGCTTAACTTTGGAGTCCCTGGCTGGGCTGGCAGGACGAGGGGCTCCAGGAGGTGCTAATTCAATCAGCTGATCCCTTTGCCTCAGTTCCCCCAAGAGAAAAGGTCTGAGAGTCCTATCACCTTGTACTCGGTTTGAACCTGGCCCTACGGCCACCCATGTCACCTCCCCTCCATGAGTTCTGCTTCCTCATCTGTGCAAGTTGGGGCTCCTATTGAATGATATCTAACACCCTTTATCGAGAAACACTTCTGTTACAGGTGTTTCACAGGGTCGAGACAGGTAAAGGGAATGAGCAAAGCTTGCCACCCTGCCACAGGGAGTAGGATTGGATGAGGCAAATGGGAGAACACTTGCTCTGTTTCAAGGGGCAGCTACTACTCCACTCTACTATTCTACTGCCAACAGAGAAGCTGAGAATCTGAGATTTTATGTGAAATCTCCAAAATTTTAAACGTTGACACCTAGTTTCAAAATTTTTAACCATCATTGCGGGCCAAGCATGAACATCGGCGAGCCTGACTCAGCCTGTCCGTACCAGTTGTCTGCCACGTCCAAATGGCTCTCGAACTTAAGCATGCTTCATAATCACCCCCAAGGGCTTGTTAAAACACGGATCGTCGGTCCCCACCCAGAGTTTCCATAAGTCTGGACTGGGGCCTGAGGAGCTACATTTCTAACAAGCTCCCAGGTGACGTTGCTGCAGCTGATCCAGGGAACATACTTGGAGAACAGCAGCTCTACTTATAGGAATAGTGACAGTATCCCGTGTAATTCTTTATGTGATGCCAAAGCAGCTCTCATGAGGTGCTGTCAATATCTGAGGCCCCTAATTTGACAAGTAGAGCGAGGATGATCATGATGAAGAAGATAGCAGCTAACTTCTTAAAATGCATCCTGCAAGTGGTAAGTATTTTACACGCATTATGGCCGTTGGTCTTCACAAAGGCCTCAGAGATCGGCATTATAAATAGCCCCTAATTACAGGTGAAAATAGCTAATATGTGGTGGATTTGAAGCCAGACAGTGAAACATCAGAGACCGCCTTCCCCCAGTGAGGATTCACAGCCTTCTTACACACTCCATTACATATTCAGATCCTCTAGATCATACTTTTTATAGGTAGATCTCCATAAGTCAAAGCAAATTGTGTGTCAGTTAATCATTCATTCACTCAATGAATGTTTGAGCTTAACATATAACTGCAAGTCACGCTATATGAAGCGAACGTAACAAGCAAGGGAAAAGGATAGGGAGTGATGGGGGGAGGTGGGCAGGGCTATTTTAAGGTAAGCATTCAGGGAAGGCCTCTCCAAGTTGGTGACATTTGAACAGAGACTAAATGAAAGGAGGAAAAGGGAGTAGCAAGTACAAAGGCCCTGGGGTGGAAACAAGTGTGGCACATTCTAGGACCAGCAAGAAGACCAGCGAGGCTGAGAAGAGTGAACAGAGAAGAGGTTGGAGAACTGAGCAGGTACCCTAAAGGCCACATCAGGAGTCTGCCTGTTATTCCAAGTGTGATGGGGGAGCCGTGGGAGGGTTTTGAGTCAGACTGACCAGTTCTGATTAGGTTTGGACCAGGATCCCTCTGTTCACAGGGTGAAGACCAGACTGTGGGCAAGCAGGGGTGGAAGAAACGGAGCTGGCGTCTAAACGACAAGATGCTCAGAGATGCCTGAGCCATGAGCTGCTGCAGCTTTTCTCAGCCTCGGTGGGTAGGGGAGAGAAATGGTGAGGGAAGGAAGGAAATGGATACCAGATGCATCATTAAAACTATCTGATAGGGGTGTTCCCTGGTGGTCCAGTGGTTAGGACTTGGTGCTTTCACTGCCATGGCCTGGGTTGAATCCCTGGTCAGGGAACAAAGATCCCACAAGCCGTGTGGCCAGGCCAAAAAGAAAACTATCCGATAAATCATGGCATGGGAAGTTCTGCCTCCCTGATGGGGACCCAGGCAGAAAGGTGATGGGACCACTTCTAAGGACACCAGCAACTCAGGTTTCCTGACTCCTGATCTCAGTACCTACAGCGTGACCTTGTTGGGGAGAAGAGGTGTCTGTGTGGGGTTTGGATCTATAGAAAGATGATTCCGGTCCTCAGACCCATCTCCTCTTAAGCCTGTCTAAAGTGATCAGAATTTCCCATTATGGGAGATGGAAATATTTAAAAACTGGATTGTGATGATGGTTGCACAATTGTATAAATTTACTAAAAGTCATGGAACTTACTAGGGGGTGAACATAGTGGTATATAAATCCTACTTCAATAAGGTTGTTTTAAAAAGAAAAAACATTGGCCCACAAGGGAATCATCCTTTGAACCTCGAACTTTTGAGAGTTTGTCTATCACTAAGTAGCCCACAGCACTTTAAAAATATACATGGTAACATCCACCTAATGGAATAACAACCATGGTGATTCATACTTTTGAAGAACATTTGAAAATATAGATATAAAACTGTGCATGTAATTTCAATTTTATTATATGTGTTTGTGTGTGTGTGTGTGTGAGAGAGAGAGAGAGAGAGAGAGAGAGAGAGAGAGAACCCAGACCTTAATTCTAGGCTCTGGGATTGTTTTATTTCTGTTTTTTGTTCCCAGCTTTTTATTTTCCAAATTTTCTACAATGAATATTACTAGTAAAGATGTCCTATTAAACAGGTGAATGAAAATAAAACCCATATAAAATTGAGTTAGAAAAAAAGGCCAGGGAATTCCCTGGTGGTCTAGTGGTTAGGACTCGACCCTTTCACTGCCATGGCCTGGGTTCAATCCCTCCCTGGGAACTAAGATCCCCCAAGCCCCACGGCACCGCCAAAAAAAAAAAAAAAAGGAAAAGAAGCCAGAAAATAGGTCATATGCAGTTATCATTGCCACACACTGTCTGTATGTGAGATCAGCAGGGGCAGAGACAAAGCAGAAAGGAGAAGGGGAAGAAAACAAGTTAAAATGTTAATCATGGAATCATAGGCGATTTCAACATTTTTCTCTTTGCCTGTCTCTGTTGTTTCATTTTTCCACCACGAACATGTATTATTTGCCTAATGAAAAGGAGACATAAAATCTTCTAAATTATTGGCACTATGATCTTACAGATTACTTTCTGCTTTTTCATGGACTATTTCGTTCTTCTTTTTCCACTGTGAAGATTTAATTTAGTTCAAAAATTTCACAACTATTTATGGAATGCTTATTCCGTGCCAAGCACTGTCCTAGGCACGGCAGGAAATGGAAAGATTATTAAGGAATGATCAGGTCTCTTTTCCCAAGTAGGTCATCGGACGAGTCAGGAAGACAGATACGGATGCAAAGAGCTATACCACTGCTCAGCACGGTCATGGGCGCAGAGATGGAAATATAAGGTGCAAGGAGAGTTCAGCTAATCAGTCAGCAAAACTGCTTTTTTTTTTTTCTTAATTCTATTATTATTGCAAACACTTCTGTCAAAAGTGATCTCTCTTGCCTTACTAGCTTGCCAAGTACAGATCTCTGATGGCCTGAGCTATGTGAGTAGGTGGGACTTTTGTTAGGAGCTAATGGTGATTGGCTGTGGGCAGGGCTGTTTTTCATCCTCACAACTGCCTGAGCACAACGTGGGGGCACAGAAAGAACAGTACAGTTGCTAGAAGACCAGGCTCTATAGTTAAGCTGCTTGGATTCTAATTCTGCTTCTTCTGCTCCATAGTTACAGAACCTCCAACAAGTACTTCAGTCTTTTCTTCTGTAAAATGGACATAATAACAGTACACACCTCACCGGGTCCGTGGCAAGCACTGAAAAACTCATCACGCACTCAGAACAGAGCCTGACACACAGAACACACTCTAGGATTTTATTTTATTTTATTTTATTTTATTTTATGCCATGTCATGCCATGCCATGCCATGCCATGCCATGCCACGCACGGCATGTGGGATCCTAGCTCCCCATGCAGGGATCAAACCCGTGTCCCCTGCATTGGAAGCATGGAGTCTCAACCACTGGACCACCAGGGAAGTCCCTAGTATTTTATGATGTTATATTTATGTTCCACCAAGTAAATATTCATACTATTTGGTATTACCTTTTTCATGCACTGCTTCAAATGTACCTAAAGACCCAATTTATGACAATGATTCAGCACTTTTTTTTTTTTTTTTTTTTGCTGTACGCGGGCCTCTCACTGTTGTGGCCTCTCCCGTTGCGGAGCACAGGCTCCGGACGCGCAGGCTCAGTGGCCATGGCTCACGGGCCCAGCCGCTCCGCGGCACGTGGGATCCTCCCGGACCGGGGCACGAACCCGTGTCCCCTGCATCGGCAGGCGGACCCTCAACCACTGCGCCACCAGGGAAGCCCGATTCAGCACTTTTGATCACCTACTGTGTACCCAATACTGTTCCCCCATGCGGGAAAAGCAAAGAGGAACAGACAGGACCCCACTCTGGGGCTGCTCACAGATCAGTGCGGGGGACAGACCCAAATACAAATAACAGAACAGGGCTGGTAATTAGGACAGTAGTTGCCTAAAATGTCCTAAAGTCCCAGAAAACGTTTTTGTCTCTCTGTCTCTAATAGTTAAAATGTGGTTCCCATTACCATGTTTATAGCATTTGCTTGTGAAGGGAAGAAGGAAACGAACGTTCCTTGAATGTCTGGTGAGCGCCAGACGCGGTGGGACTGTCTATAACTGTGGGAGGCTCACCGTGTACCAGACACCGTGCTGAGGGCCACATAGGCTTATTCCCCTTTAATCCTATGAAGCAAGTATGATGATTATCCTCCTTTACACTAGGGAAATCCAGGCCTTTATCTCTGAGGTCAAGTAACTACCCTAGGTTATATTGCCAAGAAATGGCAGAGTCAGGATTCAAAATCAAGCCTGCACCCTCAACGATATGCTGTATCTCCTCCCAATGTGTTATTGTGCACGGCATCTAATTCTCGTAGTAACTCTTGGAGGCAGATGCTATAATACCTACTTTTATACATGAGGAAACTGATGTTCCAAAAAATTAAATGCTTTGCCTAAGGTCAAAGAGTTAGTGACAGACCCAGGTGCCTCCAAAGCTGTGGTCTTTTCAAAGTTACTGTGCAGCCTCTCATTTCGCCCCGTGTGGATTAAAGTTGAATTTTCACCCAAGCCTGCAGGAGCACATCCTGGATTGGGATGTAGGAAACATGACTTCTCATCATGACTCTGCCTATTACCAGCACTGTGGCCTGGGACAAGTTGCCTTCCCTCTTGAGGCCTTCATGCCCTCATCTATCAAAAGATAATATAGGGTTCATACTTCCCAGGAGTTCCCAGAGGAATGTTATAGAAAGTAAGCTAATACCAGGCTCTACTGGTATAAACCTAGGGTAGGAGGCTGGGGTGATGCCCAAGGAGTGAAGAGGGGAGAGTCTCTGAAGATAAACACTTCCGCACTGTGTGCAGGAAAGGGGTCTCCATCCTGCCATCGCCAGAGAGGGAAGTGCAGCCTGGCAAGTATATGACTTCATCAGGACGAACAGATGTTCTATTTCATCTTTGTCAACATCAGCAAACACACATGAATGCCATACATCAGAGTCTAGGGTTATACACAGTCCCTGCCTCATTGGAGAGGCAAGGCATAAGAAAGAAAGGAAAGAAAGAAAGAAAGAAAAAGAAAGAAAGAAAGAAAGAAAGAAAGAAAGAAAGAAAGAAAGAAAGAAAGAAAGAAAGAAAGAAAGAAAGAAAGAAAGAGAAAAAGAAAGAAAAAGAAAGGAAGGAAGGAAGGAAGACCAATGCCCATGGGAGTTTAGAGGAGGCAACAGGGATGGAAGAAAATGAGAAAGACTTTATAATGAGGATGGAATGGACCTGGATGAGGACTCGAGGAATGGCTCACATGACAAAGAAGAGGAAATGAGGGCATCTTGGACTGAGGGAATTCTGGAAGGCAGGAATGGATAAAAATGGACATATTTTGAAGCTAATTAGTAGACCAGTTGCCTGTAGTGGTTAATTTGCAAGATGAGATGGAAAGCTAGAGGCCAGTTGTGGAGGACTTGAAATGCAAGGATTAGAAAACTGTTTTTATCCATTATCCTCAAAGAATGTTTAGCAGGAGAGTAATGTGATCACAATAGGGCTTTACGACATTATGTGGAGCCCAGTACGACAAACAGGTTAAAGTCCAGAAAAGATGAGCAGTTGAGAAAAATATGATAAGGCCAAGCAAAGATCAATGGATTTGGAAAATAAGGCACAATTGATGACCCTGGCATGGTGCTCCCAGAGTGACCTAGGTGGAAGCCAGGTCACAAAGGAGGGAGGACGGGGTAGCTAGCGCCGAAATGAAGATTAAGAGTATTACAATTCTACTGAGAAGCTTCCGAGTGAAGGGAAGGTCAGTAGCTTATGGGACAGGTTTGAGGAAATTTGGGGGGGGGTTCCCCAACAGGTTAAAGACAGAGAGGAAGGAGTTAGCAGAGAAAAAGAAGAAAGGTGCTAGAAGAAGGAGCAGAGTGGGGGAAAGGACCACAAGGTGGAAAGGACTCCCAAGAAAAGGTAGACAGGAGTTGCCAGCTTTTCCCTCACCCTTCCCTCTCAAAGTTAAGATATATGGATACATTTGGAAGTTTTAAGGATACAGAGGTGAGTGGATGAGGTTATAGAGCTCTTCACATAAGCTCAGCTGTCCTCAATGTTCTACACACAATAGGAGATGTTATCAGCCATGAGGGAGAGAGATGAAGAGAGATGGTGTTTTGGTTTGGGTAACCCCAGAAGCAAACTCTGAGACAAGGATATGAGACAAGTAGTTTATTTGGGAGTTGATTCCGTGAAGCAGCAGGAAGGGAGCAGGTAAGTGAGACAGGGAAGGGAAAGTAGCCCGTAATGGATGTGTATGCTCAGGCTGGTGACTGCTGTGGGCGCTTCATCCAGTGGAGAAGTCTGGGAATCAGCAGAGAACAGAGTTATCCTTCAGGAGAGGTGAGGGAGCCAGGGAATTTATCTCCCAGCTCCCATCTGTCAGTGGTTTAGGGCTGCCTCCAAGGGCTACACCCTGCAGACACATTAGTGGACTGTAGCATGCACACTGGCAGAGAGGGTGCCGGCAATTGGAAGCATGCCTGAAAAGGATACTAGCTGAGAAGATGTGGACCCAACACCAAGAAAGTCTGCTAGATGTAAACTATTATATATCGGATGGATAAACAACAAGGTCCTACTGGATAGCACAGGGAACTATATTCAATATCCTGTGATAAACCATAATGGAAAAGAATAGGAACAAAAAGCATGTCTCTATGTGTATAAGTGAGTCACTCTGCTGTACAGCAGAGACTGGCACAGCATAGTAAGTCAACTGTACTTCAATTAAAAAATAAAGAACATCTACTAAAAACGGGGGTAAGGAAAAACGTTCAAAATCGACAAAGTGAGGTGTGTAATAATGATTCTTCGGAGATACCTAAAGGGAGTTCTCAGCGACAGTAAGAGTCAGCTCAGATTAAAGGGTGTGAATCTGGTAATGATCTAACAAAGCACAACTTGGGACCCAATCAGATTCCAGAAACACTTCACCATCTGAGGGATGTTGTCAGGGAATGCAGATGTTCAGGATGAGCTACGGCCAAGCATAGGCAGCAAAGGGCACAAAGTCAGGGGACAAAACCATTCCTAGTGCTGAAGACCCAGAAATGGGCCGGTTGCTCAGCATCTAGACATGATTTAGGGATGCAAAAGTAAATGCCACCGTGGACTTGAAGAACCGGAAATGGGAAATTATTGGTTGTGCTGCCCTCATTCAGCTGATGGAGGAGCTGAGAGGAACAGAGAGGGGAAGTGACTTGGACGATGTGGCACAGCTGGTGACTTTCAGTGCCAGGATCACAGCCCACATGCCCCACCATTGCCTTGGGCTGCTTTCCCTTGGGACAGATCCCAGTGATTATGAAAAGCTGAATCAGCAGATGGAGGGAAGCAATAAGCTAAAGAGAGCGTAATCAGAGCATGGTTGGAGCTGGAGCAGCTGCCTGGTCGATGACAGTGGATCAAAGTTATGGCCTTAAGGAGAAGGAGATGGTGTGGCTTTGCCATCAGGGCAGCCCTGGCCCCAGAGCTCTCATACAGGAGGGTGGGGGCAGTCTGATGGGAAGGAGATTTTCTGGATATGTCTTGCAGCTGTGTTTGCAAAGAAAGCAATGTTTTTTCTTAGATTTTGGGGAGGTATTGGTGAAGATTACAGAGAATGAGCTAAAGCCCACTCCCTGCTTTCAACAAACCACCCCTTGGTGCTGTCATAGATCAAAATAATAGATGGATCATCGACACGGATGTCACAGAGATGTTGTGTGGAGGAAATGTTTGCTTTTGGCAATTTAGCTCTAGGGAATGAGCAATTTGTTTGGCTAGACACAGTGAAGATAAAGGTCATACTTTTGAGAATAAGCCTAAGGCCCATAAATCTTAAAAGCTGACCTGCTCGGTTTCACAGGACCCCAGAAGCCCACGTGTCTTTTCTACAACTTTCTGTGCTGTTAAGACATGCCAAGAAGATGCAAGTCTTACTCTCTGATAGGTTTGCCTCTTGCTCAGGATCTGGGGGAGGGTTCAGGGATGGGGCAGAGTGAGAAATTACCCAGGTGGGATCATGTGACAGTCATGCTTAGAAACAGTACATCCACTCAGTCTGTGGGCTGGGGGCTGAGAGCCCTGGTGCCACTCTGTTGGTCTCCTCCCTATGGCCTTTGTGACATTTAGGGGTGAGAGCAAGCTGCTAACCCAAGTTGAAAGGCTGCTGAAACCTTGTCTGGGATCTGCAGGGGCCACATTTCATACTGGAAGACACTGCTGGAGGTGATTCGGAGTTGTCTGCATCAGGAATGGCCTCGGAAGTGAACAGCAGCAAAACAGGAAGAGTCTCCTAACAGAAGTGGGACCCTGAGGTGTTGCACTGAATTGATGCTAGTGATGTGACAAGGGTTCCAAGGTGGAAAAAGTGGATGAGACAAGACTTCAAGGGAAGAGGTATTTAACATGGACAATTGGTTTTCAACAAGGGTTCTAAGACCATTCAATGGGGAAAGGACAGTCTTTTCAACAAATGGTGCTGAGGAAACTGGACATCCACATGTAAAACAATGAAGTTGGACCCTGACTTTACACCATATACAAAAATTAACTCAAGGGCTTCCCTGGTGGCGCACTGGTTGAGAGTCCACCTGCCGATGCAGGGGACACAGTTTCGTGCCCCAGTCTAGGAAGATCCCAGGAAGATCCCACATGCCGTGGAGCGGCTGGGCCTGTGAGCCATGGCCGCTGAGCCTGCACGTCCAGAGCCTGTGCTCTGCAACGGGAGAGGCCGCAGCAGTGAGAGGCCCAAGTACCGCAAAAAAATAAAAATAAAAAAAAAAAGTGGGCGGTGGCCCAATTCCTGGAAATCCCCGCCCCTCCTTGAAATAGCTGGAATACTCCTCCCACTCATTAGCCTATGAAATTGACATTACCCTATAAAAACTGACAACCCCATACCCTGGGGTCACTCTTGCCTTCTGAGATGGCCCACACTCTGTCTATGGAGTGTGTTTCTTTCTAAATAAATCCACTTCTTACCTAAAAAAAAAACCAAAAACCTCAAGGTGGCACAGAATTGGAGAATGAACTTATGATTACCAGGGGTAAAGGGTGGGGGGAAGGGATAGTCAGGGAGTTTGGGATTGACATGTACACACTGCTGTATTTAAAATAGGTAACCAACAAGGACCTGCTGTTCAGCACAGGG
Source organism: Monodon monoceros (assembly GCF_005190385.1). Lineage (NCBI taxonomy): Eukaryota > Metazoa > Chordata > Mammalia > Artiodactyla > Monodontidae > Monodon > Monodon monoceros. The sequence continues at coordinate 20,955,900 of NW_021703772.1, forward strand.
AACTCTGCTCAATATTATGTAACAACCTAAATGGGAAAATGTATAAATGAGTCACTTTGCTGTACACCTGAAACTATCACAACATTGTTAATCAACTAGACTCCAAAATATTAAACAAACAAAAAAAAAACACTTCAAGGTGGTGTAATGGAAGGAATTAGAGCAGGGGGAAGGACCACGTCAGGGAGCAGTGGGGGGCTGAGTGGGTTGAGGTTGGCATCGGGCAGGAGCTGGCTGGGGGATATTACCAATAGATTCTTCTCTTTAAGCAAATAGTCCCCAGGCTGGAAGGGGGCATCAGGACCACAGTTAAGTGTTGTCTCCACCGTGCTCCTCAGAGCGTGGCTGAAAGAAGCCTGTGGCACCTCCCATGGGACGGTACCCATGTCTCACAGGGACAGATGCTCTCCTTCTACTTCTTTGCGGGACTTCCTGTGGCCCCGGGTAAACCTCCCCATCCTTCCCCATCTGCCTGTGATCAACCTCCAAAGGACACGACCGTGGTTCTAACTTGGCTTTTCATGTTCTCAGCTCTGGCTTTGGAAGTCGCCCAGAGGAAGGAGCGGGATTAAGGAGAAATGTTGATATGCACTGTGTTCCCCCAGAGCCATAATCAACTCCAGTGGCCAGCACTTCAACATATTTTGAGCTGTGGGATTTAGAGTAGAAGTTAATTTGGGAGATAGGAGCTTTTGTCCTTAAGGACTTTGCAGCTCCAGGGGAGAGTGTCGTATTTTACCGCCGTGACAAATTGGAACAACAACAAAAAAGTGGTCTTTCCAAAGATGGGGTTAATTTACACACTAAGCAAAAAACTGAGATGAGTGTCAGGAAAATGAAAAAAACTGAGGAAAGCCAGCCGGGGCCCAGGCAGAAGTCAAGGTAATCTCTAGAACCTGCTTTGGCTTGTCAAAAATTCTACTTCCATGTGCCCCACGTCAATTGAGGTAAAAGGAGGTGGGGAAAATTCTTTCTCCTGCCATTGTGGGGACATAAAAGTCCTGCTACCCAGTGAGCTTCCCCCAGGCAGAAAACGTCGTGTTCCACCCTCTGGGGACCCCCAAGCTATCTGGCCTTCAGCAGGGTATCACCCACTATGAGTAGAATGAATGATGGAGCCAATAAAAGAATAAGCTGAAAGAATGACTGGAGAAGCCACATTCCAGCCCACGCTTCACTGATAACGGTCATAAAATGAGGGACAAAGTGGCCTGGATTGTTATAGTATTTTGACTTTGTTTAACTTTGTGCAAACACTTTCTGTTTAGCTGGGATAATGGGAGTACTTGGACTGGTAATAAATAAATGAGCAAAGAAATGATGTCTTACATTTGAAGTGATTTACAGTGTACAAGGCTATTAACGCACACGTTTTTCCCATAGAGCCTGTTAACCACCTTGGGCACACGCATGACAAAGAATACTTTCTCCTTTGACGAAACTGCAATTTAAGCAACCTCAGTGACTGCAGTCACAGAGCTGACAGTGGGAGTACAGACGTAATCCCAGAGCTCTGACCCTCAGTGCTCCTTCTGACCTGGGGTCCTCGCTCTCAGGGGACCTGCGTTCTGGAAAAATCATTCCACCATGTGTTCAGCCTGGTCACCTCCTCAGAGAGCCTTCTTTTGCGATCCAGGTGTCCACGGGTAACATTTGGTTTTGTTTTGGGCAGGTTGTTAATTTCTTACAAATTGTGCAATTAAATGATGAACTGTGTAACTCAAGCATTTAGGTCTTCTCCCACACACAAAACCATCCATTTATCACCCCTTCCCGTGGTTGCCCTCTCCCCCACCGCATGCGTCACTTCTCTGCGCGTTTCCCCTGACGCTGGTCTTCCATTCCGAATTGAAACATTTTGCCATGTCCTTTGCTGCCTCGCTCACTTCAAATGTCTGCCCTCCTCCCTCTTTACTATTCCCCAAGGCCCTGGAGTTGCCTACCCATTCTTTCTTTCCACAGCTTTGGCCAGCTGGCCCCAGAAATCAGTCAGTGGCCCTTCAGAGACCAGGCTAGCAGCTGTCACTCCCACCACGGAATTTAGGTAAGTTCCCCAGAGGCCGGTTAGTGCAAACATTTCGTGAGTCAGCTGTGCTGCACGGAATGCTCCCGTTTCCTGCAGTCTCCGGAAGCCTGGTCCATGTCTTTATCTGCTAAGCCATCGATTGCTACTCCATGAGTATGAATGCTCTTTTTTCCTTTCCTTTTTTTTTTTTTTCATTTAAAAAACTCACTGCGTGGTTTCCCAGGAAGCTTTTATAGCCTCCAAACACTCTGCCACCTTCTTCACCCTGCCCTTTCACAGATGTCTTTTGCCCATTTTTTTTGTTTTGTTTTGTTTGTTTGTTTGCAGTACGCGGGCCTCTCACTGTTGTGGCCTCTCCCGTTGCGGAGCACAGGCTCCGGACGCGCAGGCTCAGCGGCCATGGCTCACAGGCCCAGCTGCTCCGCGGCATGTGGGCTCTTCCCGGACCCGGGCACGAACCCGCGTCCCCTGCATCGGCAGGCAGACTCTCAACCACTGCGCCACCAGGGAAGCCCCTTTTTCCCATTTTTAATGTTTTCCTTCTCACTGTCATTTAGAGCTTTAACATTTCGGCCAGCTGCCCACGCCCTTAGCCTTCTTAGGTGATGTGCCCCTTACTGCCTAGTTTGGAGGCTGAAGGGAGCTTCAGAGAACTTTCAGTCCAGAAATTCCTAACCCAGTGTCCTCGTGGGCCATCCATGGGGTCCTTGGGAAGCTGTGATGCTCTGACGTTTCATGCAAAATGTCGAGGGTCTGGGCACTTTTCTGGGGAGAGAGTCCGTAGATTCCCATGCTATCCTCAGAGATGGGATCATGGCTCAGGCCCCATCCCCGGTCCAGCCTCCTCATTTTACAGATGCATAAACAGATGCCCATTGTGAGTTAATGGCTGTGAGACAGGAGTTAGGTTTGGGGCCTCTCTCATCTGTGCTCTGCCATATCTGTGTGGACTTTCCTGCCCCTGGAGGCTTCCCTAAACACTGTTCCTCCCTCCTAGATTTTTCTCCTTGGGTTTTTGCTTTTCCTCATGGGCACACACATTGAGGACTCCCTTGCCCTTATTCAGTACTCAAGGCTGGCTATTTAATTTGTGGGACCCAGAGCAAAATGAAGAATGGGGCCTGGCAGGCAGTAGGGAAGCCGATACCCCCTTCTTTTGGGCCAGCTGTCCCAGGGATTTTGACCTTGGTGCCAGGGTACCCTGTGTCCTGGAGGCAGGGTGGGCAAGATGCCCATGCCCAGGCGTACACGAACAAGTCCAGGCATCGCAAGCCAGGGAGGGCAGCCACACCTCCCCCCGTGCGAGACACCACGGGGCCCAGGCCTGCCAGACTCCGATTGTCCCTGTACCCGCACCCAGGCCAGGGCGGATCAACAGTGGAGCTTGGCCATCCAACATGCTGGGCAGAGGGCGGCAGTCGTATGGGGTGAGGGTGGGGAGGGGAGGCTAGACAGGGCCCAGGGGCCAGGACTCAGCCTCCTGTGTATGCTTCACTGTTCCACTTCACTTCATCTTCACTTCAAAGATGAAAGTGTTAAGAATCTCAAGATGGCAGCAGCAGAGCATTAAACCAAGTGTAGGTCCCTCTGCACCAGCCACAGCCCATGAAGCACCTGGACAGCGTTTCACAGGTTGCAGAGCACATTCACATCCTTGCCTTTACTCTGAGGTATATTGAGGCTACCTCTCAGTAGCCCTTTGAATTAATCAGATCAGGGGTCTTTCAGCCTCATTTTATAGGCAAAGACAAGACTCTAAGGTAATAGAGCTTACACACGTGAATGCTGGTGTCAGTTCAGCTTCACCTCTCTGAGCCTTAGTTTCCTAATTTGCAAAGGGAGCTTATCACCCCTTCTTCAGGGTTGTTGTAGGATTACAACAAATATTGTATAAAATGCATTCCGTAGTACCAGATGCAGTCAGTGCTCAATAAGTGGAAATATCCGTGTGCCCAGGGTCCTATCCGGCTTTTCCCAAAATCTTGTTCATGAACAATTCCCTTTTTTTTTTTTTTTTTTTTTGCGATACGCGGGCCTCTCACTGTTGTGGCCCCTCCCGTTGCGGAGCACAGGCTCCGGACACACAGGCTCAGCGGGCATGGCTCACGCGCCCAGTCACTCCGTGGCATGTGGGATCTTCCCGGACCAGGGCACGAACCCGTGTCCCCTGCATCGGCAGGTGGACTCTCAACCACTGCACCACCAGGGAAGCCTGAACCCTTTCCTTTTCACTAATTTTCATGAATACTTTTCACTAATGAACACTTTTCACTAATTTTCAATATGCACAAGCCATCTGTACCATTATTGACATAATATTTTTATTTAAATCTACCTATGTTTTTATACTTTATTTTACTAGTTAGTTTTATTCTAGTGTCATAAGTGAAAGACCAATAACACTCACCTTAAACAGAAGGTAGTCATAAAAATAAATTTATGGAAAATGATAATGGTATGAGACTCTCACTTGATACCTTTGCTTGCAGAAAACTTAGAGCCCATATTTTCTCTTTGTTAAAAAGGGAAATTAGCAAGTATTAAAGATTTAGCCCCACCCTGAGACTTCTCTTTCATCTAATCTGCAGGGAATAATCTTGTCACTATTCCATTCAATGGTATTATGTGCCCTGCACATGGTAGAAAGAGGTGGAACCAAGGGTCACCAGACATGTAGCACGATTGCAAAGATGAAAATCCCACACAAACCAATTCCAAATGTTTTTTATGGACACATGGATTGAAAGAATTCAAATCAGTTCCTTAATAGTGATTGCCTCTGAAGAGGGAGAGGAGAGGAAAAGGTTGTGGTCAAAGGGACTTTAACCATATTTGTAAATTTTTAATTATTTTATCAAAAGCGCTTGAAACAAATAGGAAAATGTTCTTACAGTTGCCAATTCTGCATAATGAGAGCATGAATATTTAGTATTCTTCAGACTTTTATTTATTTTTTTAAATATCCCTAAAATTTAAAAGAAAAAAAAAAGAGAAAACGAAGAAAAAAAAGTTTAATCAGGCAAAATGCTCCCAGATAAGGTTGCTAGAAAGGATTGAAAATTCTTTGGTAAGTAAGGGACTGTATTAATTTGCAAGGCTGCCGTAATCAAATACCACACACTGGGTGGCTTACACAACAGAAATTCATTTTCTCACAGTTCTGGAGGCTGGAGGTCCAAGATCAAGGTGCCAGCAGGTTCGGTTTCCTCTGAGGGCTCTTTCCTTGGCTTGGAGATGGCTGCCTTCACACTATGTCTTCACATGGACTTCCCTCCATGCATGTCTGAGTCCTAATCTCTTCTTCTTATAATGACACAGGCAGATTGGATTAGGGCTCACTCTAATGACCTCATTTTAACTTAATTACCTCTTTAAAGACTCTTTCCAAATACAGTCACATTCTGAGGTACTGTGTGTTAGGACTTCAACATATGAATTTGGAGGATACAGTTCAACCCATATCAGGGACCTTTAACTGATGACCCCTGCCAACCTACCTTATCATCCAGGAGTCTCTTATCACCACCCTTCACTGACTCTGCTGCCTTCCCCTCCTCTTTCCAATGTCCTGGACATCCAGCCAGGGTTTCCTGACTGCCCCACTGCCTGTACCTTATTTTTTTTTTTTATTGAGGTATAGTTGATGTACAATATTATGTAAGTTTCAAGTGTACAGCAAAGTGATTCACAGTTTTTAAGGTTATATTCCATTTATAGTTGTTATAAAATATTGGTTATACCTGCACCTTCTTGAGCCTTCCTGTCATTGACTCCTCTTCCTCCAGGCAGCCTACTGAGGACCACCTGTCCTCCTCACCCTAGCTCAGCCCCTTTGAGTCCACACCCACCTTTGGATTCTCCACTCAGGAGCCCAGTGGTATGGCATCCCAGACTGAAACTCTGCAGCTTCACCCAGCTCAAACTAACTACTCATGGACAACACATGCAAGACATTTTCCCCGCCTCAGCTCTAGCCACTGAATGTCCACACCCCTCTTCCTGTCTGCCTTCTTGAGATGTGTCTGCAGTGAGTATGTCTGTGGCATTCCCTTGCCCATTCCTGTCTCTGTAGTTCTTATCATTTTTATTTATTTATTTTTGGATGTGTTGGGTCTTTGTTGCTACGCACGGGCTTTCTCTAGCTGTGGCAAGCGGGGGCTACTCTTCATTGTGGTGCATGAGCTCCTCATTGCAGTGGCTTCTCTTGTTGTGAAGCACAGGCTCTAGGTGTGCAGGCTTCAGTAGTTGTGTCACGTGGGCTCAGTAGTTGTGGTGCACGTGCTTAGTTGCTCCGTGGCATGTGGGATCTTCCCGGACCAGGGCTCAAACCCGTGTCCCCTGCATTGGCAGGTGGATTCTTAGCCACTGTGAGACCATGGAAGTGCTCTTATCATTTTCAAGTCACAGATTGTATCAATAAGCATCCAATCAAGAGAACAGAAACCTCCCTAGACAGTTAGACAGAGGGAATTTAATATAGGGAATTGTTTACACAGGGATTGGGAGAGCTGAGGATCTGGATGGGGCATGGGTGAGAGATGTGAACGTGGAGGCCCTTGTGAGTAAGGGTGACACCCTAGTGACAGTGGAGCAGCAAGATAGAAAGCACTTGGGTCCAATGCTCCATGGAGCTGCTACACTAGCTCTGAACTATGTGAGCCCAGGCTGTTAAGTGGAAGAAAAACAACCTTCTATTATGTTGAAGCCACTGTTGCTTGGAGTCTCTGTTAGGGTAGCCAAGCTCATATCCAGCAAATGCATCTCTTTTTATGTTGCCTCTTTGGGGGCAGTTTGCAGATCCCTTTTCCTTCCCTGAGGAGACAGAGCTGTAGCCTTGGCCTTGCCATCTGAAATACATTTAGACACACTCTTTATACTCAAATGACTGCTGGCACTTGGGTGACCAGCTGTCTATGGTTGCCCAGGAATAAGGGATTTTGTAGAGATGGAACTTTCAAATAGGGAGAGTCCCAGGCAAACCGAGGTAAGTGGGTCACCCTACCTTCTTGTACTTGGAGCACCTGCCAGAGTCCCAGCGGCATCCTGCCCTCCCAGGTCCAAACCACAGTGCAGGCTGCCGCCCTCACTGAGTCTGGTTGCCTCCCAGTGTCCCTTTGAACAAGACCCAGCAAGTACTTCTGTGTCCACTGCTTCATTCCCAAAGAGAATAAACACCTCTCCAACCTCAGCCTGCCGAGGAGAATCACCAGAGTTCTTCCAGCAGCCTTGGCCCTTTGCACCTGAGGCTTTTTCCAAAATAAATTCAGTTTCTCTGGATCCGAGGCTCATGTTGCATTCCTTGCTTCTAGGAATTTCCCTGACCATAAGTCAAGTCTCTGGTCTCACCTCAAGTAGTTGAGAGTGGGGTTCTCCCACCACACAGTCCTTGCTGAGCTGTTCTGCACAACCTCTCGGAAGGGGGACCTCCCGGTGAGGGCATCCTCCTCCAGCAGGGCCCTTCTCTCATCCTGCTTTCATCTGGGGCACAGCTGACTGGACTGGAAAGAGCAGTAGATTGAGTTCAGATCCCGGTGTTTGGAAGCCTGCCTCTGCCTCTGTTCTAATACTGGGCAGGTTGCCCCACCTTGCAGGGCCTCACTTTCCCATCCCATCCCATAATAAGGTATGATCATAGGCTGAAAAATTACCCCCCAAAAGATATCCACATCCTAATCCCTGGAACCTGTAAATGTTACTGTATTTGGAACAAGGTTTCTGCAGATGTGATTAAGGATTTTAAAATGAGGAAATTATCCTGGATTACCCAGGTGGGCCATAAATGCCATCACAAAGGTCCTTAGGAGGAGGGAGGTAGGGGAATTTCACAGACAGAAGAAGGGGCAATGTGACCACGGAGGCAAATGTTAGAGTGATGCAGCCACAAGTCCAGAAATGCTGGAAGCCACTGGAGTCTGAAGAAGTCAAGAAACAGATTCTCCCCTAGGGCTCCCAAGGGAGCACACCCTGCTGTTATGGGCTGAACTGTGTCCCCTCAAAATTCATGTGTTCAAGTCTCAACCCCAGTACCTCAGAATATAACCACATTTGGAAATAAGGTTTTTAAAGAGGTGGCTGAGTTAAAATGAGGCTGTTAGGATGGGGCCCTGATCCAACATGACTGGTGTCCTTATTAGAAGAGAAAAGGACGCCAGGGACTCACACACGCACAGAGGGAGGACCATGCGAGGATCCAGCAAGAGGGCCGCCATCTCCAAGTCAAAGAGAGAGGCCTCAGCAGAGGCTAACCTTTCTAGCATCTTGATCGGGACTTCCAGCCTCCAGATTGTAAAAAAGTAAATTTCTGTCATCTTAAGCCACCGGCTTTGTGGTACTTTATCATGGCAGCCCCAGGAAGTTAACCCAGTTAGGTGGTGACACCTAACTCATAGGCGTGTTCTAAGATCAAGGAGATCACGAGGTGTGCCTGCTGGGTTGTGGGTGAGTACTCACTCCATCTTAGTGGCGTCCGAGTTCTCCTCTCATGGAGACTTGTCTGCATGTTCACTCCTCTGCCCAAGCAGAAGTCAAAGGGGAAAATAAAAAAAACAGCCATAGTGGCTCTTTTTTTTTCTTCTTTCTTTTTTTGGTTGCCTGTTTCCCACCTCACCATTCCATCTTCCTTCAGTGAACCCCATCACCCACCAGGACTCCACAAACAGCTGATAATTGCCTGTATACATATCTGTCTTGCCACCACTTTATAGCAATGACAATAGCTAACATTTATGGGCTTCTGTATATAGTCAGGCACTGTGCTAAGTACTTTTTCTAAATTACATCATTTAAGGCTCTGAGTGTCCCTTTAATATGGGACACTATTATTGTTCCAACTTGACAGATAGGGAAACCAAGACACAGAATGGTTAAAGAGTATGCCCAAGGAAGTGGCAGAGCTGGGAGGCAAACCCAGGTTGTCAGCGCTCAAGCCTACACCCTGTTAAACCACAGGAGGCCAAGGATCCACCCTCTCTTAGTTAATGTTAACGCTCCACCCTGCACTTGACACAGAATTTGGACTCAGCGAAGGCTGCCTGGCTAGCTGGCTGGCCGAATGAATGAATGAATGAATGACACTTGCCATATGCCAAGAAGATGCTCTCCAGGGCTCTGCTCTGTCCACTTTCTCTTTAGCTTGACTCTGCCGCTATTGCTGCTGCAGCCCTGACCATCAACCATCCTGCGTGGCCCGTGCCCACATCACCCTCTCTCTGCTCTCGGCCTCTTTCACCCCGGAGCTTAGAGAACCTGAGCTGAGGCATCAGCCCCTGCTGCCCCTCCCTCCCCATCACTCAGTAGTGTCCTTGTCTCCTCCTCCCAGGGACCTCTACTCACCTATGTGGACAGAGAGACTGGAATTCCCAAAAGCCTAGTGAGAGAGGTCTGAATTCAAAAGGATTACAGAAATTGCAGGGGCCCGTTATGCTCGCCCAAAGCCACAGAAAACTGGGTGTTATTTTTGACTTCAAATCTGGTTTTCCTTCCAACATACCAAGTCAGTAAGAAAAAAGAGACAAGATGGGGTGTCAGAGCCTGGTTTCAATTCTTACCAGCTGTGTATTGCTAGGTAAGTTATATAAATTCCCTAAACTTGAGTTCCTTGGCTTACAAACTGGGAGATAAGACTGTTTACTCTCTGCTTTACAGTCTGTGCCCGTTACAGGAGTCACCTAGCCAGGCTCTCCTGGGCCTTCGTCACTGAGACAATCCTGGGAGAGAGGACGCAATTCCAGGACCGCATATTTCAGTAATTAACCAGTCTAGACTTTGATCAGTCTCACTCCAACTGCTGATCCAGGCCCTTTGGGGGAACAGGCTAGTTTCCTACACATAATGGGGAGGGATCGCAAAAACCTTGACTCTACATCAGTGGTTACTGCATCTGCCCCTGGACGAGAACCAGAAAAATGCAGGGAATGTAGCAGCTCACCTGAATAATTCCATCCCTGAGTAAGACTCCAGAACTTTGGAGTTCTCCAGAACTTTCCTGACCTTGGAGTCAGGAAAATATTTACCTGGCAATTGTATTCTAACTCATTCAGTTGTCTCTCCTTTGTGATGTGTACCTAATCACTATGGAAAATAATCTCTTCTCTAAACTATGTATTTCATAATTTAACCCATACCGGAAATGTGCTCCCATATTTTCTAAATATTTTAAAACACATTTGAATGAAAGAAAACAATGCTTTCAATAGAGATCTGCAATAATGTTTTCATTGAACGCAAGACAAGCCAGCCCTGATGTCATCATTGTAAACCCCTAGAGCAGAGTTTCTCAACAGCAGCACTATTGACATTTTGGACCAGATAATTCTTTGTTTGGGGGGCTGTCCTGTGCATTATAGAATATTTGGCAGCATCCCTGGCCTCTACCCACTAGACGCTAGTAGCACCTCTCTTCCGTCGTGACCATAAAAAAGGCTGCAGATGTTGGCAAATGTGCTCTCAGGGACAAAATTATCCCCAGTTGAGAACCACGGTCCTAGAGAAAGAGACCTGGCCTGGGGACTCTCTTTGCCCTACCCTACCTAAAATTAAGTACTTTATAAGACTGCTTTTTGAAAACACTGATAAATTAAAGGTAGGAATAAGAGTTGGGTGAGCAGTGCAGAAGACCTAAATAGACATTTCTCCAAAGAAGACATACAGATGGCCAACAGACACCTGAAAAAAATGCTCAATATAGCCAATTATTAGAGAAGGCAAATCAAAACTACAGTGAGGTATCACCTCACACTGGTCAGAAGGGCCATTATCAAAAAGTCTCCAAATAATAAGTGCTGGAGAGAGTGTGGAGGAAAAGGAACCCTCCTACACTCTTGGTGGGAATGTAAAATGGTACAGCCACTGTGGAGAACAGTATGGAGTTTCCTTAAAAACTAAAAATAGAGTTACATATGATCCTGCAGTCCCACTCCTGGGCATATATCCAGAGAAAACTATAATTCAAAAAGACACATGTGCCCCAACGTTCATTGAAGCACCATTTACAATAACCAAGACATGGAAGCAACCTAAATGTCCATCGACAGATGAATGGATACAGAAGATGTGGTACATATATACAATGGAATATTACTTAATCATAAAAAAGAATGAAATAATGCCATTTGCAGCAACATGGATGGACCTAGAGATTATCATACTAAGTGAAGTAAGCCAGAAAGAGAAAGACAAATACCATATGATATTGCTTATATATGGAATCTAAAAAATAGCACAAGTAAACTTATATATAAAACAGAAATAGACCCACAGACATAGAAAACAAACTTATGGTTACCAAAGGGGATGGCAGAGTGAGGGGAAGGATAAATTAGGAGGTTGGGATTTACAGATACACACTACTATATATAAAATGGATAACCAGCAAACTACTGTATTGCATGGGGAACTATACTTAATATTTCTTAATTTCTTTTCCCTATAAGGGAAAAGAATCTGAAAAAGAATATATATATAACTGGATCACTGTGCTGTACACCTGAAACTAATACATCATTGTAAATCAACTATATTTCATTTAAAAAATGGGAAAAGATTTAAAAATTTTAAAAAAGATTTGGGTGAGCAGGGAAGGAAATGTATATTATACTCTTCGATTATACAAAATGTGCATCTTAACAGACCATTTACAAAGTTGGTTTCTGGAACATGATGCATGGTAGATTCTTCCTGGGATTCCAATCTTTAGTTAGACACGTATGGCAATACCGCAAAGTGGATGGTTTGTGAGTTCATGTACTTCCTTAAAAATGGCAGCGTTCCCAGATGTGTCCTCCCCCAATAAGTGTTTGTTCTTACTCAGTTTCTCTGCAGAAAAAGAAAAGTTTCCACTGTAGAAAGTCCTCCGCAACTTGTTAAAATTTATGGAGAATATGGTGAAGCTACAATGTGTATAAACAGGGTGTGCAAAGCTTGGGGAAGGGCGGGAGGACCTCCACGCTTGATATGCTGGCACTGGGAGCCACATTTGGCACCACGATATGCTTGAATCTCCTGGCAGTTGAAAGTGATGCCTTGGAATAACTGATTCAGTGGGAAGAAGCTTGGACTCCCTGTTTCGGTCCCCCTTGGCTCCAATATTCTAGGATCTGACAATTGCCTTATGTGGTCGATTGTTACCATATGGCTCCTAAGGAGTCATGCCTCCCTGGGGCCCACTTCTCTTTTGCTGGGTCACTTTACAGGGTCTTCCATCGGGAAGTAGAGTGTATTTTCCCACTCCCTGAACCTGAGCTTGGCCTCATAACTTGCATTGACCAATAGAATACAGGGGAAGTAATACTATGAGACCTTCTGGGTTAGTCCTTAAGAGACCTTGTAGGTTTTGCTTTCACGCTCTTGGGTCACTGCCATGGGCATGTAAGAACACAGACCAGTCTCCTTGAGGATTAAAGACCATATGGAGAGAGAGGCCCAGCCTTATCTGTTACTGCAGCCAAGCCCAGGGATTTGCAGACATGTTACTCATGGGAGCTCCCTGTGAAGACCCACCCAGTAAACCCACAGAACTGTGAGAACTAGTAAATGGTACTAGTTTTAAGCCACTGAATTTTAGAGCAGTTTGTTCACAGCAGTGGATAACTGAGCATCTTCTCAAAAGATGGTTTTTAAGAAGCAACTTGTGAACTATCTCCTACGTGTACATCATTATCAGCAGGACACTCCTAATGTTGGAGCTTTTCTCTCAAACTAGAACAGACTTTTAGGCTTTTTCTTTTTTCTCTGTTTCAGGAGCCATGGCTTCATGTCTGTATTCATTCACTCTCTTCTGTCGTTAGCCTGGGTCCTGAAGGGATACAAGGAAGACATGAGACAAAGTTCCCTTTAACCTCTAGTCTGGGAGGAGCAACTCTCATGTGAAAACACAGAGCTTTCATCTCTGGAGAAACTGAAGCTTGTTTAGGCTGCTAAGGCAAAACAAGTAGTATTCCACTGTATATAGGTACCACATCTTCTTTATCCATTCATCTGTCGATGGACACTTAGGTTGTTTCCACATCTTGGCTATTATGAATATGGATAGTGCTGCTATGGACATAGGGGTCCATGTATCTTTTTGGGTTAGAGTTTTATCTGGATATACGTCCAGGAGTGGGATTGCTGGATCATACGATAATTCTATTTTTAGTTTTCTGAGGAACCTCTATACTATTTTCCATAGTGGCTATACTAACTCACATTCCCACCAACAGTGCAAGAGGGTTCCCTTTTCTCCACACCCTCTCCAGCATTTTTTGTTTGTAGACTTCTTTGATGATGGCCATTCTGACTGGTGTGAGGTGATACCTCATTGTAGTTTTGATTTGCATTTCTCTAATAATTAGCGATGTTGAGCATCTTTTCATGCGCCTGTTGGCCATCTGTATGTCTTCTTTGGAGAAATGTCTATTTAGGTCTTCTGCCCATTTTTCAATCGCGTTGTTTGGTTTTTTGTTTTGAGTTGTATGAGCTGTTTGTATACTTTGGAAATTAAGCCCTTGTCAGTTGCATCATTTGCAAATATTTTCTCCCATTCCATAAGTTGTCTCGTTGGGTTTTTTTTTATGGTTTCCTTTGCTACTTCAATTTTTAAAAGTAAAATAAAAAATAAATGCAGGGGAAAGAAAAGAAAACATCTTCAGGAAGGAAGATGCCCTCTCTGAGAGCACGATCAACAGTGTGTAGATGCAGGACAACAACACGTATAATCAGTCATCACTAAGAATCCACTGTAGTTTTGTCTTTTTCTGCTTCACCTTTTTTTTCTTCTTTGCTTTATCTCTAATTTCTATTCAAAGAAGTTTAGAATAGAATTGTTCTAACACATCCTATTTCCTAAGTATCAATAAAAGGAAACAGATAAAGTTCACAGAGACTTTCTGAGTTATTCACCAACTGATGGCTCACCTTCAGTCCAACAGACAGAAGGTCAGAGGGCCAACATGTATCAATACAACCTTGGCATAGTTCCTGATTCTATTACTTTTTCTTCATAGAGCATAATAGAACTCAACTGCAAGAATCAGAGAAGGAGAGATTATCTTATGAGAAACACAATCTCCAATTCCAAATATACCTTAAAGGACTGCATATTGCAGGGCCCTCCCTATTGAATTATTATCTGAACAAGTTGGAGTGTCTGATAAGGACAATGGGTGGATAGTTTCTTGCCATAGCAAATCGGAGGGCTCACTCAATCCCATTGCCATCGACCTGGTTTTATTTTCCTGGACTTGGTACAGTCCTAGGAAGAAGTGGAATTTGTTGATTAGTTTTGCTGCAGGGAGAGGCTTAGCATCAGTGAAGATCATTGGTATTTGGTAGGTGCCCACTTGATCTCTAATCAGTTGTGTGTAATTCTCCCACTTAGGGATGCATTTTGCAATTCATTCACATAGGCAATTTCAAAAGGATAAAGTCCCGTTTAAAATCAGAAAGAAAAAAAAGAGCACTGTAGTGGCACATAAACCTTCTTTTGCCCAATGTAATCTATTAGCATCACAAGTATTAGCTACAACAGTGTTTCTAGCTAATACAAAGCTAACGTGAGTACTTGCTCTTCATCCCCTGACGTCACGCACACACACTCACAGACATCCAAACTGCTCCAAGCTCAGTTTTGAACACGTTGAGATGTCCGTTACTCATCCAAGTGGCGATGTTGAGTAGGAGGTGGGACTTACAAGTCAGGAGTTCTGGAGAGAAGACTGAGCTAGAGGTAAAAATCAAGGGGTGTAAAGAGAATAATGTAGTAGAATTTAACACATTAGCCTTACCGTACCTCACAATTTTTGCTACATCACTAAACATGCTCTCTCGTTCAGCTAACATTTTTTTTCTCATAACGAGACTTTCTTGATGAATAAAGTAGTGTGTTACAGGGAACTATATTCAATATCCTGTAATAAACCATAATGGAAAAGAATGTGAAAAGGAATATATATGTAAAATGTACAACCGCATCACTTTGCTGTACAGCAGAAATTAGCACAACACTGTAAATCAACTAGACTTCAATAAAATAATTGTTTTCAGAAATCGAGGGACGGGTCATCCACATATTGAGGGGCTACTGAGTGCTCAGTGCAACAACACAGCATGTAGTCAGAAGACGAGGCTCCAGAGCTGGCTGTGTCTATGTAACTGGTGACCATGAACATGACCCTTCCCCCGTCTGAGACCCCACCTCCCCATCGGTAGAATAAAGGGGTGAGACGAGATGATCTCTAAGGTTCCTTCTAGCAAAATATGTTTGTGATTTGAGTATTCTAATCGCTAAAGTGTTCCCTACCCTTAAAGAGTGTACCCTGCCGCCAAGGTGAGCTAACTGACAAGCCGGACAGTCATGGAAGCGCAAGGACAACAGAGCAGCGACCTCCTGCCCAGAAGTCAGCCTAGCAGTGGGAACAATAGCACTACTGTGCATGGGAATAGTCAGGAAGATTTCTTGGAGGATGGGCTGGAGGCTTGGGAAGCTCTGGATTGGAGGAAAGGGAGGAAACTCCGTTGCATATTTTGGAAATGGAATGAATGAAGCACAGAGAAGGAGAAGGGCATGTTATTCAAAAGGGTTTAACTGAAGAGCGTTGCATAAAAGAACCATTTACAACAGATATGGGCAAAGATCAGGGAACCACGAAGGGATGGTGAAGCACCCAGGGCTTAGCAACAGTGAGGAAGCAGTGTCACGCTGTTGGGGAGAGAATCCTGTTTCCAGAGCCTGGGCAGAGCTAGAGTGCTGCAAGAGGGGCCGTCTGACAAGGGCAACAGCCGCGGAAGACTGCAAGGCAGGAAGGGAGCAGGGCAATAAATGCTCCATCTTCTCCCTCTCCTTCTGCTTTTGGGTCTCCAACCAGTGCCTCCCGAACATTGGAAAACCCAAACAGAAGGCCAGGGCAACGGAGTTTGGGTGACGTAGTTCACAGAGGTCAGCATCCCAGGGCATGGAGCAGAGCAGAGAGAGGCAAATGCTGAATCTGGCGGGGGGATGAGGGCAAACGAAGAATAATGAGCGCACAGATCTCTAGAGGAGAAGAGTACAGTATGAATTCTTTCCAAGAAGGCTTGCTTTTCCTCTGTCCAAACATGAAATTTGCTCTGAGTCTCAGTATTCCTGATTGTGAAATGGGCCATGCCTATGTCCTAGGGTGGTAATGAGGAGTCTATGGTATGCCACATGGAAGGGCCAAGCACAGGGCCTGGTCCACATTGGAGGCTCCATGTATGTTAGTTACTTTCCTCTTTTCTGCACATGCCTACGTGGCCCTTTGACCAGATTACCTCTCCAGGTCTGAGTCTCCAAGTGATTTAATAAGTTGCATATGTCTCCCTCCATCCATCTATTTATTTATTCATTCATTCAGTAAGTGTTTATTTACTGAGCATCAGGTGTGATTGCTGTAGATTCTACGGTGGACAAAGCGAATATGTTCCCTGCCCCTTTTCCTCCCTTCCTCTCAGAACTGTCCCCGTCTCTTTGATTTGGGTCCCTAGTTCTTCTCTCCTGATTCTCACTGATTTTATATCTTCAACATCTCTCTATCACACACTCTAACAGAATTGTGAGAACAGCCCTAGGAGGAAAACTCCCTTGTTTTTACCTGGAGAAGCTGCTACTTAACTTTTCCAGGGACATGAGCTCAACGAGCACAAGAAGACAGAAGAGTAGTTGGCTTAGTTCTGACCATGAGTCTGTGCCAGAATCAGCTACACAGCCATGCGTGCAAGAGAGAAGGATCCACCAAGAGAAACAGAGATGGAAAGATACTGATAGCACAGAGACTTTCTGAACTGTCATAAGAACACCATGAGTCTGGGGGCGTGTCCAGAGGTCACACGATCCAGAGAAACTCTTAACTTAGTCTCATTCCCGGCCCTCTGTGATGCTGTTTATTGCCTTGCGATTCTAGCAATCTGTGACTATTCAAAGTACCACCCTCTCTCCAGGACTCAGTGTTTTGATCTGTAACATGAAGAGGTTGGACCAGATGACTTCTAAGTTCCCATAGAAGAGTCTAGCTCAGATATTTTGAGTCTCTGGCTGTGGAAGGCTAATGAGAACTTTAGAGCCGATTTTATGGTTTTGGATATTCTGCAACTTCAATCATTTTCAAGAAGGCTGAAGATTCTGCAGTCTGGGTAATTGTCCTTCTGAGCTCCCACCCAGTCTATCCTGGAAAAGAGCTTATACAATTATCTTTCCCCCAGGGGGCTTTAGGTAGGCCTCCAGTTATGCAAACACTGCAAAGAGAGTGTGAATCAGAGAGCAAGTGCTAATTGGTGCGCTGGCGTCTGAGCCCAAGGACTGGCTTGGTCCCTAAAGGGTGTGGCTGAACGGGAGGTTTAGTCACTTTGGCTATCAAAAGAATCAAACTGAACTCGATGAGAAGCTGAACCTGGAGAATACTAATAAAAAATCACAGTAATAATCACTCTTTACTGAATGCTTACAATATGCCAGACACTGCGTTCGGTACTCAGCAAGAACCTCATTTAATCTTTACAACCCCCTGGGGTAGTTATTATTATTATTCCCAGGATACAGATGGCAAACTGAAGTTTAAAGGCTTAAGTAACTTGCCCCAAGTCCCTCGGCTATTAGGTGAGGGATCTGGATCTGGGATTGAAACCCAGGTCTGTCTGGCTCTGAGATCCCTGAGTAAGTACCCGCTATGCTCTCTGAACCCCAGTGTATTTGGAAAAGCTTTAGTTCATCATGTCTGCCTCTGAGGGACGGCTCAGTAGGACCACAATGTTCCTGATTTAAAGACCTTTGGGACAAACTCTGCAGATTTTCTGTATTCATTACCCCATCTCTGGCTGTGTTAATGTCTCAGCCACCCCTCCTTCCCCTGTTTCCAGAGGTCTCTGGGCCACGTTAACACGTCTATTTACAAAGTCACTGGCTCCACACTCTCTAGCTGTTTCGTCTGGTGTCATGTCTAAATTCTTTGGGAGGCTGCAGGAGGGGAGACAGCCAGTTGGGCTGAAGGGCAAAGACCAGGCAGAGGAATATCCAAAAATGTGATACGCAAGCTCTTTTTGCTACCCATAGGATGCTTCGAAACACATCTTGATACAGAGGTGATGAACGTGGGCTTTGGAGTCAGCTAGACCTGGGTTCTGGTGGTAGTTCTAAAGCTTCTTCCAAGTTATATCCTCTCTCTGAGACTCAGCTCCCTCATCTGCACAATGAGGTAGGAAGAAGTCCATCCAAGGTTGTTTTTGGCACTCCTGGAGATCACGCATCTGCAGGGTTTAGCACAGTGCCTACCACACACAATAAATGCTCCAAAGTGGTAGCTGCTTTTTGGAGAATGCTCTCATTGGCTGCCAGCTAGTTCCTTCTCACTTACGCCATGCTGGGTGAATGGTGCCATGTCTTTTCTGACAGGTTCAAAAGTGTGCTGTTTTTGGAACGTCTCTTCAGACGTTGCTCCCTTTCCCATTTTTTGAACAGAAATAGGTCCAAGGGCTTTGAGAAGTATGGTTAATTAAGCACCAACAGTGCTTTGATATGTACAGAGCACCAAACCAAGCATGGGGGAACACACTAATCATGGAGTAGAGCGTCTAGCTGAAGAGATAAGACCAATACCCATGAAAGAACTAGGCTGTAAGAATACAGGACTGCATCACTCAACGCTCTGCTGGTACAGAGAACAAATGCTGAGGTTGCTTAAGACTCAACTAATGGCTCATCCAAATCTGACAGATCTTTATCAGAGGCTCTAGGGAGCTCAGGAATCTCATACTCAGTTAAAACACGAATAACCTGTGAGAGTCAGGATCCTATTACCGGTACTCAGTGTGGGTGTCCTTGCACCGGCAGCGGCAATGATTTGTGTGTGGGCTGCTCTTTCCATTTCCAGAGGGCAGAGCTCATGTTTGGGCTAGTAGGGTGTTTCCCCCTCAATAAACAAAATGTGGCCACAACAGGATTGGGGCAAAACGGTGAAGGGAAAGATCACTGAACTAGAGGTCAGGGGACCTGGGTCCTAATTCCATCGTGACCACTAACTCCTTGTATGACCTTGAACAGGTCCCTTGCCCTTCTATTTGTAACTTATGAGAGAGGTAGTCAGATACGGATTTTGAATTGTAGTCCCTGTTACCCTAGGTTTTCTAGAAATTCTGGAGCTTCAAGGGCACCAGTGGGACAAGAGGACAAGGGAGTGATAATTTGGGATCCTATGCAATCCCCCACTTATCTTTCCCTACCTTCAACCAGAACAGCCCCCACTTTTTACACACTGAGGTTCTACAGTAGCTTTCTTGGAAAATCATCTAACTTGTCTCCCTCCACCAAGTTCCTCCTCCATACAGGTCAGCTGAGTCCCAGAGAAGTAAAGCAACTTGACCAAGGTCATCCAGTAAGTGGCAGAGATGGTACTAAAGTCTCTTTTCTGATAACACTGACAATTATTTGGCTGTCCAGGGATGAATGTCACTCCCCATATCCTGTAGATTTGGAAGATATATGGCTCCTAAATTCTGAAAAGGGGCAAGCTGAAGGTAAGGCGGTGAGTAGGGGTCGGGAATCCATCGGCAAAGACACCCGAGTGCCAGCTCTGGCAAAGTCCACCTGAAGTCTGGGCAACGTCCAATGGAGAAGCTGACACAGGATTGGGTCATTGATGACTCCACTCCCTGTTGACAAAGAAGGGGACCCCAGCCAAAGCAAAGAGACCCATTGGTCACTCTGAGGTCTTTCTAGAGTGCTTGTCAGTTTCTTCACCCTGTACCTCCTTAGTCCCTGTCCCAGAAGTCAATATGGCAGCAATCAAAGTTTCTTTACCCTTATTTTTATCAATTAATAGACACTAATTTTTAAAGAAAAAATGAGCGGAAAGTACAGAGAGCTCCCGAATACCCCCTTTCTACTCTTGGGTTTGTGTGGTACATTTGTTATAATTGATGAACCAATATTGACACATCATTATTTGCATTAGAGGTCACTCTTTGAGTTGTACATTCTCTGAGTTTTGACGAACACATAATGTCATATATCCATCATTACAGTATCATACAGCATAGTTTCACTGCCCTAAAAATCCCCTGTACTACACTGATTGATCCCTCCCCTCTCTCTCTAACTTCTGGCAACCACTGGTCTTTTTACTGACTCTATAGTTTTGTCTTTTCCAGGAGTCATATAGTTGGAATCATACAGTATGTATGTAGCCTTTTCAGACTGGCTTCTTTCACTAAACAATATGCATTTAAGTTTCCTCTGTCAACCAAATAATAATAACAATGCAAGAGGCTGCAAGTAAAATAGTTTATTTGGGAGTCTTGAGAATTGCAATTTGGGAGACACAGATTCAGGTAACTCTAAAAGAGAGTTCCAGGGAAGAGAAAGAGTGAGGGGCTTATAAAGACAAAAAGCCATGAGGTTGTTAACACTTGCCTGGCGAGAATTGTGATTGACTCTGATGAGTCAGAAAGTATTTGTCCTTAAGGACTCATGAGGTGTTTTAAGGTGGGGGGTCTGATAAATAGACAGAGTGTCACAGGTTTTTTTAGAGTAAGTGCCCGATAAGTATCTTGAGTTTCTGGCAGATGTTCTGGATGACTCTGTCAGGTCAAAACATCAGATTCCATTCAGACCGAGACGTGCGTAAGTCACACTTCCTTATTGGCTTGCCAGCTCCATTTTAGAGAGCTCTCTTAGCAATACCAACCCCATTTTAACTCTCCTTCCACACCTCCATGTCTTTGCGTGGTTTGATAGGTCATTTTTTTTTTAACACTGAATAATATTCCAGTGTATGGGCGTACGATGTAACACAGTTTATTTATCTATTTACCTATTGAAGGACATCTTGTTCACTTTAAATTTTGGCAATATGAATAAAGATGTTATAACCATTCGTGTGCAGGTTTTTGTGTGGACATAACTTTTCTGCTCATTTGGGTAAATACCTAGGAGTGTGACTGCTGGATCATATGCTAAGAGACTGTTTATTTTTATAAGAAGCTACCAAACTGTCTTCCAAAGTGGCTGTCCCATTTCGCACTCCCACTGTCATAGTGTTTTTTTTTTTTGTCATAGTATTTTAATTGGCTATTAAATGTTGTTCCAAGTAAAGAAAAAATTTTAAACTCTAAATTATTAGCATGAATTTTACTGTTCATTTTTAAATTGTACAATGCCAGTTTTAAATGCAACTATGAAAACATTCACTTATATGTACAATCACTGAAATTACACAATTTGTATTTTGTAGCTTGTACATGCATATGTATTTCATTCTCACCAAAAGTGTAGAAACACTGCACAAAACTAACTCAAATGGTTTTGATATATGCACATTCTACCGAAACTCTCTACCTTCAACTTAATAAGCAAGAAAGGACTCAAAAGACAAGGAACTATTCATTGCCCTGTCCTTTTCCTTCTGTCATCATTACAGCATAAATGGTTGACTAATATAGGGAAGTAACAGGAGTAAGAAAGATTCCTCCATTGTCCTGTTCCTTAGAATTACCATTGCCTTCTTTCTGCCTTTAAAGCAAGTTGATTGGAATGGAAAGCATAGTTTTTCAGGGCAGTCAGCCCTGTATGGAATTCTGATGTTCAGTGAGGCTCAAAGCACCCAGCTTTCGTAGCACACTTATACTCATTTTGAGTGGCACTGAACTGCCACACATGGTGTCCACTGGAATTCAGTGCTCCTGGGGTATCCCAAATGCTCTGTGTGAAAGGGGCAGCGAGGAATGGAGGACACACATGTGGCACAGATCTGCTCTGCTCATGGGAAGGCTCCATTGTCCTATCCATCTTCACTCACAAAATCTAAGTTCATGGATAAAATCATTGTAAACTTCAAGATGGCTAGCAGAGCACTGAACCAAGCACAGAGCCCTTCAGTGCATGGGGCTTGGTGAGACTGCACAGGTTGAGCATCCGTGAAGCTGGCCCTGAGTTTCCTTGAGAACGTTCTGCTCCATTCAGGTCATAGCTCTGTCCTGATACTCTGTTGTATCACCCCTTTCCCTCCTTTGTTTCCAGGAGGTCATAGGAACAGAGCTCTTCCTCCTATCAACTGCCTAATGTTCAAACCAGAAACCTGAACATCATTCCACATCCTCTCTCTCCCTCAAAGTCCACATTCCATCACCAACTCCTATCAATGCTCCTGTGGAAGCATCTCATGACTCCTCACATCTCCCGTCTCCACTGCTGCCACCAGGTTCTTCCTACAACCACTGCAATAGCTGTCTGATGGATTTCCTTGCTCCCACTTCTTCCTTCAGGTGGAACCCCAGACAGCAACCAGAGTGAGCTTGCTAAGAATAAAATCGAGTCAGGTTGCTTTCCTGCATAAACTCCTTTGACGGCCCCCCAGAGTCCTCAAGATCAAACCCTATTCTGACCATGGCTTCTAGACTCTCTCTGGTCTGGCTCCTGCTAACACTTCTCACTGTTCACCTCTTGTTTTTGGCGCTCCAAAAAGTTGAACAATGCACAATTCTTTGAATATATCTTGTTTTTTCCTCCCTTCAGCTATTCTTACTCATTCCTCTCAAGCCTCGGTTATGTCTCCCCCTACCATATCTATTATCACCCCCATCATATAACACTTTCAGAGCCACATCACAATGACTTATCTGCATCTCTCACTAGACTCTAAGCTCCCGAGAGCACAGGGATCTTGTCTGAATCACTATAGTGTCCCTAGCACATTGAGTGCAGTGACTTTCACAGAGTCATCACTCCATAAAAATGTGTCAAAAGAATAAGCTCTCCCTGGGCCAGCTGTGGCCTCTTGTCACAAGTGAGATAAAAGCTCCTGAGTGGGTGATGGGGTGAGTCAAGTGGTACCCAGCCCATCTCCTCATTTGCCTGGGGCCAGCCTTGGCTAATTCATACACATTCCTTGAAAGGCTGTGTGTGATTCTTTATGGGGGTTTCCAAATGCTTAGCAACTTTCCATTTGTTAACAGCAAGCCAAGAAGCTAAAGGCCAGAGGGAATTACTAACCTGTATGTGAAATCAAGACTTTCAGGGACATCCCCTTGTTTGGCCCAATCCAGAGTTTTTCCAAGCAGGGCACACCTAATCTGACACAGCAATAGAGAGGGAAAGAAAGGAGGGTAATTTATGTCATTTCCATCAGAAAATGTCAACACTGCACACAGAATGGTTAATCCAGAATGAAATAGCAAACATTTGCTCAAAATTGATTTAACGCTTTTCTCAAAGCACCTCAGACTGTTGCAAAACCTCTCTGGGCTATTAAAAAAAAAGAAAAGAAAGAAAGAAAAAACAAAACAAAAAACCCCAGCAGTTTGAAGTTGGGAACAAAGAGTCCCAGAATAGTTGTGTGTTTCCACACAACAGTCACAGCAAAACAACCCTTTTGAAAATGCTTTTTAATTAACAAGTCTATTTACTTGTCTCATTGGGTCCTTGCAACAATGCAAGAGTTCCTTGCAGCGTTTGATACCAAGTCCAAATCCTCTGCCTGCATTATGCAGGCTCCACTCCTAGGATACATGTTCTAGGAACACCCATGCTCACGTGGTCTTCATGGCTTCTCACGGGCACTCTCTACTACAATGGATCTCACCTGGTCTTTTCTCTCTGGTTTCTTTTATAAAATTTGCTGTTGGTGTTTTGCAGTTTTGCTGTGGTGTTTTTGTTTTTATAGAAATTTTATTTATTTATTTATTCATTCATTCATTCATTTTGGGCTGCATTGGGTCTTCGTTGCTGTGCGTGGGCTTTCTCTTGTGATGCTCGGGCTTCTCATTGCGGTGGCTTCTCTTGTTGCGGAGCACAGGCTCTAGGCACGTGGGCTTCAGTGGTTGTGGCATGTGGGCTCAGTAGTTGTGGCTCACAGGCTCTAGAGCTCAGGCTCAGCAGTTGTGGTGCACGGGCTTTGTTGCTCCGTGGCATGTGGGATCTTCCCGGACCAAGGATCTAACCCGTGTCCCCTGCAGTGGCAGTCAGATTCTTAACCACTGCACCACCAGGGAAGTCCCCAGAATATTTGGTTTTATTTCTCTACTTTGGGGTTTGGTGTGATTCCTGAATCTAAACATTCTTATCTTTCATCAATTCTCAGGCATCTTCCCTTCAAACATGGCCTCACCCCATTCTCTCAGTTTTCTGGAGCTTACTTCTATTACATATATGGGAGACTTTCTCATTTTCTCCTCCATGTCGCCTGATATCTATTTCATAGTTTCTGTCTCTGAGCTCCCTCTGGATAATTTCCTAGATTTACCTCCAAGTTCAATCCTTCTTTCTTCAGCTCTGTCTAATCTACTATTTCGTTTCTTCACTGAGTTTTAAATTTTAATGAGTATTTTTTTTATATCAAAGTACTATTTGTTTTATTTTTTAAGTCTGCCTTATTTTGTTCACTTTCTAGATATGTACTGTATTTTTGAAGGCTTACGTTATGCTGTTAGTCATTTTAACATGCTTAGTTTGTGGTCTCCGAGGATGGTTCCATAATCTAAGGTTCTGGGGAGTCGAGTCCTGTTGTCCGTTGGATCTGTGCACTGCAGCTCATGGTTTTCCCTCGTGTGTTGTTTGATTTTGGATTGTGAGCTCATCTTCAGCAGGGCTTTAATCTGGAGAAACCAGTATCATCAAAGCGTTTGCTTGTAACAGAGTATCTTTGGCCCAGACCAAATTTTATGTCATTTCTTAGCCCAGGGGTTTCTAGGTTGTACAGGAACTATTTATTCAAACCCCAAACCCACTAAAGGCTCATGCCAGTGGTTTTGAATTCTTAAGGGAGACATTTTCTCCTCCTGACCTAGAGCTCAGTTCAATATAAACAGGCTTTCTTCCCATTTTTTTTAATGCTAGAGATTGACTATTTCTGGTCTACAATTGTTTAAAGGATGTTGTCTTTCCACGGTCTTGGCTTTATGTGGAAGTCTCAGTGCCAACACTCCACCTCCCAGAGGCTCAAGATCTTGTTTCTTGTCCCTGAACAGTATGAAAACCCAAACCTCTGTGTAAATAAAACCAGCTCTCTCACCAGCACCACTCCTCCACCCCATGGTAACTGCAAAGGACAGCCCATGGGCTTACTTTTCTAACTTTCAGTTCCCTCTTGGTTTCTGGCGTCTGGAGGCTTTCTGTACACTCAGCCTTGTTAATAACAGGTAGTATTTCTTGTATGTAAGCACCACACACCATGCTAAGTGCTTACACATATTAGCTTATTTAACTCCAGTAATACCTCTTGAGGTAGGTACTGTTATTATCAGTCTCATTTTCGTATAAGAAAATCGAGGCACAGAGAAGCAGAGTAACTTGCCCAAGGTCTCATGGCTAGTAAGTGAAGAAGCTCAGATCGAAACTTAGGCAACCTGGCTTCAGAGCCTGTGTCCTTCATCACTACTCTACCCTGTTTTCTTATTTAGGATATGTAGGTGTTTTTGTATTGGGAAACTATTTTGACTTCATATTGCATTTTCACACTGTTTTTCCCCAAACTAAATGAAGAGTAACTGCGTGAATTGACGTGATTTCTGTCAAACAGACAGGCAGCCTGGTGATTTCTACCAGCTAGTCTCATAAAGTTGAAGCCTACATCTTGGGGGAGAAGCTAAAATCCAAGCTCTATCATGGGTACTTCTGCTCACTCAAAGTAAGTGACTTGGATTTGGGGAAATTTTAGTCCATCAGGGTCGTCAGGGACTTTGGAGACAGGCTTTTCCATCTGCATCAGAATAAATCCAAGATACTTCTTAAAAATGCAGATTTTGAGACCCTACCATAAACCTATTGAGTCAGAATTCCTAGGGTTGGGCCCAGGAATGTGCCTTCTAAAAGTAATCTCTCCATCAGGTTCTCATTCTAATGATCACTGGAGTTTGAGAACCACTGTTCAGCATTCGCTTTGGAGGCCGACCTGGGTCTACATTCCTTCTCAAGACGTGACCATGACAGGCACATCAAAGCCCCTTTACCTTCCTTTTATGATCTGGGACCACACATTTAGTGCACAGATGAGAAAGCAAGCCCACAGAAGATGGCCCTCTGTTAGGCTCCATTGCACCTGGGTTCCTCCCGGCACACCAAGCACCACCTTGCGGTATAATTAATTGTTGTGATGGCTGGTCTTCCCATATAATCTGTGCAGGTAGAAAATATTCCTCAGTCAGCTTTATGTTCCCAGTGCAAACCATGGTACCTGACATGTGGCCATCACTCAGTGTTTGTGGAATGGATGGGTAAGTTGATTTGAATTGCTAAAGAGCCACCTGTTAATCAATGATAACTTGACGGCTAGAGCCCAGGTGTTACTTTTCCCAGGAAGGCTTTAAATCTTCCAACCCTGCCATCCCAGCAGCAATTTCTCTCCCATTCTTTTAGAGGAAGATGAGATTTCCCTTTTTTTTTTGGCCAAAAGCAGGTGAGAGGTATGGGACAGCCACTCATTCCTTCCGCTGAATCTCACTGTGACACAAGGATTGCTGTCCAGGTACCTCACTGGCAGGGGAGTGAGGGCAGACCTTTTAAAGGCTGTGATGTGGGAATCATTCAGAAGTGCTGTAGCCCAGGCAATGATGTAAAGGGCTCAGCAGCCTCCAGACAAAACATTCATGCTTGCTGGTGCTGGAAGGCAGGGAAGCTGGGCTGAGATGCTGGTAAGCTCCCACCATCTTCCTCCTCCAAACGTGACCCTTTGACTTGCAGGCTTGCTCCCTTACGTCTGCAAGTTCTAGTGAAGGCTGGCAAGGAGGCCCTGTGTCAGGGGAACTAACGCTTTTCCCCGTCAACACTCCCAGCCCACTGATGTCTCTCTGAGGGACCTCAATCCACACACCTTTCCTTACACCAGGGCTTGCCCCAAAAACTCAGTCCTGAGTTTAGCCAGCGTGCTTAGGCTTGCTCTTCTGGGAAGAGGAGGAGTCCGCTGAAGTCTCCCAGTTTGTTTTTGTGTGAAACGTTCTGTTCTAGCTCTTTCTATGTGCCAGGCACTGTCACTGTCTGGGTTCCTCTGCAAGTTACTGAGATAAACAGAACTTGGACCCCTCCCTGACTGTTCAGATGGAAGACAGACATTCACACACACTTAACACACCCTTTGCCAGCTCATCATCCAGGGGACATTTCAGGCCTCACCTTCTCCTGCCTGAACAACTTTCACCATTTGATGTCTCTCTGAGGGAGTCACATCCTGGGTGGTGCTGTTTTAGTGCTCACAGGGCCTACGTGACAAGAGGCACTGAAGCTCTGGAGGTGACCTGCATGCTTCAGGGCCATAGAATCCCAGGCCTCCCCACAAAGCATCCCTGCACAGGAATCTAGAAACAGCAAGAACACTCCCAACTCCCTCACAAGTCTCACTCCTGCTCTGTCTGCAGTCTCTTCACCTCCCTTCTGTCACCTCTGACTCACACTTGACTGTATGTCTAAGTTTTCACTAATCAGGAAGCCTTTTGCGATGCTGTTACTGGGCTGTTGGCAGGAATGGAGAATTCTCAGCGGTTATCAGTTTCCCTCCCCCCATCCCCACAAAATCTCCAGGGGATTAAGGAGGGTGGTGGGTCCCAAGACACTGGGACACCAAACATCAAGGGGTCTCCCTAGCAGTTTCCTGTCCTCTGTCCACGGACACTGTTTATTTGTCTGTTCAGATGTATTCATTTAAGACAAAAGGGAAGGTACTGGCTCAGGTGTGAGCTGAAAACTCCAGCATGGAGCTGAGGCATGATGTAGAGACATTAATTATTTCCCCAGGCCCCAATTTCTCTCTCCTCATCTCTCAGGTCTGCTAACTCTGGTTGGCTCCGTCTTAGACCTGTTCTCCCCCGGGCTGGCAAGGTGTCCAAGCCGTCCGGGAACCACACCCACCTCACCTCTAGTCCAATTCCAATGGAAGTGCCCGGGCTGGTTCTCACTGGCTCTAACTGGTCTGGATTTGGTCATATGACCACCCTGAACCTATTACCATTGTCAGAAAAATGCAGTTCACCCACTGGCCAGACCTGAGCTTCCTGTTACACCCTCTTGGGGGCGGAGTCAGCTCCACCAGGACCACACAGACTGGAATAGAAGTGGAAGTAGAGAGAACGAAGGCAAACGTTTGTTACGAATAATACTTTGAGCACCATAAACACTTCACATGCGGTTATGTTGCTTGGCACCTACCTCTAAGGTACCTATACTGAATGATGAGAAAACCCAAATTTTACCCCAAATGGTGGAGAAGGGGTGTGAACCCAGCTCTTCCTGGTTTCAGAGCCATTCTTATTCCATTTTGCCTATAAATCACTCCACCTTACAAACCACTCAAGCTTGAAAATCCTGTCTTCTGGCACCTCTCTTTCTCTCTTATCCCCCACATCCAAGTGTCATCAGATCCTATTGTTTCTCCTTCCCCCCGCCCCCCTGCACATAGGCTCTACTCCATCTGTCTTGGCCCTGCCAGCCCGCTGCTCCTGCCCCAGGCGGCCTTCATCACCTCTCTCCGAATAAAGACAGTAGCTTCCTAAGGGATCCTGGAGTCCCTACCACAGGGCTCCACAATGATGGGCTCAGACCGGACACTGTTCATAGACCTGCCTCATTTAGCCTGTTTTTTTTTCTGAACCAACATTTTTTACTTGGTGGAAGTTTCCTCAAAGTTAATTATTATTTTCAGCGTCTCTTAAAAATCGGAAGATCTAGAAAGCTTTTAGGCAAGTTTTTAAAATTTCTCTGAGCTCAGTTTTCCCATCTAAAGTGGAGATAGTAATACCTACCTGATAGGGTTGCTGCGGTGCTCACGTGTGGACCCGTACAGAGAACGTAGGCTCAGATGGGCTCCCGTGGCATTCCTAATTATGAAAATAATCGCCTGGATTCCTGTAGCATCTTTCTCTAGATACCCAAATGGCTCTCACCTGTGTGGTCTCCATGAGCCTTGCGACAGTCCTGTGAGAGGGTTAAGAGCAGCTCTGGACACCACTATGTGAAAAGAAAAAGTACGATACTGGGACACTATGACTTTTCTAACACCATGTCATCAGGTAGAACCAGGACTAACCATTTTGTCCAATGCATTATCCAGGAAACTTTGCCAAATCATATGTTATAAACATTCTTACAATGTTTACAAGATGTAAACATCCTTACAATGCTTACAGAAGAGGTCCAGATGAGACAGAAGCAAGACGAGCCGTTTGTTCTACCTGCGACTAGCCACCAAGGGGAAGTTACAAAATCTTCTCTGAGGCTGAAGGATTTAGGGATACTAACCATGCAAATAGTGCTCCTGCTGGGAAAATAACATGTCTACCAGCACACCATTAATCTAACCAAATGACGTAATCAGTTTTACCGTTAGAGTCATCAGGTATGATCATTGGTGAGAACAGCATTATAAAATACTTTGAAGCCATTAAAAAACAATGAGGCAGGCTTCCCTGGTGGCGCAGTAGTTGAGAGTCCACCTGCCGATGCAGGGGACACGGGTTCGTGCCCCGGTCCGGGAAGATCCCACATGCCGCAGAGCGGCTGGGCCCGTGAGCCATGGCCGCTGGGCCTGCGCGTCCGGAGCCTGTGCTCCGCAACGGGAGAGGCCACAGCAGTGAGAGGCCCGCGTAACACAAAAATAAAATAAAATAAAATAAACGTGAGGCAGATCTATCTCTATGTACTGAGATATGGTTTACTAAAAAAGTGCAGAGCAATTAAAAAAAGGGAAGATCTGTCAATATTAAACCTGCATCTCTCCATACTAATAATGCGTAAAGCTGCATGGCAGCTACCTGCCTTAAAAAGGGCATCCACGCTTCTGTTTGCCCACTTCCTCTTATAGTTCTTATTTTTTTAAAGTAAAATTTAAATATTAGGAGAAGTACTATATCCACAGATTTTAAAGTCTGAAAGTACAAACAGGGATACAGTGAACAGTCTCCTTTCAACTCCTATCCCACAGCCAAATAGCTCCCCTCTCTTGTAGCCTTGCAGAGATGTTCTGTACATACACAACCAAATACACGCACATATATGTATTCCTACTCTTTTTCCCTTTTCTTTACAAAAATGATAACTCACTAAACTCTTTGTTCTTTACCTTGCATTTTCTCTTAACAGTGTCTCTTGGAGATTATTTTGTATCTTTACAAAAAAGAGCTTTCTCGTTGTTGCTGTTTTTTGTTGTAGTATTTGTTTGTTTTGTTTGGTCGGGGGGGGATTGTTTTTTGTTTTTGTTTAACTGCTGGATAGAATTCCATTCTATGGATATACCATGGTGTATTTAACCAACACCCTACTGGTGGACTTTGGGGATAATTCTAATCATTTTCTATTACAAACATTTCTATAACAAATAATCATCTACAAATGGTACCTCACACATTAATAAGAATAAATTCTAGAAGTAGAATTGCAGGGTCAAAGAGTAGATGCTAAAATGAAGCTTTTAATCACAAGGGACAAAACATGATATCAGAAAGATTAAAGATGGGTCTTGCTATACTTGCTACGCTACACTGACTGACCCATTTGATACCTTGCATTATCTCTTCCACCAGACAATAAGTTCAAGCAAGGCAAAAATCTGTCTGTCTTATTTATCATTGCATCTCAGAACATAGCGTCAATAAATAGTCACTAAAGGAAGGGAGAGAGGAAGGAAGAGTATATTTTATTTTTTTGGCTGCGCTGCATGGCATGTGGGATTTTAGTTCCCTGACCAGGGATCGAACCCATGCCCCCTGCATTGGAAGCACAGAGTCTTAACCACTGGATGGCCAAGGAAGCCCAGAAGAGTTATTTTAAATAGAGGCTAGTCCTTGGGTACGGTGACCCCAGAGAGGTCCTGCTTACCCAAAGACCCTGATTTTTATGACCTAATGAAATAAGAAACCATCAGGCTCCCTAAAAAGTCTCCAAAGTACACCAGAGGGAAAAATAAGAGAAACTCAACACCAAGGTCAGGCCATAGGAGAGTGAACATATTTCCTTCTGAGGCAAGGAGCTGTGTTAGGTGCTGCCCTCCTAGTTGGCCTGAGTGAGAACAATATTGTGGATGCCAGACTCACTATTCCAGGAAGGGAAGAGCTGAGCTGGAGATAGAAAGATGGTCCATCAGGGGAAAAGATAATCAACCCTCTGGCCTCATTTTAGTTTTAACTAGATCCACATTTGCTCTCCAGCTTGACAGAATGATGTTGACAAATGCCTTTTGTTTTCATCCAGATACTCCCCAGATGGCTTCAGGAGTCGCTGAGCGGTATGTTTTGGCACAAATCTACCCATAGGATCTTCAAGAAAGCTCATCCCTAAGCAAATTCAATAAAACAAAATGAACAAGCTGCTAGCTAGAATTTTCTCCAAACCCAATGTTAAGGCCTGATGCATTTTTCAAACATGGAAGCCACCAGTAAGCCCACAGTAAAACTTGTTGAATCTTATGAATGCGTGAAGGCAGAGCGTTGAAGGTGTCGCAAGATGACACTAAGGGTTTGAGAACTTCCTCCCTCCCAATCCAATAAAGCCAAGTTTGGGAG
This sequence comes from Monodon monoceros, assembly GCF_005190385.1. Classification (NCBI taxonomy): domain Eukaryota; kingdom Metazoa; phylum Chordata; class Mammalia; order Artiodactyla; family Monodontidae; genus Monodon; species Monodon monoceros. The sequence goes on from NW_021703772.1 coordinate 20,987,386, forward strand.
GAGGAAGGAGAATAAGAAGGAGTAGGGGGGAGAGCGGACAGGAGAGACGTGGTCCTGACTGCAGAGACAGGGATGAGCCTGGGAGGGAAGCAGGAGGGCAGTGAGGCAGAAGTCTTCCACACTCTGGTTCAGAGAGAGAGAGAAAGAGAAAGAGGAAGGGCAAGGAAGGGAGGAGATGGGAGGAGAGGAGGGCAGAAGACAGAGGAGAAGAGAAAAGAAAGGGAGAGAGGAGAGGAGAGGAGATCTGCGGACACATGAAGACCTGCTGGGCTCCCCAGGTACCGTCTCCCCAAGCTGGGAAGAGCGAACACCTAAATACCCGCAAACCTCCTTCATGGAAAAGGCAGGTCTTCCTGGAGGAAGACCACAGAGTCCATGAGAGGCTGCCTCCTGGGAGGTTATGGAAACAGGGGCGGCGGGCAGGCCAACTGGAGAGGCGTTTCGGCGACGGTTTGCCCTGGTATGTGAAAAATTTTTCCTGCTTAGATAGTTGGCAAACATTTTAGAGGCAAAATGGAATGTATTAACAGAAAATATTTGTCAAGGATTATTCCTTCCCCCTCCCTCTGTTCTTTTCTTTCTTTCCTTTCTTTCTCTCTCTCTCTTTTTTTTTTCTTCCTCTTCTCAGGGTGGAGGACTTCATCAGCCAGATTCTTTCATCTTCCTTTGTGGTTCGGATCTATAAGCCTGGCTTGAAGGAAGAGAGAGATGGCTTTAGGGGAAATGCTCACCCCCCACCCCCAATAGGATAGCTTCCTTCTCTACACGCAGGTGTCAGCTTTCTGCCCGGAAGAGCTTGGACTGACATGGAATCGTCTTTCCAGAGGAATTCCTTCTGTTTCCCCCTGGCATGGGCTTGAAGCACCCCCAGAATTGGATCTGAATCTATAATTGCTATCAGTGCTGTGGCTTTTATCTTTTTGAGCCTCCATTTCTTCAGGAGTAAAATAAGGGGAGAATAATACTTAGCTCTTGCCATTGTTGTGAAGAGGAAATGATAAAGTATATGTTAAGTGTCTGGTACAGGGTCTGGCCCAGAGTAAAAACCTCAGTGGATGGTAGCTCTGCTCCTTCTGATAAAGGACAGAGACCCTGGTGGCAACCTGCTCACAGGGTTAATCAATTTAGACCTAGAATATGGTGCTTTGGGTATCAGTTAATAAAGGAGAGGTGACACTCAGCCTTGATGAAACCTACACTTAACCAGAGGCAGCAAAAATGGACAATGTTTATTGAAAGTTTACTAAGAACCAAGTGTTCTAAAACTTTACAGTATTATTTAACCCACCCCAGTACCCTCGTATTTTCCCAAGGCTAATAGTATTAAAGTGGCTGAACCAGCATTGAACACAGACCATCTTCTTCCCCAAACTACTTTCTTAACCGTAATGGATGTTGCATCGAGGCAGCAATGAAAGGGAAACACGGAATCATATTTTTGTGGATTGAACAGGCTTTCAGATCAGCTTTTCCAGATCTGTTTTGAGGAGGAGGGAAATGAAGCCCAGAGACAGGAAATTCTCACTCAGGGCCATGTAGCTGGTGATGGTGGAGCCAGGAGCAGAAGCCCGGCTTCTGGAATTTCGGGTCAGTGTACTGCCACCTAGAAAGAGAGGACCAGTAGAATCTGCTGCAAGGGAGAGACTGCTGGTTAGCCACATTGCTCTTGAGAACTGCGGGTCTTGACTTAGATCCCCAAATGGGAATTTAATCTAAATTGAACCCACCCCAAACCAAATGTTTTATCAAGCACCTTGACTGAGTGCTTGCTGTGAGGGGGGCACCCAGACGGGCAGATACCATGGGGGAGACTGAGGCGGAGGACCCCTCATTTGTGGGACTGGGAACAGGCTCTGGTCCATGTTATGCTCACCTCTGATGAGCTGGAATGTGGCAGCTGCAGGGACATGACTCCAGAAACCGTTGTTAGGCTCTGGGTGGAGATGCAGAGGAAGAGGGACCTGTGAGGAACAGGGGTCAGGAAAGACTCATTTGCGATGACCCTAAGAAACCACAGGCAGGGCGTCATTGTTTCCCGTCTAAGCAGGGCCCAGCCATACCTGTACACACGGGTACAGCCATATCAGTTCTTAAAATATTGAAAACATCCTGTACCACTTGGTAAACAGCCAATACCCTGAGCCCCACTAGTGCTTGGGCCACCCCATTCTCTCTCCTGGCACCTTCATACCTCCCTCCAGTCTAGCAGCTAAAGAGTTAACACTTGCCCGAGCAGAGGTCCTTGGAGCGCAGACTCCTGCCTTCGAGCTGGCTCTCTGTGAAGACTGGTCTAGGACTAAACTCATTCTTACTGTTCTTAAATAGTTTGAATGTCACCTCCAGATGAAACTACCCAAATGGAATGAGGCATCTAAACAGAGCCACATGGGGTCCATCTGGGATGGCTCCTTGGAGGACAAATCTTGCAAAGGAAATCTGAAGGGGTAAGAGATGCAATTTAGTGGCTGGGAGAGTGAGGGATTGGACAAAATCTCTGATTAAGGGGCACTCCTCCTGCGCATGCTGGGGCTTAAACACAGGGTTCAGGCGTCCTGCACATCCCTCTGCCCTTAACCACCCTCTGGGCCCCTCCCCTGTGACGGACCCTGAGGGCAGGCCTAGCAGCCCGTGGCCGCATTATTAATACTCCTTGATCTGCCCGACTCCCCGTGGTTTCCCTGCCAGCTGCGCCCTCCCTCTCCTCTTTGCTCCTAGACAACATGTGCTGGAAGAATGCGGGTCAGAACAGCCACAGAGGGCTCCCAGCAACCCCTGAAATCCTCTGCCCGGCAGGGGCCTCCAGAGGTTATCTAGGCAGGGTCGAGGATAGAAGACTTTCACTGGGATGCAGATGCTTTTCAGGGAAAGAGGTTCGATAACTTCTGGGGGATGGTGTCCTATATCTTGTAACAGTTGGGAAAGGGCTCCTTAAGGCTTCATCTCAGTCCCCTCTATTCAAAGGGAGAAAGAGTGAATTGGAACAGGGAGGAAGGGAGAGGAAGGGAGGGCCAAAGCCCATCCCCTCCCCCTATCTTGCTATGGAAATGGAGAAACCAGATGGCAGCTCATTTCACTGGCTGTGGAGCTGGACAGCCCTGGGTTCACCTCCGGGCTCTCTCCTTACCAGCTGTCTGACTCCGACAGGTTATCTAACCTCCCAGAACCCAGTTTCCTCATCTATAAAATTGGAATAATAATAACTCAGGGTCCTTGTAAGGATGAAATGAGGCAATGGATGGAAAGCATCTACCCATGTGCCTACTGTTAGTTCCCTTCTCTTCCTTCCTCATATTAAGTTGGGCAAGAAGACAAAAACTGTCTCCCTAGCCATTGAAATATTCATAAAATAAGCTTAGGAGTTCTTTCTGCCAGCTACATATTTTCTCGCGTATCTTCACCTGGTCTTTTCTTTCCTCGGGTTCCCCATCCCTCCCTGGTCATCTCCTGGGAATAAAAGAGTAAGAGATGCCCAGACAGTCAGAAGATGGTTCCTGAAGCCAAGCAGAGATTTCAGAAGGGACAGTTTCTACCGTTTTGTACTGCATACCAGGAGCCTCTCCAATGTTCATAGTGTTTAACCTGGAACTTCACTTCCAGGAATCAAAGTGAAAACATTTGAAGATTTAAAGCTTTGAAGATTTATATATAAGGGTATGAGATATGTGTGTGTATACACACACACGTATGTCTGACACATATATTTACTTGACGTTTAGGTTGTGATATACATATGATGTGAGATATATATATATATATAAACATAACCTAAATGTCAGGTAAATCTAAACAAATTAAATAAGTAAATAAATAAAAAAATAAATAATTTTTTTTATGCTAGAACATTATCAAGCCATTAAAAATTAGGTTTGGTGCACCCCAATGTTTATAGCAGCATTATTTACAATTGTTAAGATATGGAAGCAACCTAAGTGTCCATCAACAGATGAATGGATAAAGAAGATGTGGTATGTGTACACACACACACACACACACACACACACACACACACACCAATGGAATACTACTCAGCCATAAAAAGAATGAAATTTGCAACAACACGAATGGACTTGGAAGGTATTATGTTTAGTGAAATAAGCCAGACAAAGAAAGACAAATACTGTATGATATCATGTATATGTGGAATCTAAAAAACACAACAAACCAGTGCATATAACAAAAAAGAAGCCAACTGACAGATATAGAGAACAAACTAGTTGTTACCAGTGGGGAGAAGGAAGGAGGGAGGGACAAGACAGGGGTAGGGGACTGAGGTACAAGCTACTATGTATAAAATAAATAAGCTACAGAGATATATTGTACAGCACAGAGAACATAGCCAATATTTTATAGTAACTATAAATGGAGTACAAACTAAAAATTGTGAATCGCTATGTTGTACACCTGAAACATATAATATTGCAAATCAACTATACCTCAATTTTAAAAAAAGGAAAAATACACTGGAGCAAAAACAAATAGGTTTGGGAAAATATTTAGTGAGAGAGAGAGACTCTTAAAATATAAAGCACAGTGAAAAGTCAAGACACATACTGTATTCATGGCACGATCTCAAATATTCAAGAGATGTTTGAGTACAGACAAAAGGCTGCAAGGAAATTCACCAGAATATATATTCTGGTCAACTCTGAGTATTGGAAGGAAAAGTGAGGTTTATTTCCTTCATTACAAAAGTAATCCATGTCATTGTAGAAAATTTGAAAAATGCAGAATGGGATAACCAGAAAAGGTTGATTTGAATTTTTAAGTATCTTTAAAAAGAATGAGTGGTTTCCAATGAACCCACCAAAACCAGCGGTCAAAATCATCAGCTCCTCTACTACCTGCCACCCACCTCCAGCGTTTGTAACACTATCCTCCATACACACCTACACACACGCACACACACATGCACCGACCCCTGCCTACACATATGCACACACATGCATGCACAGAACACACCTGAGATTCCCACCTAGGCATGTGGTCAAGTCCTTTGGGGTTGTTGCAGGAGCCCGAGGCTAAGGAGAAAGTGTCTGCTGGAAGGATGGAAGAGAAAAAACAAGAGGAAGTGGGCGTGGGGCTTGTGAGGGAGGAGTGAAATGAGAAGGGAGGGGGAGTGGACTTCTAGGAATAAAATTCCTGCAAATCACCATCTTCGTTCAGAAAGATGAGCTGAGTTTTTCCAGGGAAAGGAGAGTCCACAGGATGGTTGGGGTGGCAGTTGTTTTAAGAAAAATAGAAGCAACTGGTCCGGAAGGACTTGAGGGGCTTTTGCTCCCCAGCACCAGGGGTGCCAGTGTTCTGTTGTCCCTTAACAAACCACCCCCCACGACTTAGCGGCTCTACGAGCAACAAGCATTTATCGTGCTCAGGTACCTGCAATTTGGGCGGGGCCGGATGGGAGCAGCTCACCTCTGCTCCACGTTCTGTCTGCTGGGCTGGCTGGACTGGGGGCTTCCAGGACGGCTCACTCACGGGGCTGGCACCTTGGCACTGGGTGTTCAGCCAGGGCCACGGGCCCGGAGCCTCGCTTCCTCCCCACGTGGGTCTCTCCTCCTCACAGGCCGCTTTGGCTCCCACTCGGCACAGTGGCTGGCTTCCAAGAGCGAGCATCCCAGGAGACAGGAAGTGGCAGCTGCCCGTTTCTGAAGACCTGGACCCAGATATGGGCACAGCGCCTCGTCTACTGTATTCTTTCGTCAAATGGTCACAAGGGCAGATTCAAGGGGAAGGGAGACAAATCCCGCCTCTCAAGAAGCGGAGGGTCAAAGGATTTGGGAACTGTGTTTTTAAATTTCTACAGAGGGCGACAGATAAGATCAGTTCTCAAGGGATTCATCCAGACCAAGCTGTTTACAGCATCACGGCACTCAAGAAGGGTGGATGGGATAAGAATCTGTGGGGTGAGCAACGTTGCATCATATCCATAAAGAAGCAGCCTGCTCTGGCCTGAGAAAGGAAAGTCCAGTTTTTCTTTGTGGTCTGTTTCCCAGCTCCCACAGCATGGACCTCTGCAGTCTCTGGTCCCCACCACTCCTCCACCCATCCCTAATGACTTTGAACAGCCTCAAGATGGTCCTCAGGGCTGTGACTCGTCAGAGCCAGCTCTAGAAGCCACAGAATGGCAGGGACCACTCAGGTGTCCCTGACAGGAGAATCAGGCCACTTTCTCTCCATGGGAAGGAGGGGGCCTGGCAAGGGGGAGGAGGGAGCTAGTTGTGCTTCATGGAATCAGTGTGCAGCCCTGGGGAGCTGCTCTTCTCGTGGGACTTTAACTCCTGTAAGTCTCTGAGAAGGGACCTCACAGACAGAGTCCAGCCCTCATACTCAGACGACAGTGAGGCTTAGGACAGGGCAGAGGCTGCCTGGAAAAGCAGGACTAGAAGCCAGTTCTCCTGACCCCAAGCCCAGCGACCTCCTCACCAGCCCGTATCTTAGGGCACGTTCATTCCCTACTATGGAGTTTCTACTGTAAGCAAGGCACACACCCGCCAAGGAGCTCATTTTTGTTGAGAAGATGTTTCCAATCCAGCACCTCCACCCAGAAACCCCTAAGAGGGCATCTAACCATTTCCTCTAAAGAGGCCAGGAGCCGAGGAGAGATCTGCAAAGCCAAGGCAATCTGCTTTCCACTCCTGAGCTCACCACCACCACCCGACCCACCATGAGTGAGACTTCTCCAAAGTCACCAGTGCCGTCTTAACGGTGGGAACTGTGCTTTCTATGACATGATGTAGCCAAGGTTGATACGCCATAAAAACCATGCTTCCGGTGAATTAGATAAAAAGGATGATGCATTCACAGCAGGCTCCTTATGCCCCCCTCCACATACACCACACACACACACACAAACACACACACACACCGCCCCCTATGCCCCATGCCCAGGGTAAGAAGTGCAGCCCTGGTGGGGATTTTGCTAGCTCACTTGAGTATTGTGGCTGGCAAACTGGTGGGAAGACCAGCACTTGAATCTGGGCGTCTGGGCACGAAAGCCAGGAGTGTTAGAATTCTCCTACAGTCATATAGCACACCCTACCAGGTCACTGCACATGGCTGTGCAAGTCGTAACCTGCCTCTGGACGCCCAGAGGAAGGGGCAAGTGAAGGCTGAAATTCTGCTGGGGACTGACTTGCCCAGACATGCCACAGGCAGCAGGGCCCCTGTGCCCCTCACCCTTCCGCAGGCAGAATCCACCCTCCCAGTATTTTTGGTTGAATAAACCATTTAACAAATATTTATTGAATATCGATTGTGTGCTGGGAACTGTTACAGACACTGGGAATAAAATGAAAAAACCAGGCAAACAAAGTCCCTACTCCTGGGAAGCCGTCACCTCCGGGAAGAGACAGGAGAAAGTCAGGGGTTGTGAATGCCATCAGAACAGCAAAGTGGAGAGGCTGTGGCAGGTGCTGGGGGCGCTGCTTTAGACACCCTAGTCTGGGAAGATCCTGCAGAGCTGATGTTTGAGCTGGGACCTGAGTCAAGGAGCCACGAGGAGATAAGGTAGCAAGGAGACCCACCCGAGCTGAGGGGGAGGCAGGCACCAACGCCCCAAGGCGGGGGCTCTTGGTATTCGAGGCTGGAAGGAGGTGAGTAATGGGAAGAGAAGTAGAAAATGAACCTGCAGAAGTAACTAATGAGGGCTCCTGCTCTCTCTATGCTGGTGAAGAAGATGTAACCGGCACTTGTTTAGGGCTGACTCTGTGTCAGGTACCAATCTCACTCAATTCTCAAAACCGCCCTAGGTGGGCACACTCAGAAACCCCTAAGAGGGCATCTAAACATTTCCTCTAATGAGGCCAGGAGCCGAGGAGAGATCTGCAAAGCCAAGGCAATCTGCTTCCCATTCCTGAGCTCACCACCACCACCCGACCCACCAAGAGTGAGACTTCTCCAAAGTCACCAGTGCCATCTTTCCTAAAGGTGGGGACTGCACTTTCTATGACATGATGTAGCCAATGGTGATACACCATAACAACTCAGCCTAAATCCTCAGCCACCGGATCCTGTACTCACCCTGTCAGGACATGAAAAAGGATTTGGGGAGCATTGCCACTTAAGACAAAATTTGCTTTCCCTTCCAATTCTGAAGATTCAAGACGTATTTTCCATCCACTTAATAGAGAAAACCTTCTCAAAAGAGAAAAGCTTCCTTTCAGCCTTCCTCCATTCCTCTTTTTCTTCCTTTGTTTCCTTTTCCCTTTATATGTCTTCCTCATTTGTGCTCAAGTTCCCTCTCCCTCTCTCTCTCCCTCTCTCTCTTTATCTATCTCTCCTTTTTCTTCACAATCTAAAGCAATGGAATATTCTTCTTACGGGGTCATGGGGGAATTTCTGACATCTGGGAGCCTGGATGACGTATATGTATTTACACTATATATTGAGTTCTAGCTCAAGAATTTGCTGCTCCTTTGATTACAGTCTAAAAAGATGCAAGGTCAGGAACACCAGCCTTGAGAGACACACTTCCAGCTATCACAGCCTCCTCCCTGGTTGTTCAGTTCAGAAGCGACATCAGACATCCCTGGACGATTTCTTACCAGGCAAAAATTTTAGAAGAACCATGCTTCCGAAAAAATAATTAGGACATTTAAAAAAAGACATCAATCATAAAACTTGCTCCTAACTTCTTTGAACAAAAATTAGCATTGGAAGAGGTCAATCTGGGATTTAAATTTTCGAGGTGGGATTAAAAGAAACGCATATATGGGTTTAATGCTAACAGTGATTCTAAATGCACATCAGCTTCATGTGTCGACTTGTTTTTCTGATCCAATGCATTTATGAGTGCCCTATGCCCCACCTTAGAATAGAGACATGGAGTCGTGAAAGATGCTTTGTTATCAGGCAACACTGGTTTCTAATCCTGACTCGGCCACTTACCAGCTGTGGATGTAAAAATACTTCTCTGAGCTTCAGTTTCCTCATCTATAAAACAAGAGACAAAAAACATCCAACTCTTAGGGTTGAAAAGATGCAATGAGATGATGTCTGAAAGCCCTGGATAAATGTTAATTTCCCTCATTCCCACATCCTTGCCTTGGGTGCAGAGAGAGGTGATTCAAACAGGTATTGCACTCTTACCATCAAGAAGATTACAGCCTTGTTGAAAAGACAATGCTTAGTGATATAACATAAACTGCCAAATTGGTGCGAAGTTGGAAATAATTAACACACAAACAGTAAGGGCATGAAGGGGATGACCCGACTGGGAATGCTTCACAGAAGAAATGGGCCTTGAAGAATTGGTGGTTTGGAGCAGAACTGAAGCTGGCATTTCAGGCCCAGGTGTGGAGGGAAGGATCAGACTAACATGCTTGTGGGAGAGACAAGACGAGACTGACCAGAGAAGAGAAGCCGTGGAAGGGAGCCACACAAAATGATTCATCAGGAGAAGGGCAAGGGCATGATGTGTGGAGACGCCGGGAAGCCAGGCAGAGGCAGGTGGGCATGACTTCATCGGAAATGCGGTTAATTGTAGGTTCTGACATCATGAGAGCAGAGTCTGATGGAAGGGAGAGCTAAGGGCCTCCTGTCTCCCCTGACAAGAGGCCTGCAGTAGGAGCCAGTAGGAGCATCACCCACACAGGGGGGGAATGGCGAGGTTCACCATGGCATAGATGTTGGGGGTAAAGGGGAGAAGGAGAAGACTCCTGGCATAAGTCAGGACAGCAGGGGGAGTACACTGACAACACGGAGACTAAGAAGTTAGGAAGGGGGTTGCCTGAAGAAGAAAGCCCCGTGGTTGATCTTGTTTATGTAAGAGCCCTCCAGGTGGATGTCTCCAGGGTCTGGTTCCATTTCTACTGAATGCTACCCCTCCTCTCACTTTCTTCCAGCATCATGTTTTCTAAAACCTCAGCTGAATTCATCTCTCGGTCTGCCTGGAGGCAGGAAGTTATGCAAGCTATCCAGAGGTAACCAGAGGTATGCTCAACACCTGTGTTGCCTAAGTCTTTGTTGGGTCCCTGATGCAGTCAGCTAGCGGGTCCCCCTGATGTTGTATTCAGACTCCCTCACCTTGTTTTTTTTTAATTTATTTATTTTTGGCTGCGTTGGGTTCTCGTTGCTGCGCACGGGCTTTCTCTAGTTGCGGCGAGCGGGGGCTACTCCTTGTTGTGGTGCGCGGGCTGCTCATTGCGTTGGCTTCTCTTGTTGCAGAGCACGGGCTCTAGGCGCATGGCCTTCAGTTGTTGTGGCACGTAGGCTCAGCAGCTGTGGCTCGCAGGCTCAGCAGCTACGGCGCAGGGGCTTAGTTGCTCCGCGGTGTGTGGGATCTTCCTGGACCAGGGCTCGAACCCGTTTCCCCTGCATTGGCAGGCGGACTCTTAACCACTGCGCCACCAGGGAAGCCCTCCCTCACCTTTTTGCAGAAGAAAAATAAGAGTTTCTGGAAAGGATGTGGCTCCATATCAGGCAAAATCTCATGACTTAAGGGGAGTCAACGCCATAGAGAATCTTAGAATCCTAAGGTAACCTGGAGATGTTCTTTATGGGTTCTTGGTAATATTCTTCCTCGATTACGTGCATTCCAGCTGCCTCCTCCTAGCTGGTAACGTGTCTTTTCTCTTTCTGTAAGGTACCCTTTGATGAATGGTCACGGGTACCTCGCATGGATCCTCCGGTCCGTGCCTCCTGCCTCCAGGGAAGCCCACCCTTACCTGCCGCTGCAGTTCCCCATGGCTTCAGCTGGCAGGGCTGTGTGGGATTCTGGGCGCCGGCAGAGCAGGCCCGGAGGCAGCCGGCATGAGGGACTGAGGAAGGGAGCTCCAGATGGAAGCAGCAGACTGTGAAGATGCTTGACTGCAGGCCAGCCCCGGGGCGGGGGGAGAGGTGCGGGGGCTTGGAATGCCCTAAAAGGTTCCAGACCAGTGGAGAAAGGCTGCTAGGAAAGGCTGAGAGCATCGGCACGCAGACCCAAAGGAACGTCTGGTATTCAGTCCCTATGTTAATAAGATTTGGGGAATTACAGACTCCCCAGGATTGAAATCACCCTCACCCTAAAATTCTCATGCCCACCCTCAAGGCTCCTGCCAAGACGACCAAAGCGGTGTTTCCCAAAAAGAGGTGGAAATCTGCCACAACTCTTATGGGTCATTCCTTCAACTCTCCCTAATACTTCTATTGCCTTCTATGAAATGTCGAGAAGGATAGGAAATCCAACTTCAGATTTTCCTGGACAACTAGAAGGAAACAGGTAAAAGCAGAGGAAATGATTTACATCAATTACAACGAAATGAATAAACGTTAGAGAACAGAAAGAACTTCTCAGGAGTCTGAGAGGGTGTGAGGTACAGACTATAGTCTCAAAAGTGAGTTTCCGCATTCTTTTATGGAAGAGACAACCACACTGGGCCTCGGATCCCTCACCTATAAAATGGGGAGACCATTCCCTGCCTTGTCTTACTAGATATTGCAAAGAGTAAAGTCCACTTGAGACGCTATAGACCTTAACATCTTCAAAGGAAGTTTCTTATGACTTCTGCAAAGTAGAGGCTTGTGAACCATGAGGTTATCCAACCAAGGAGATGGGAAAATGAGGGCCCTTCACCCCTAGATCATCTTCCAGAAGCACTAGATGGGTAAATGGGGCCAGAACCATCTGTAACATGCTACCAGACTGTGCTTATCCTTTCAGCTGCCAGATGATAACCTATCCTGCTTTCAGATGATAACCTATTTTCTTCCCACCAAAGCAATCATGACTTGACCATGCCCAGGACTTGGTGATCCCGAGTACTCCAAGACCGCTTTCCACCTGCCTCCATCCGAGCTCCCAAGTAGCAGGTGCAGACTCCTTCTGGAACCAGGGACCAGCCACATGCCCAAATGGAGGCAAAGAGAGAACATGAGGAAAGCCTGAAATACCGTCTCAACCTATGGCTTTCAACTGCAGCTGAGGGAACCCAGAGTCCCGGTGAGGTGTCTCAGTAGGCCAGGACTAGTTTTGGGTCTCCCACCGCTAGCTCAATCACAGTAGCTCTGATGTTATTGGTCTTATATGTTGGGGTTCCATATATGCTTTTGTTCACTAAAGGGGTTCTGTGACTCTAGAAATGTTTATAAAACTTTGTCTGCACTAATATATTTTCTAGGTAAAGAAACCAAAGCCTAGAGGTGTGAATTAATTGTACTCAAGACTTCTTTAGAATCAGATACCAAATCCAACAGAAGAATTTTATTGGGGAAAGTGTCCATGCTGCTGACCCCAAACTAAGGTAACATGCACATAAGTCCCATCTATCCTTATGTTCTTGCTGTTTCTTCAGCTCTCCCCATTCCCTCAACTCCTAAGCACTTCTCGGACAGGTAGAGATGCTATTTAGGAAAATGTCCCCTATGTATCCTCCCTCTGGGGCACTGCAGACCTTCCCCTCAGCTCTGTTTTGTGCATCCTCCATCACTAACACTCCGTACTGTTGGTAGATTTAGGCTATGAACACCTTGAGGGCAGGGACCAGGTCTAATTCCACAAATCTGTATAGTCTCCACGTTAGGGACAGTGCCAGTAACTCAGGAGAAGCTCAATAGATGGTGGAAGGAAGGAAGGAAGGAGGGAAGGAAGGAGGGAAGGAACTTCTGCACAGACATAATCTCTTGGTTTCTCTTCCCTAAGCAAGTTAACCTCCTCCACAGTTTTGGGGTTTTTTTCTTCTGGGTTACAGAGGGCAAATGCTGTAAATTCTCTCTAAGGGAAAAGCTGGGCAGATGTACTTGGGAACATTTAAAAAACTAGGTTGGCATTGGAAAGGAAACAGCCAATATATTTAGCTACCCATGGCACACCAAGGCCTTATTGAGACAGAAATAAGCACTGTAGGAGGAACCTCAATTAAAGATTTTTCTAAGCAGTCAGTTCTGGGCTTTGCCTGAACATGGGTATAGAGCTGGGGCGAAGCATAGGACAGGAAACCCAGAGGATTCTGAGTGGGGCTTCTGAATCGCCTTGGGGCTCAGCTGCCTGCAGTGTAAAGCTAGTGACCCCAGGGATAGGGGCCTGCCCTACTTCCATGGTCCAACGAGCGGGATACCTTCCTTTTACGCACTTTCCAGAATCCCTGCAATGGAGGGACCCAGCATCTCCTCCACACCTATTCTTAAGTGGCACCATGTCTCTGAAATATTCTTCCTACAAGTGCTACCCAATTTTCCCAAAGCTCTTTCCATTCGTTAACACTCTCTAAGAGTCTTGCCTTATCGAGAAATAAGGTTCCTGGAATGACCTGAGTGGAAGCAATGACAATTTGCGCATGGAACTCCACACACATCCTGCTTATCTTTGTTCAAATAGGCAGTACATCAATCCAGAGGCACAAGGAGGACCGCCCCAAACTGACTGGGATGTGAGGATGGGCTCTCAGGCTAGGCAGGGTGAGGATGAAAGAGGGTACCTGGTGGTGGCATAGGCCACAGGCAATCCAGTACGGAAGCCAGATCTGTCTGCCAAAGTACACACATGTGAATAATAACAAGTATCTTTCCTTTTTCATATTTGGGATCATACTGTTTTGAAAACAGCTTTTTTCACTTAAAAACGTATCCTCAACATTTTCCCATGTCATTGAGTATTCTTCTACGACATGATTTTTAACATCTATATCACATGCTCTCATTTGGAAGTCAGACTCTATTTAGCCAACCTCCAGCTGTTAAGCATTTAGATTGTTTCCTGTTATTATAACGCTAAAATGAGCACCCCCAGGGCGCAGCCTTGTGCTCATTTCTAATCATTTCAAGAGGCAGAGTGGCCTAGTGGTTAAGAAGGGCCTTGCAACTGTTCTCTCCGAATCTCAATTCCCTCAGTCGTTGGACCTTGCTCAGATGACAGGACCTCTCTGGGCCTCTTTTTCTTTATTTGTAAAACGAAAATTTACTCGTAAAAAGAATGAATAGTACTGACCTTATAAGAGTGTCCTGAGGATTAAGTAAATTAATAAATGTAGTGCTTAAAAAAATGCTATCCTTAGCATAGGGTACTCTGCTCAGTACTCTGAAATAATCTACATGGGAGAAGAATTTGGAAAAGAATAGATGCGCGTATTCGTATAGGTGAATCCCTTTGCTGCGCACCTGAGACTCACACAGCATTGTTAATCAACTCAACTCCAACATAAAAGGAAAGTTAAAAGAAAAACGATGCCATCCTTGACGCTGTGTTGTCGGTTGAGGAAGCACTCAGTAAACTTTAATTAGCATCTCTCTTGGGTTATATTCTTTGGCGAAGAATTTCTGCATTAGCAATTTTATAATTTTAAGGCCTTAAACCCCAATCCCCTGGTTCTCTCTCTTTTTCCCTGGGCTCTCCTCTTATGCCTCTGGTCTTTCTTCCATGCCTTTTGTTACACCCCTGTCCCTGGGACCAGGTAATGCTGAACATTTCCTCAGGTCCAGACCTCAGCAGCGTCCTTCTCTTTCACCACATCCTTGTCTCGGAGGGGTCAGCCACTCCACGCCCTCAGCTTTCCCATACCTGTAGGTCTCGCTCACCACTAATGTCCCAGTCCTATGCTTCTTGCCTGCTTTGGGGTAACCATGGGATCCAGTGCTGGCCAAAAAGTCATGAGGGCGTTTGCTGGGGATCTTCTAGAGACATTATCCTAACTCTTAAGAAGGAGACACAAGGTTTTCTGACCTTTTTTCCCCTGGACTATGCCATGTCTGAAGTCTGATGTCTAGGATGTGCAGCCTGAGGAGGGGAGGCCTCAGTGTTGGTTGAATGATGTCATCAAGGATCCAGACTCTCTTGTCTCTCTGCTCATCCTCTTCCACGTGCTGGTTTCTTCCAAGCAGCAAGTTGGCTGTAGCAGTCCCAGTCATCACGTTCCAGGCACAGCGACAACCAGGGGAACAGAGAGACTGCCCTTTCCCGTGGCCATTAGGAGTGCAAGAAGCTTTCCCATAGGCTGCCCAGTAGCCCCCTGTTCCTGCCTCATTAGCTGGAATTGTGTCACACGGCCTTTCTTGAACCAACTAATGGCAAAGGAAATAAGGAGCCCGATCAGGGCAAGCCTAGACCTGGGAGAGGGGTCATCACCCTGAGACAACGATGATGCTCCTAGCAGCATCTCTACTGTCTCCTCTGTCCACTGGAAGTGGTGTCAAGATGAAGGACTTCCACGTAAGGCTCAAGAGACCTGCGTTCGGGTCCTGGCAAAATGGGCAGCTAGCTGGCTGACTTAGAACAAGTC
This sequence comes from Monodon monoceros, assembly GCF_005190385.1. Taxonomy (NCBI): domain Eukaryota; kingdom Metazoa; phylum Chordata; class Mammalia; order Artiodactyla; family Monodontidae; genus Monodon; species Monodon monoceros. The sequence goes on from NW_021703772.1 coordinate 21,002,577, forward strand.
ACTTAACTTCTCTGGGTCAGTGTGCTCATTGGTAAAGTAGGAAGAGTAACGCTGTCTTCCTGTTGTAAGAATCCAAGGAGAATATGTAAGACGGCACTTTGTGAGCTTAAAGTTGTTCTATAAATGTAAATAAAGTGTATGAATTTTAAGGGGCTGTCTTCCTTCTTTATGAATCTACTCTCTTAGGCAACAGAACTCTACAGCCAGCAGCCAACTCAGGGAGTCGGGAATCTGTCTCCTTCCTCTTGGCCACTCGCTTGGGCTGCCTCACCTTGTGACCCACTGTTGTATCAGCAACCCCACCACGGGCCATCTGTCCATCTCCACTCCCATAACCACAGGCCTTTTTTGGACTGGAGAGTCTTTTTTTTTTTTTTTTTTGTCTGCGCCTCACATCATGCAGGATCTTAGTTCCTCGATCAGGGATTGAACACCGCCCCCTGCAGTGGAAGTACGGAGTCTTAACCACTGGAGTACCAGGGAAGTCCCTGGACTGGAGAGTCTTTAAGGAAGAAAAATGTCCTGCTTACTTCAGATGCCCAGGTCTGTGTGCCTCAAATCTCACTGTCAGAGGGCTGGAATGTTGCATTTCCATCTAGAAGCTCTAGGCTGTCTTGCTTTTGAACCAGTATCCTGAGATCTGTAAAGGCCAGACAGGAAGGTTTTAGAAAGTAGCTGTTCAAAGCATAGGCTCCAGAATCAGGCGGTCTCTGAGTTAGAATATGGACCTCAATGCTCAGTAACTTGTTGATCTAAGCAAATCACTTAGCCTCTGAACTTCAGTTTCCCCATTTTTAAAATGAGGCTGTGAATGTCTGCTTCATAAGGCTGCTCTTAGATAAGATGAAACATGTAAACCGCTTAGCACTGGTTTGTACCTGGCATATAGCTAGAACTCAACAAGCAGCAGCTAGGCTTTCTAGTCTATTTATAACAACTGTTGGGGAAAACTCATTCTAGCTCCTCTCCAGCCCTTGAGGAGGTAGAAGCCTTGGAAAGCGGAGAAGGAGATCTAGGTTCCAGTCCTGGTGCTACCGCCATGAACTGTGTGGCCTTGGTCACCCCATTTCTCTCTCAGCTTCCGTTTCCTGATCCGCGAAGTGGTGGGAGCTGCACGGAGCGACTCGCAGCCTCCTCCTTATGCCAGATGCTCACGAGCTTATTTTTGTGGCTTCCATGTTCTTCCACGGCAAGACTTCCAGAGTCTCCTTCTGTCCATCTGATTTTCAGCATTGGCTCCCGGGACCGTCTGTGTCCCGGAATTTGGTCCAGGGTGCTCACCATTTTCGGGTGTAGACACTGCATCTCCAGATCGGTGTCGCTGCTGCCCTTTGGCTTCTATCTAGGGCTCCTCCTGGGTTTCCTGGAGGAGAAGCCATCCTCACCCACTGCCCACCCCCCGCCCCAAGCTTCTGTGTCCTTTCACTTTCTTGACTCCTGCCAAAATTCCTGGCTCCCTAAGCCAGGTAAGAAAGCGGTTTAGTTCGACCCAACCTGGCAATTTCTCAGAACCTCCCCTGCCTCTGGCACATTCCTTGAGTTTGGGCAGAACCCAGAAAGCTAGAGAATTCTTCTCCCTCCTTAGCGTGGGTCCCCGTGTTGGCATGCCAACAGTTCCAAATATTTAAAGCAATCATGAAAATGAGCTCAGAGTCCCATGCCAGAGCCTTGAAAGGAATTAGGCTAAAAACAGGACAAAGAGGTGAGGCCAAACGGAAGACGCCATGAAAGGCACTGCCCAGCCTGCCCGGGGCCCAGCGCCCTACTCGCTGGCTTCATTCATCTGCAACCAGGCCCTGTACTGAGCACCAGCGATGCAAAGTTAAATGCGTCATCATCCCTACCCTCGAGGAGCAACACGTTCAGCCAGGGAAGCTATACAGACAGACAGTCAGCTATGGAGTGGTAAGTAGGGGCAAGAGATCACCAAAGGCACAATGGAGCCACCAAGGAAGGGGGCATCATCTCTGCCAGGGAGGTCAGCAAGGCATCTCCTAGAGCATTGGCCCAGGCCTGCCTTAGGACAGGCGTTCTCCAGGGGACAAGGCAGAAGATGTGCTTCCAGGCAGAGGGGAAATAGCAGATGCCAACGCACTGGAGCCTGAGACAGGGTGGAGGAGAGGGAGAAAGGGCTCATGCATAACTGCTTTGTAAACTGTAAAAATGTCTCCACTGGGCATGTTTATGCACATGTAATGCACAGGACAGAGAACAAAATTAGCCTTACAATTTAATATTTTTTAAAATGTTGACAGGGATTTATATATATACATTAATATGTATAAAATGGATAACTAATAAGAACCTGCTGTATAAAAAAATAAATAAAATTAAATTAAAAAATAAATAAATAAAATGTTGACAGAGATGTACACTTGGCTGCACGTAGACAGAAGGAAAGTCTTGAGCAGAAAGCCTTTATCCGAAGGGCCTTGGAGTGCAAGCCAAGCATTGTGCATGTGTAGGGAGAGTGGCAGGGCTGCGTGTCCACAGAGCAGCACCTTTCCTGTGATGAATCCAGGGAGACTGATCCCCTGCTGGAAGGAAGATGGATTTCCCAGGTCACTTGTGTGATGGAAGAGAGTCAGCTTGGCAAACTGGGAGAGCTGGCAGGCCTCCAGGCCCCTGGCACTGTGCAGGGAAGGTGCCAAGGTCAAAAGCAGATGCCTGAGTGAGCTGTGATTAAGGGAGCTCCAGAAGGAGATGGGAGAGGTGGGGCAGGCCCAGTGCCTCCCTCCTGCCAGACTGCTTCCAAGTCCTCACAGCAGGGGTGGGGAGTAGCTTTGATCTGAATCTTGGTGTGCTGGTCAGCCATGGGGAAGCCTCTTTTGGAAAGAAATGAGCAAAATGAAAATGACACAAGTGATATGATCGTCAGGTGCTGTAAAAAAGGACAGTTATGACCAAGACATCTGCTAATAACACTGGTGCTGTTAGCATCACCGTCATCTTTATTTATTTAAATGGTTCTGACAGTTACTAAGCACCTACTATAGCGCACGCTATGTTAAGCCTTATAGCCGTCTTCACAACAACTTCAAGAGATCAGTATCCTTACTAATCCCATTTTACAAAGGAGGACATATCTCCTCGGAAGCCTAAATGAAGGTCCAGGATGCCCTAAAACCGGGCAGCGTGCATTTAAAAAGTGGAAAGTGTTGGAGGTTGACTTGTGTCCTACCTCCCAAATTCATATGTTGGAAGTCCTAACCCCTAGTACCTCAGAATGTGGCTATATTTGGAGATGCGGTCTTTAAAGAAGTAATTGAATTAAAATGAGATCATTAAGGTGGGCCCTAATCCAATATGACTGGTGCCTGATAAGAAGAGGAGATTAGGCCACAGACAGGTACAAAGGGAAAACCATCTGAAGGCACAGGGAGCAGATGGCCGTCTACAAGCCCAAGAGAAAGGCCTCAGAAAAAACCAAACCTGTCAACACTTCGTTCCTGGACTACCAGCCTCCAGAATTGTAAGATACTAAATTTCTGTTCTTTAAGCCACCCAGGCAGTCCAAGCAGACTAAAACAGGGAGCAGGGGCCCAGGAATACCTTAAAGGAACGAGGCAGATCAAGAATGCAGGGAGCATGTGGTGCCCATGAAGGGGAACCGACCACCGCAAGCCTTTGCCTTGCCCTTGGCTGTAGGGAACCTGAGCACATCGCAGCGTCCTCAGCTGAGTGCTGAGGCTTTGCAGCTGTGCAGCAACAGTGCCACTGATGGGCGTCTTCCTTGACAAGCTCAGGGCTTGAAATCAATGGGATGAAAACTGAAGTTTAAAGAGATTAAAACACTAGCTCTAAAACAAAGCAAAGACATCATAATCTTTCCTTTATATACCTTTATACACCAGACCTCCAGGAGAGGTGAGATCAAGGGGGCTGACCAATATTTCTACTTGCTTGAGAAGCAAAACTGGTGCCACAAAGGAATTCACATCCTCACCTGAAATAGACCAGAGCCCAGAGGGTGGACCCTCATGAGAAACACCACTAGGATTGGTCAGTAACTAGGTCAGCAGTCACTGTGTCTGGGTTCTTGAATTCTTCGAAGCAAATTAATCATTAAAAGGAAGAGACTTCCCTGGTGGCGCAGTGGTTGAGAGTCCGCCTGCCGATGCAGGGGACACGGGTTCGTGCCCCGGTCCGGGAAGATGCCACATGCCGTGGAGCGGCTGGGCCCGTGAGCCATGGCCGCTGAGCCTGCGCGTCCGGAGCCTGTGCTCCACAACGGGAGAGGCCACAACAGTGAGTGGCCCGCGTACCGCAAAAAAAAAAAAAAAAAAGAGGAAGAGACGAAAATGTAGCGTTGAAGTTTGGTTAAACTAAATTTGGTCTAGTCAGAGAGTGGAGTGGGGGAGAGGGTTTCAGGAATTCAATCAGCCCCCGCAGCAGCTGTTGTAGAGACCCAAATTGCCCTGGAATCTGCAGTCGATATGGAAATTACCGGAAGTACAGAAGGAATGGGGGCTCCAGGTTACAGGGTGGGGAAGATGGAGATGGAGGAGTCACGGAGAGGCATCTGAAACTTTTAAGAGAGCTGGATTTCCAGGCTTCCCTGGTGGCGCAGTGGTTGAGAGTCCGCCTGCCGATACAAGGGACACGGGTTCGTGCCCCAGTCTGGGAAGATCCCACCTGCCACGGAGCGGCTGGGCCCGTGAGCCATGGCCGCTGAGCCTGCGCGTCCGGAGCCTGTGCTCCACAACGGGAGAGGCCACAACAGTGTCTGCGTACCGCAAAAAAGAAAAAGAAAAGAAAGCTGGGTTTCTGTGTTGAGAATAGACTTTATTTTTTATTTTTTTTTTTGGCCAAGCCACGAGGCATGCAGTATCTTAGTTCCCCTACCAGGGATTAAACTCGTGCCCCCTGCAGTGGAAGCATGGAGTCCTAACCACTGGACCGCCAGGGAAGTCCCGAGAGTAGACTTTAAAGTAGGTACAGGCTACTTGCACAAGGAAAAGGCTAGCCAAAGAAATTAGGAGGAGGTACTTTGCAAACTGGGCTCTGAAGGAAGAAGGATCTGGAGCTTAAAGGACAGAGGAAGGTGCTTTCTCCCTTGAGAAGTGTGAGAGAGAAACTCAAGAAGGCTCAGCGGCAGGAAGTCCTCAATGAAGCGATTAAAACTGGAAGGGGAGACTTGGGCAGCAACTGGGAGGGGTGTGTGTGTGTGTGTGTGTGTGTGTCCCGGGACTTTTTTTTTTTTTGCAGTGCCACACTGCATGCGGGACCTTAGTTTGCCGACCAGGGATCAAACCCGAGCACCCTGCAGTGGAAGCGTGGAGTCCTAACCACTGGACCGCCAGGGATTTCCCTGTGTCCTGGGACTTTAACGGGGAGGATCACTTGGTCAGACATCTTTGGTGAGAAGTGGCGCTAACTAACAGAGCCAGAGCTGACAGTAGTGGGGTGTGGAGTGAGCCGGAGAATTCAGCAGGCATCTTCCTGGGCAAAGGGGGAGCGGGGATAAAGGGTCGTAAAAGAGGCCTGCTGGATTTTCAATCAGACCTGGAGTGTCAAGTTGCAGCTCAAGTGATATCCAAATGTCTCGTATTTCTATTTGATCATTTCCACACTTAACTTCCAGCAAGCAGAGCTCACCATCTGCACAATGTCAGGCCAAAGAAATAAAACCCGAGAGGAAATTGCACTCCAGGGCAGCATAATCGGTCCGATACGCCTGGGATATTAGCTGAGACATGTGTGTCTTCACTTATCTAAGTATTAACATCTTGACTGTTTCGAAGCAGGACGTTTCCCGTTTGGTCTGGCCGAGAGGCAGCTCCAAAATCAGCCGTGAAGTGGCAGCTTTCCGGTCGCGCTGAACTCCTCTCCCCGGCTCCTAAATCATATTTCTCCCCAGTCGCTGCAGATGACTCTCATGTGTTGACAGGTTATACGTTTCAAGACAAGACACCAGCGGGAGTCCGGGTCTGAGCAAGAACCAAACAGTGCAGCAGGGAGGCAACGTGAGATGGATGCTAAGTGACAGGGGCAGGAGGGGACCTGCCCGCTCTTCCCAGCCGGCTCTCTTCTTGACCCTGCTGACGTGTCCTCTGCAGCCCATGGGCACAGTGGCCCATCTCAAACAAGTCACGTAAACTCGTCAAACCTTAAGTTTCTTCCTACGAAAAGCAGGCTCAGCAATGCCTACCTTGTAGGGCAGTAGGAGAAGCTCCAAACACAGCACCTGGCACACAATATCCACAACATCAAGAAATGCTTCGCAAATAATACTAATAGTGAACGCTCGGGACTTCCCTGGCAGTCCAGTAGTTAGGGCTCCTCGCTTCCACGGCAGGGGGCGAGGGTTCGATCCCTGGTCGGGGAACTAAGATCCCGCAAGCCAAATGGCGCGGCCAAAATAAAAACTAACCGTGAACGCTTATATCATGCTTACTACATGCCAGGAATGGTCTTCATTTATATGTCTGATTTAATCCTCCACAACCCTGGAAGGCAAATTCCATTATTATCTCCACTTTACAGAGGAGAGCGGTGGGGCACAGAGGGGCTCTGTAACTTGTGCATGGTCACAGGGCTGGTAGATCTGGGGTTCAAAGTCAGGCAGTCTGGCTCCAGAGGCTAGGTGTGAATAGATAAACGAGTGAATTAACCAGCTGGTGTATTGGTGTACAGATGGACAAAGAACGTGGATCCCCAAGGACTTCAGGAAGCGGCAGGTTATCTAAGCAGCACATTGATGACTTGCAGTCTGGAAGGTCCCATCCCAGCCCCATGGCGCTTAGGAATGCCGGTTAATCACCTAATGTTGCTGTGTAGTGGCCTCGCCGACTCCAAGCTAGAGGTGAAGGCTATCTCCCTTACTGAGGCAGGGATAGTACATGCTATAATCTGGAAAGTTAGAACTGGAAAGGACCCAGAGATCCTTTCCAGTTCTAATTGGACATTTGAGGGAACTGAGGCAAGAGACAGGAAGTGACGGGCCCAGGGTCACGCAGTACCTGCTGAGACAGGACCCGCATCCGTGCCCAGTGCTGTTTTCACTACACCATATGGCCTCTTCTTCATGCCAGGAAAGTCCTATCTGAAAGACGGAAGAGCAATGACAGACAAAAAAAGCAAGCTTTTTTGAAGAAGAGTTGAACACAATACATGGCAGATTGTTTCACAATGGAAAGGTCTTCTTTTGTTGCAAGAAGTTTCTATTTATGTATGTCTGGTGACATCATCAGGCTTTGCCTCTCCTCTTGCCTGAAGGCTCAGGAAGCTGCACAGACGCACAGAGCGAACCGGACACTGGTATGCACCCTCCTCGGCCAAATGGGCCACTTGCTGTTCCCCAACTGGCACAGCCGGAGTGGACTTTCTGGGCTTGAGCCACTTGAGGGCAGTGGGTCAAGTTCTCGCTCCCACATCAGCCAGACCTGGGTGTGATTCTCCATCCTCAGCTCATCAGGGTGCGACGCTTGGCAAGTACCTTAACAGTCTCCCTGGCTCCATTTTCCATTTATCAAATGGGGAAATAATCCCCTCCTGTGGGGTTATAGAAATGAGATTAACATATGTACAGAAAGCATGTAGCAGAGGTCCTGGCACTCAGTAAATGGGAAAGAGGATTGCCTCCCTGGAAAGTTTATTCCACAGGCTGTTTTGATTTATGGTTGTTTGGGTTTACATCTTATCTCCCTCCTAAAGAGATACCCATCTTAATGGCAGGAACTGGGCCAAGCTCATCTTTCCACTCCTGCTGCACCCTGAGCCCCGCACAAAATCGGTGCTCAGTGAGCACGCATTCAGTCGGAGTGAACTGGACACAAGCAGGATGAGTTCATTGGAACCAGAAGCAGGGGTTACAGCTTTTGTAAAGAGCCTGTGCTGACTGCCATTCTAAATAAGCTTCAGAAGTTCTGGGTAGAAATGGAGAGTGGGGGATCGCTCATGTTGACTGAAAAAAAAATGCACAAACTAAAATTTGAGAGTTATGTTTCATTCAGCAGACATTCTGAGGACTTCAAGCCCGGAACACAGCATCTCAGATAATGCTGAGAAACTGCTCTGAAGAGGTGAGGGAGGAGCCAGGATGTATAGGGGTTTTTGCAACAAAAGACCAGGTAGTCGGAACATCAAAAGATTACTGTTGGGCTTCCCTGGTGGCGCGGTTGTTGAGAGTCCGCCTGCCGATACAGGGGACACGGGTTCATGCCCCAGTCTGGGAAGATCCCACATGCCGTGGAGCGGCTGGGCCCGTGAGCCATGGCCGCTGAGCCTGTGCGTCCAGAGCCTGTGCTCCGCAACGGGAGAGGCCACGACAGTGAGAGGCCCACGTACCACAAAAAAAAAGATTACTGTTAATCAAAGAAAACCAGACATCTCAAGTTAATGAATTTAGTGCTTTTCTATGTGTGGGAAGATACAAAGTCTGGGCTCATTGAAATCATTCCTTTGATATGCACCTCAGGTATCTGGGGCCAGTATTCTGCACTCTCTCATCCTGAGTCTCCTCAGGGTGAACTGTCAGGGGAGGCTGCAGCATCCTCTTTCCCTCCTGAGTTCCCTCATGGCTCACCATCAGGGCAGCTGTAATGTGGTGGTTTGATGGCTGCAACATCCTTTGTTTGCTGATACGGCGGGCGATATTTTAGTTCACACTCACAACTCTCATGACTAGTTTTCTTATGAGTGATAAACACAATAATGGTAACCTCCACCTACAGAGGACTTCAAATGGTCCGCATCAAGTTCTTCACACCCTCTACCTCATGTCATGTTCACTGAGCTAGGCACCATTATCCCTATTTGAGGGAAAGGAAACTGAGGCTCCAAGAGATGACATCACCTGCCAAAGGTCAGATGGCAAGTGTACATCTGAGCCGGCCTTTGACCCCAAGGCTGTCTGACTCCCAAGTCCATGGTCTAAGCTCAGGGGCTGAAAAACCCCCTCCCACTGTCTGGCCCTGTGCCTGTTTCTATATGGCCATCAAGCAAAGAAGCGTTTTTACACTTTTAAATAGTTGGGGAAAAAATCACAAGGAGACGTATTTTGACACATGAAAATTCTATGATTCCAATTTCCGTGTCCATAAATAAAACTTTATTAGAATGCAACTACATCATTTCATGTATGTACTGTCTGGCTGCTTTTGTGCTATAACAGCAGTGTTGGAGTATTTTCAGGAGAGACTATGTGTCCTTTAAAGGTTAACTATCTACTACCTGGATCTTTACGGAAAGAGTTTGCTGACCCCTACTCAATGCCATGCCACCTCTTAAAGATAAACTTCCTGCAAAGAAAACACCCCTTTCCACAAAAGTACCGTTATAGAAAGGGCACCCGCTCCTGCAGCTATCAACATTGCAGCTATCAACATTGGTCCTAGATTCTGCCTTTCCCTATGCCAAGCCAGCTCTGGGTTCTCACAGCTATCACCAGCTCCCGGTGCAATTCGAAAGGCAGAGCTGGGGGCAGCGTCTGGACTCTGCCAGGCAGGGACAGGCCGGAGCGAGCCTGGAAGGAGTGGGAAAGGGATTTAGACACAGAAGTCAGCCCGACTTCTTTAATACCTTCGCCCCCTTGATTCGCGGTTTCCTGCCACATCTTGTTCAGCTGTGAACGTGCCCAGGCGCCAAGCAGGGACAGGCGGGCCAGAACCGATGAAAGCACAGGGGCCCCGTGCCTCACAACATTTCAGCTGGCTCCCACCCTGGAAGAGGATAGAGGCCCAGCTCGGAGGTGCCTCTCTGGGGAGCCTCAGCCTATTCCGTGAAATGAGAGCTTGGCCTGACTGCTCTATCCCCAACCTGACCCACGCACCTGTGAAAAGCAGGCCTCTCCTTCACGCTGCATAACCGCTCTGGGGGAGTCTACAACACCCTCTGCCCTTCCATTGCCCCCTTGGGGGGTGAGTTCCAAAGAGCAGATTTTGCTCTCTGTGGCACTCCTTCATTCAACGGGATAGTTGAGCACCAGCTATGTCCACGTCTTTAGAGATATGAAGGAAGTAAACGTAACGGAGGAGCGTTCTATTTGTTTCAGGATACGGATGCACCAGATGGAGAAGCTACAGAACAATCTGGGCAAATTCAAATCCCTGTACAAATGCTGAGTGCCAGTTGTATATTTGGCATGCTCCAAGTACTTTCACATCCATGCTTTTACTTAAGCCTCAAAGCACTCCTGTGGCCCAGGCATCCTTACACCCATTTTACAGATAAGGAAAATGAGAATCTCAGAGTTTGCCTGATCAAATGGCTGTTAAGAGGTAAAGCTAGGCTTTCCATGCAGGTCTCACTGGTTCTAAAACATGTGCATCTTTGAAAAACGGGGCTACCTCCACGGCGTGCAGTTGGGTGCCTGAGTGGGTGCAGCATGGCGAAGGAAAAAAGTCTTTTTTTTTTCTTTTTGGCCACGCGGTTTGTGGGATCTTAGTTCCCTGACCAGGGATTGAACCCGGGCCTCCTGCAGTGAGAAGGCCGAGTCCTAACCACTGGACCACCAGGGAATTTTGAGAAAAAAAAGTCTTAATTGAACCCTTATATAGCAGCTGAAAGAGCACTGGACCAGCAATCAAAAATTCTTCTAGACACAGCTCTGCCTTTTAATGAGTGATATGCCCCTGGGTGAGATTTTTTTTTTTTTTTTTCATCCTTGGGTCTCAGGGGATGAGTGAAACTACAGTGGAGAAGCTGGACCAAGTGATCTCAAAGCACTACCCACCTTCATTGCTTCTCTCTGTACCTGCTTCACAGGTGCTGCACTTTGGCACAGGATTCCTCATTTAGCTCTGGCCGTGAATCACAAGGCTCAACCCTAGTGCCTGTATCAAAACCTTAAAAAGACAGAGAAGCCCTCATAAAACTCAGATAGTTGAGCTATATGGGCTCATTTGGCAATGAGAAGGGAGTGGAAACGGTGTGATGGGGGCAGGGCAGGGGGCAGAATTGTAACCGTATGTCTTTTTCTATTGCCTTTGAATTTTCCCCCCCTCCCCCCAACCTTTTAACTTTTTTTTTGTTTTTTTTTTTGTTTGTTTTTTTATTTTTGGCTGTGTTGGGTCTTCGTTTCTGTGCGAGGGCTTTCTCTAGTTGCAGGGAGCGGGGGCCACTCTTCATCGCGGTGTGCGGGCCTCTCACTTGTCGCGGCCTCTCCTGTTGCGGGGCACAGGCTCCAGACGCACAGGCTCAGTAGTTGTGGCTCATGGGCCTAGCCGCTCCGCGGCATGTGGGATCTTCCCAGACCAGGGCTCGAACCCGTGTCCCCTGCATTGGCAGGCAGATTCTCAACCACTGCACCACCAGGGAAGCCCCTTTTAACTTTTTGAATCATGTAAAGGTAGTACTCATTCAAAAAATAAATTGAAAAATGAACAAAAGGAGTTGATTTAAAGAAAATTATTAATTCAAATACTATCGAGGTGAAATGTGGATATGACAGCAGTCATGAAGGTCCTGTGCAAACGACTGGCACAGAGAAGCTCTGCCCCACTCTGTCAGCAGCCTGCCAATTGTGCCTTGGTCTGCTTCCTAGTAACTGACTGATTGATTATTGATCACCCTTTAAATCTTACGGGCTGAACATAAAGTGGTAAGAGAAGAAAAAAAAAACAGCAAGACAATTCACAGATTTTTAGATGGAGAAGAAGCTGAGAGAGCTTCTAACTCAGCGCCCTCACCAAACAAAAATTGTTGGGGATGGAAGGCTCAAGGCTTGTCAAGGCTCGTTGGCAGGACTAAGACGTCCCTAAGCCCTGGGCCCTTGTTCTTTTGGAGGCTCTATCTCCCAGCAAGCATGTCTAAATGCACCTGCATTGAATAAATGTTGTTCGTATAATCTCTAAAGCATAATTCTAATTTTGCTTTTGAAGTGGTTTGACTCTTTTATTTTTTTTTTTATTCTTTTTTTAAATTTTTATTATTTATTTTTGGCTGCATTGGGTCTTCGTTGCTGCGCACGGGCTTTCTCTAGTTGCAGCAAGCGGGGGCTACTCTTCGTTGCAGTGCGTGGGCTTCTCATCGCGGTGGCTTCTCTTGTTGCAGATCACGGGCTCTAGGCGCACGGGCTTCAGTAGTTGTGGCACGTGGGCTCAGTAGCTATGGCTCGTGGGCTTCATTGCTCCGCGGCATGTGGGATCTTCCAGGACCAGGGCTCGAAGCTGTGTCCCCCGCATCGGCAGGCGGATTCTTAACCACTGTGCCACCAGGGAAGCCATGGTTTGACTCTTAGTAATGTAAAATTCCTGAGTATTTGAATAATTGTGTTCCCTGGGATTCCAGCAAAAAACGAAAACCTCAATAAAAGTTGTTTTCCTAGGAACATTCTAAATCTAAATTTCATAGTTAATGAAGGTGACATAAGGAGAAGTTTTAATTAAACGTATATTAACTTTGACCTTGCAATTTCCTTTGGTATCATCTCTGTTCATGACTTAAAAGTTTCCTAATGCCTGCAAAGCTCCTAAGTAACAGGCACTGTGAGCTGGTGGCAGCAGAGGTAGGAACCCACTCCCACTACCTCCCAAACCACTGTACCCTCTGAGAGCACCAGTCTTTCAAAGGGAGAACTCCCACCACTGGCACTGACAAACAGAGCCCGTCTCCTACCCACTCCCACCTACACGGATGCTGCTAATAGTGGAGGTGATGGGAGCCCAGGGGGTCTATCCCCCTGCCCCCACTCCTGAAATAACCTGCTGTGTGGAAGGGGCTGTCCCTCCCTCTTTCAGCACCTCCCTCCCATCAGCCCTTCCGGCAACTCCATAAATCATCAAGGCTCTGCACAAAATTCTCTTACAAGGTTTCCCAGAAAGAATCACTATTAAGTAAAAAAAAAAAAAAAAGGGAAGGGTGGTGCTTCTTAGAGGTTGACCCAGGCGTGAGGAGAAAGAAACCAAGAATGTAAGCTGGGGACTGCAAGCTGATGCCTACCAGGTTTTGTTTTCAATAACAGAGTTCTCAGGCTGCCTCTTTTTCATTTCCATTTGAAGTTGGGTGGGAGGGGGGTGTGGAGAAGGGGGAGAGCTTTGGAGTGGGGTTTGGTGCTGAGAATATACATACAAATGAAGATGAGTCAAGGCTGGAAGCATCCAGATGACCAGGATGAAAAGCTCCCCGGGCATAGAGTCACAACTTCTATTCTCTTTAGGGACCCAAGAGATGACTGCAGGGCAACACAAAGAGTCTGAATGTGTCTGTTTTTTTTGTTTGTTTGTTTTTGTTTTTGCGGTACGGTCCTCCCACTGTTGTGGCCTCTCCCGTTGCGGAGCACAGGCTCCGGACGCGCAGGCTCAGCAGCCACGGCTCACGGGCCCAGCCGCTCTGCGGCATGCGGGATCCTCCCAGACCGGGGCACGAACCCGTGTCCCCTGCATCGGCAGGCGGACTCTCAACCACTGCGCCACCAGGGAAGCCCTGAATCTGTCTGTTTTAACAGGATGTGGCAGCCCAGGGACTGCTATGTAACTGCCCCTACTCCTATACCTCAAAAAGCACACAGGAGACAGAGGCACCCAATTAGATATGCATTTATTGTCCTTGGTATGTACAAGTGTCAATGCATTATTCATCACCCGCATCTTTTATCCACTTAATTAAATCCCGTACTTGCTCAGTGCTTAGCCTGCGTCCCTCCAACACAGGCCCCGTGAGGTCCCAGAAAGCACCGGTCTTAGCTTAGTCCATGCAAATATAATAACATTAACAGCTAAAACTCATGGGCTTTTTTCTTGTGCCATTCCACAAGAATGGAATTTTGCTAAGCACTCCATTCATATCTCATTTAAATCTCAGAGTACCACACTGAGATAGGGATCGTCATTATCTCTATTTTACAGGTGGGAAAACTGAGGTTTGGAGAAATTAAATATCTTCCAAGAGCCAATTAGCTAGGGTAATAAAAACCCAGGTAGTCTGGCTCAAGCCACTCTTTGAATCAGTCCCCTTCACGGCCTTATTAACTGACTTCTGACAGTTATTTCAGGTTTGCTGGTGACCTTTGCTCATGCTCACTACAGGCTAAGATTAAAAACCCTCTACTGGGGCTTCCCTCGTGGCGCAGTGGTTGAGAGTCCGCCTGCCAATGCAGGAGACACGGGTTCGAGCCCTGGTCTGGGAAGATCCCACATGCTGTGGAGCAGCTAAGCCCGTGCACCACAACTACTGAGCCCACGTGCCACAGCTACTGAAGCCCACGCGCCTAGAGCCCGTGCTCCGCAACAACAGAAGCCACCGCAATGAGAACCCGCACACAGCAACGAAGACCCAACGCAGCCATAAATAAATAATAAAAGTTTAAAGAAAACCTCTACTGGCCTCAGAGCGGTCACTCCTGAAGCACCTGTTCTCAGGGGCTCAATGTCTCCACTCTAACTCCACCTCACTCCCCCATGGCACTTTCCTACCATGCAGCCGGCACTAGCTTGGCTTTGCATGCCCTCTCTCCTTTGAGTCTCACAGCCCCCCTATGAGGTGGGCAGGGCAGGCCTTTTATCCCCACGCAACACAGGGAACTGGGCATAACAGGGATGGAGAGACTTGTCAAAGGTCACTGCAAGCATTTGGTACAGTTGGAATTCTAGCCCAGTTTTCTAGAGCCAAAGCCACCTCCTATTGCTGGTACTACATCTCAAGGTCATGATGAAGAAGGGAAGGAGACTCTCTAGGGTCCTTGGGTCTATGGCTTGTCCTCCTCTCACCGGAGGTCAGAAAATAGCTCTCTGGGATTCTCCAGAATGACTGACAACGGTGATTCCTTCCCAGTTAAGACTCTCCCCTTAATTATCTGTTCCTTCCGGTTATGCAGTTCCCCAAACTGGTCTTATGCTCAAAGCACAAATGTGCCCCAGGGGAGAGTAACACAGTGGCTTCCTAATTCTTTCATGTTGAGAGTTCACAATCCCTTTGCGACAGAAAGGAGCCCACCGAGCTAAAAGTGAGGCAAGGTGACGGGTAAAGGAGACAGCAGAAGGGAGGTGGGGCCCATAAGTCATAGAAAACTCCTTTAGAGTTTTGCCAAAGTTGGTCCAGCACACTGCAGACAGACTGCTGAGTTCAGGGACTGGGAGAAGGAGGCCTCTGTCTTCTCTTTGATCTTCTCTTCTGCTCTCTCTCCCTCACACTCATACTTGTTGATCTGGTGGTGTTAAAGCATGCCAGGATTCAAGAGGGGGTTCAGGTGATCAGGGTGGGGTTCATGGGGCTTTCTTGAAGGAAAGTCAGAGGCAGTCTGGTTGTTAATGAGGCAAACTATTCACCAGAGTCTATAGAGTCAAAGGAATAATCCCAAAGACTAAATTCTCAAAGTTCATCATTTTTCAGCACAGCTAACTTACCAGTTACCTTATGTGATGTTGGACAGATGGCCTATCCTCTCCAAACTCAGTTTCCTCAACTGCAAAATGAGGCTAGAAGAGACCTACCTCCTCAGGATTGGGTGAAGATCAAATGAGATAATCTAAGTTCTTTGTCAACTCTAAGCCAACAGAGAGATGTCATTATTCCTCATTCACTAATCACCTTTACCCCTAATTGGCTGTTGTACACAAAGTGAGTACCAGAATCTGCCATTAAATTGTTTTATTGGAAGAGATAAAAAGGCAACACAAACTAAAAAAAAGGTTAGCAGAAGAGAGCAGACAGTCCTGGACTGAAGTCAGCAGCAGCCTTGACGAGGAAATGCCAAGTTCTCTAACCTTTGCACCACACCTCAAAGGGCATTGGCCCCTGACTCACAGGTAGCACAAATATTTTTTACTCCAATGTATTTCTTCGTTCAATACACTCATCCCGCTTTCCCTGGGTCCTCTCCACATTTATCAATATTATGACTGCCTTGTAAATAGTAACCTGAGTGTTATAAAAATATCACAGTCACTTATTTAAAATGCCAGCTTCTGGGTTCTATACCTAGAGACTCTGGGGTGAGCCTCACAATGGGTCCCAGACCCATTCTTTCAGACCCTCTGCATAGGTTTAGTTAAGTCCCAAAGGGCACAGACTGTGTCATTTAACTACCCAGAATATCGTCAGTGCCCAACACTCAGAAATGATGCTTGCTAATAAACAAGAAACACCAGGAAGTCTGAACACTTGCTTCTTAAAAGACGTAACACTTTGTCCCCAGTATCATTTCACAACTTCAACCAGTTGCATAATTCCCACCCCTCCTTAAGAATGAAATTCCAGCCACGTCAGTTTTCCTGTAGTGAACTTTTCTGACACCCCCAGGCTGGATTAAGTGGCCCTCCGTTGTGGTTCCACAGCTCCCAGACCAGACCAGCACTTACCTTATATTCTAGTTGTCAACTTAACTGTTAATCTTCCCCCCACTAGCAAAAAGTTTGCCCCCTTCCCTGAGGACAAGTGCTGTGTCCCCTTCTCTTTTGTGTTTCCACAATCTAGACTGGTGATTGGCACTAAATCAGCAGTCGTTAATGAAATGAACCACAAAGGGTATGGAATGGGATGGGACAGGTTATAAACACTTTGGGATGGAAGAGGGATGAGAACCCTCTGTGATGTTCTAGTACAAGGACCCTCTCCTCCTAGGATGAGCCACATGACTCTGTGTCGTTGTTTTCAAGGACTGGAGATTTTTTATCTTGTCTGTGGTTTGGGGGTTTTGAGAAATTATTTCAAGGAGTGGACATCAAGAGACGCTCCTTTTAATGCTGTGGAAGTGTCTCAGTTTTTCACACTAATTTTGACATCTTGAAGCAGCTGTTTCAATTAGCTCATATCAGAGGATCACTCACACTAAGGTTATATTTGTTTATGTAGCAAATTGTCATAAATTGTATTACTTTTCACCCATGTGGTTACCTCCTGTAAGGGGATCATGCTTACCCACATTGTTGAACTCCATATGGCCATGTGACTTACTTTGGCCAAGTATTGTGGGCAGGAGTGAACAGAAGCACCTCTAGATGAGGCTGTAAGAGTAATTTTAGGCTTTAGATGCCCAGGTCCCAGGACAAAGATAATGATAGGAACAGAGCCCCAACTGACCCACAATGGACATAGAGTGTGGGCAAGAAATGAACATTTTTTTGCTATAAGCCCTGGCATTTAGGATTTGTTACTGCCACATAACTTGGCGTTTCTTGGCTCGTGTCCAGATACCCACACGTCCCCTTTTTTTAATCAATGAAAATGTTCACACACAACTAGCTCGTTTTGTAATTTTAAGAAACATATTTTTTTTTTTGGCCATGCCACGTGGCATGTGGGATCTTAGTTCCCCAACCAGGGATCGAACCTGGGCCCCCGGCAGTGAGAGTGCCAAGTCCTAAGCACTGGACTGCCAGGGAATTCCCATAAAATATATTTCTTAATATATACCTCTGTGGGTCTCAGTTTCCATGTCTGTAAAGTAAGGGAAAGAATAGTAACATAATGATAATATCAAATGTTAATTAAATGCTTATCATGTGTCAGGCTGAGTACTTTATTTTTAATTAATTTATTTTTTTGGCTGTGCAGCATGCCGGATCTTAGTTCCCAGACCAGGGATTGAACCCGCGCCCCCTGCCATGGAAGCGTGGAGTCTTAACCACTGTACAGCCAGAGAAGTCCCAGGCTGAGTACTTTAGAAAAAGTATCTCATTTTATCCTTACAACAACCCAATGAGGTAGGCATTATTATTATTATTATCATTATACAGACAAGGGAACAGAGGCCTGGAGAGGTTAGGAAACTTGCACAAGGAAATAAAGATACTAAGAATAATTAGTGATGGAATGAAATGATCTGGCACCAGAGCCTATTCTCCTGACTTCTGTGCTGTATCTGTGGGGTCATCTCTAAGATCCTGTCCATCTGGGACCCACTAAGACTCTGTGACACTGCCATATGGTAACAACTGCCCTGGGTCTTCAATTTTGAAACCAAGACCCATTTCCACCACTGCCCTTCTCTTGCAGGTTTAAGAAGATCATGTGTGCTGTGCTTTGAACATCTTGGAGGAAGCCACCAGAGAAATGGAGGGGATGTCCGAGGCCACAGAGGAGGATGTGCCTCCCCTGGGTGCAGGGTCTGCTCCAGTTACTTTCCTCTCCAAAGTTGCTGGCTTGCTGTGTGAGAAATGTGCCACCAAATCAGAAAGCCTGCCTGCTCTTGCCGGCAGATTTTTACATAGAGATGGAGATCACTTACTGGAGAAGTGGTAGCCAGGGCGGGGGCTTCCTCTGGGGGAGGCCAGGATGAGGAGGTGTGGCCTCATTGTGTGGCTCTGGACTCGGGTTTGCAGCCCCAGGTCACAGGGAATTTTGTTCATTTTATCCTACTAATCCTCACAACAGGCACACCTCAGCCCCCTAAGAAAGGTGCAAGGCATAAGAATTTTCCCTAGTGGAAGCCCAACTCCTTTCATAGAATGACATTGGAGGAACACACACAGACTTCCCATATCTTGAGCCCAGCGAGACCCTGCAAGGGACCTGCATCCATCTCCCTTCTTCTGCTAGGCAGAAAGGCTGTTTTGAGAAGACACTTTCATTCTCTCTTGATGACCTGGCTCTAGAGATTGAAAAGAGCTCGAGTCCAACTGACGTGAAAAGAAAATGGTTCCTTCAGAAGAACAGAAATGCCAAACTAAGGGCCTCCAGAGTCTCTCAGCCAGAGGGCAGTAATGAAGCTCTCACCCATCAACCTGTCCCCAGAACAATCCTGAACTCCTTCCAAGGCTCTTGCAGATTCAATCCTGGGGTCTTGTCATGGAAAGAGCCCAGAAGTAGACTCCTGGCTCTGTCATTTTCTAGTTGTATGACTGTGGGCAAGCCACTTCACTTCTCTGGATCTGTACCTCCTTCTCTGTGAATGATGGAGTTGGATGAGACAACCTCTAAGTATGCTCCCAGCAGTAGGATTCCAGGATGCCATGGGGTCTGTGGTTCTGGGACCATATTGGCATAACTGTCTTGCCTGACCATTAGCAAGAATGGCATCATTGGTTTACCTCCTCCCATCCACTCCACCCTCCCTAAGTGTTACTGGAAGACTGGTGTCTCTTAACTCCTGTCCCTCTACCCACCTTCCAGCCACATCTAACTCTCCTCCTGTCCCCACTACCAGTGTGTACAACCTGTGGAGGGGAAGTACAGATGGATGCCGCCAAAGGTCATCAGCCACTTTGTTCTGACCCTCAGCAGCTCTGGCAAAGGACACGGCAGAATTGCTGTTGGGGTGTTTATGAGGATTTCACTCACCTGCCTTCTCATCTTCCGTTAGCTGACTGAGTTCACAGAGATTTGGTTCCATTGTGGCATCCCTGAGGGTAGAGTTGAAGCATGAGAGGGACAAGATGGATTTTTTTAGGGCCCTAAGCAATATGATGTGAGTAACCCCTCATGTTTTTCTACGAGAAAGAGTTCTACCAATGGCTGATGGTCAATGACATCAGCAAATCAACTCCCTGCTCAGGCTCCTCTGATCACAACTCCAGTGCCCCCCATTCAGATGCTCTTCACCATGCCTTCCTTTGGGCAACTAAATTCTTACTCCCTCCCCTACAGGGGAGTGTCCTGCAGTACTCCCCCCTACCCCCAGCTGATCTGGGCCCTAATTCATTGGTGCTGACTCAAAGAAAAGCAGACCCCTCAGGCGGCCGGAGGGTGGACCTGGGCCAGAGCCTGCAGGAGTGGGCAGGAGGGCAAGCAGAGGCGGGAAACCCATCAATCAGCCTGTCACCAAGTCTTTGCCGATCCCCTCCCCCACTCCCTACCGGGACTTGGTCCCATGCCGAGCTGCACAGTGGGGTCCCAGAGAAGGAAGGGGAGAAGACAGGAGTCTTTATTTTGTAGCAGCTAAAGATGTAAAGATGGAGCTCATTCTTTTTGGGGGTCCATCCCCAAGTGTGCTAACCCACTGTCACTCACAGGAGGAAGGTCTGAGTACTGCCGGTAAAGGCTGCCACGGTGGAGTTTAGGGAAAGGGGCAGCCAGGGTAGAGTTTTGAATCAGTATTTGCAAAGTTTTAGACATAAGAGTGAGATAATGTCAGTTGTTTATAAGAAAGAGAGGAGGCAAATGGAAATTATGAGCAGAGTTTAACGCCCTCAAATCGACACCCTTGGTGCTACCATTGCCACCGCCCCCCCCCCTTTTCTCTCCTACAGGCTTGCTGGGTATGGGGTAACTCCTTTGAGTTAAAGCACTGTTTTTAAAATGTCCCTGCTAAAATGAATCAACTATGCTACTCTGAGAATGTCTTTTTAACCCTGTTAGTACCCAGGATTGCATTTGCAGAGAGGGAATACAGGCCCATAAAAGATTCAGGGGCACAGAAAAGTGACTTTGGGATGAGGAGGATAGACTTTAGAACCGCAGAGCCCTAATCAGTGAAATCGTGACTCAATGACTTAACCTTGTGTAACTGAACTAGGGGCACTGAGTCAACTCCTTTGAGGCTTAGTTTCCCCATCTAGTGAAGAGGAGTAAAGCAGAAACCTCCACGGGGCCTCGGTCGGAGAGGCACAATACTAGCACTGCATAGGCACTCTGATACACAGGCACTGAGTAAAGACGAGAATGGGGAGAAATGAGCTCGTGGGCAGGGAGCGCCAGACAAAACGGCACTTTCTCGTCCTTCTGAGGCCCGGCTTGACGAGCAAAACGTATCCCGGGCTCCCTCTGCTGTCCATTCCTTACACCCATCTTCCTGTATCAAATACAAAGTGCCCAGGGTCCTGAGCCTGGGGCGCAGAATGGGCTCGTGCCCTAATTTAATCAGTGGAGTCCTGTTTGCACTTTGTTAACGTTATTTCTTGAAAACTTTCTTTCCTTTCCATTCTGCTGTTCCTTCCCTAATTTTATGCCTTTGTCTCATGCCTAGGTTGGCCCTCCCATCACCAATATCCTTCACAATATATCACTCTCAAAAAACCTCAGTCTCTTTATCTGTAAAAAGAAAATGTTCTCTGAAGTTGAAGCCAGTAAAATAACAGAGTTAATCCGATAACGGAACTTCTAGGTTCAAAGTTCATCCTTTTTCCACATTATCACCTCTCTCTGAAGTGTGTGACCTTAAACATAACATTTAACTTCCCTAAGCTTTTTCCTCGTCTGTAAAATGGAGGAAACAACTGTATTCATCCCATAAGCCTGGTGTGAGGAGAAAGGGTGACAATGAAGGAGCAAAGGAGAATCGATAACAGAAAGAGCACAGTCAATACCTGCTATGGTCCTAAAGCACAGTGCGTTCAAGTAACTGGAGCAAGTTAGGTGCTTACAGTGGAAACGGAACATGAAAACAGATAAGACTGGAAAGGTAAACAGGAGTCAAGTCATGAAGAGCGCTGGAAAATACGGTCCCACAGTCAGCCAGTGCAGGCTGTCGTGAGGATTACATGAGTTTATACGGGTCAAGCCCTTAGAACACAGTCAGGCTCCCCACAAGGCGCATGTGTTAGGTATTCCTGATAAAACCCTCCCGCTGCTAATCACGACTTAAAACGAAAGCAGGGAAATTTGTGAGCAGAACAGCCTTGAGTCGATGAGTTAAGGAATAGCTGCTTGAAGGAGAAAAGACTTAGAAAAAAGAACATCAGGAAACAGAAGTGAAGACCCACATCAACCCTGTAATACTGGCCTTTGAATTTTAACAAATTACATCATTTCATGTGCATGTGTGCACACTCATGCACACACACACACACACACACACACACACGCAGCTCCCTCTCAACAGAGAGAGGCCCCTCTCCTACTGGCTCCCTTTCAAGCCATACCTCCACTCAGCAACCTGTTGGCTCTGCCCAGTGGTAGCGCCATTAGGGCATCTCCCTGCGTCAGTGTAATCTTTTGACCTACTTCTGGGGGGCCATGCTCTCACTTAGGTTCACCCACTGGTCTGTGTCTTCATTGCTCTAATTACTCAATTGAAAAGCCCAGTGTTTTTGACAGTGTATTTATTTAATACTTTCCACCTGTACTGACCTTCTGAAAGGGAAAAAAAAATTCTTGAAGACTCTGAAAATGTGGTTAGAGACCTGAACACCCTAAGTTTGACAAATGCTTGATAAATAAAATCTTATTCAATTAAATGCTTTATTGCTACAGAAGAGTTTTGTTTTTACAACGGGTAAGAATAGTTTTTAGTATTATTAACAAAATGAAAATATTAAATTAAAATGTTCTCTTCAAACTAGCAAACCCTAGAAAATACACCCAAGTTCATCTTAATTATATATTAGTGGGTTGTTTGTCCCAAAAGACCTGTAATTATTAAATCCTTTGGTCTCTTTCTTTACTTAGTCTGCTTGGTCACATGATGACATTATGGAAATTTAAAAATAACTTAATACTTACTAAACTGTAATTTTACACAAGCGCTTAACCATTTTATATATGCCCTCAAGATGAATCTTCCATACCTTCCACTTCATTGCCAGGCTATGTTCCTTTCTTGTGGTTATACCGTATCACCCCCTAGCGTTATATATGACGCTTGCAGGCAATACATTATGTCAAATCTCTGCTTTACTGAAGGAATGAATAATATCTGTAGATAAGTACTTTCTTGATTTACAGCTTAGGTTTCCAAAGAATATATGTAAATTCATTGGGTTCCAAGGCCAAAGTACACTATACAAATCTTCAAAAACATCTAGAGAACTAGTGACCATACCATGATACCTTATGAAAGTTGTTTTCCAAAGTCACTGCACAAAACATATAGTGAATATAGTGTTATAAAATCAACAATGATTATTCTGTTTTTCCCTGCTGACATTTCTAGAGATACATCAATGTTTAATGTCAATCCAGGAAAATGGAGCGGCAGCCTTCAGTAACAGAGAACAAAACCATAGACAAAGAGATGGCTCTAGTTCCACTTAAAAGGTTAATTTCTGGGCTTCCCTGGTGGTGCAGTGGTTGAGAGTCCACCTGCCGATGCAGGGGACACGGGTTCGTGCCCCGGTTCTGAAAGATCCCACATGCCGCGGAGCGACTAGGCCCGTGAGCCATGGCCGCTGGGCCTGCGTGTCCGGAGCCTGTGCTCCGCAACGGGAGAGGCCACAACAGTGAGAGGCCCGCGTACCGCAAAAAAAAAAGGTTAATTTCTTTTAACGACTAGCATCTATTACTATCACATCTTGAGCTGCTGAAATAGTTGATATTTTTTAGTTTTTTTTACTTCATAGAATTTAATTAACATGTTTTCTAGCTTATAATGACTCCAGCTTGCTGGGTCTTCTTGTTCATTGGCATTGACTTTGTAGAATTTATCAGTTCTCCTTATTTCCTCTAAATTCTTCTATTAATTCTTCAGTTTGCTCCTCAAGAACATCTTCAGAGCCATCCCCACCTACTTACCTAGTGTTTCCTATCTTCATCATGGCCCAGAAATGCTAAAAAATCATGCACACATTTTTTCTGTTTAACAATATAAATGTCCCTATTTGTTTCTAGCAATGCTTTTCTGCCTTGAAGTCCACTTTGTTAAATATTAATACTGCTTTTGTTTCATGGATTAGTGTTTTCAGGTTATATTTTTTATCCCTTTACTTTAAACCTTTCTGTATCTTTTTTAGTGTGTCTGTATCTGATTCTTTAGGTCTTTCTTTAATCTTTATATTTTGTGTATGTAATCCAATTTGACGATCTTTATCTTTTAACTGAAGGCTTTAGTCTGTTTGTATGTAATGTTATTACTGATACGTACATACACATATGTGTATATTTATGTATATGCTTAAATCTACCATCTTACTACATACTGTCCTACTAGTTCTTTTCCTATCCCTTCTGATTGTTTTTTAATTCTATTTCCACTGCGTTAATTTGTTATACATTATTTTCTATTCTTTTAATGATTACCAGAGATTACAACATATACTTGATTTGTAGTTTGACCTCTTCCAGAACAATCCAAGAACCTTAGAACTATTTACCCTTTCTCAACCTATATGCTGTTGCTATAATACATTTTAGTATTACCCCCAAATTTATTATTGCTACTATTTATACAGTCTATATTCACTTGTACTTACCTATTTCTCCTTCTTTGTTGACTTTCATTACTTGCTGCATTTTCAAGTCTTAGATTAGTTACTTTCTGTCCAATAGGTGGACCTGCGATAATAGTTTTGTTTGAAATTGTCTTTATTTCACCTTCATGTTTTAAGAATATGGTCACTGAGTACAGAATATGAAGAACTTTGAAGATATAAATCTATTGTCTTACAGAGTCTATTGTTAAGAAGTTGACCGCCTTAGTGCTGCTCCTTTCTTTCTACTAGCTGCTTTTAAGATATTCCTTTTGTCTCTGGTATTCATAATACTACGATATTCTTAGGTGTGATTTTCTTTGTACTTATTTTGCCTAAGGCTTACAGGGAGATTCTTGAATATGTGGCTTGATATTTCTTTATTGATTTGGGAAAATTCTTACCCATTATCACCCCTCCTCTTTCTCCCTCTGGAACTCGTTACACACTTGCTATTAGAACTCTTCACTTCATTTCCTATGTTTCTTACACTTGTTCATACCTTTCCATTGTTTTTTGTGCTTCTGGATATTTTCTTTTGATTTCTCTTTCTAGACACAGATTCTCTCTTAATCTGCATCTAATTTGCTGTTAAATTCATCCATGGAATTCTAATTTTAGCTACTAAATTTTTTACTACAACAATTGTTTTGTGTGTTTTTTGGTAATAAAATTCTTAGTCTTGTCTTTTATTACCTTGTTCATATTATGTAGTTATTTTAAAGTCAATGTCTGATATTATTTGGATACTCTCTGGATCTGTTTCCATTGTTTATTGTTTCTCTTGGTTTTTTTAAACATTTTTTTTATTTTTTGCCGTACGTGGCCTCTCACTGTTGTGGCCTCTCCCGTTGCGGAGCACGGGCTACGGACGCGCAGGCTCAGCGGCCATGGCTCACGGGCCCAGCCGCTCCGCGGCATGCGGGATCTTCCCAGACCGGGGCACGAACCCGTGTCCCCTGCATCGGCAGGGAGACTCTCAACCACTGCACCACCAGGGAAGCCCCTCTCTTGGTTTTTAAAATCAAACTATCTTGTCTCCTTGTACACTTGGTTATTTTTACTTGGGTGCCAGATATCATATATTAAAAAGTATAGAGATAATTGAAGATCAGAATATCTTTTCTTTTTCCAGAGAGTATTTACATTTGCTTCTTGTAGGCAGCTAGGGCACTAGGAATTCTAAATTAACTAAATCCAATCATGGGTTAAGATGATTCAGAACTCATCTTCAGTCCCAGTGAGGACTTATTTCTTGCTCACTTCTACTCCCGGTGTGTAGCCTGCTGGAGGAGTTTTACTCCATACTGGGATCTCACCAAATCAAAGGAAGAGCTAATATCCAGGCAAGAACCTGGGCAACTTCAGGGAATCTTAGAGGCAAAAATTCATGATCTGTCTCTTAGGGTATTTCCATTAAAAGACTCAATTCCAGCTAACCACCTCTCTCTGTGTGTGACTCTGCCCAATTTATAAATTCCCAGAAGAATAATTTGTTTGATCAATTATATCAGTTTGTATTATGTGACCAAGGGAAAGGATCCTGCTATTGGTAGCCCCACCATAACCAAATGGAATGAAAAAGGTAAGTTGCTCAAAGGAAGAGATTTGGGGAGACAAAAATGTCTTATTATGGAACATAAGAAAGAGTAAGGAATCAGAGATCACAAAAGATGGGGAACGAATTTGGAGGAGAATATGATTTCAGCTCTAGAAATGTCAAAACAGGTTTCTGTGAAACATCTGATTTGGTCAGGGTGCCAGCAGAAAACAGATGGGACACTAAAATGGGGTGACTGAGGAGAGCTGAATAAAGGGACTAAGGTCAACAATGGATGAAGCCTTCAAGGACTAGTAACAATCGGAAGTCATTACCACCCTAGGCCTTCAGGAATAAGGGGAGAGTGGTTACTAAATCTCAGAAAGAGCAGCTGTAAATACAGGAAAGAGCCACCTAAGAGAGCGGAAGCCTTCAGTAGAAGGTCTACCTGAAGCAACTCTGCCAAGGAGGAACAGAGGAAATAAATATCATGATTCTGCTTTCTTCTCATCTGCCAAGTCTTCTGCTGGTGCCTCCCATTTATTGAACCTAACCAGAAGCCAGAGAACAAGAAAACACATTGCTACAGCCCATACAAGGCAGAGAATCTCCTGGAGCAGAGCTGGGTGGTAAAGATGATGTATCTGGAGAGGCTCCCTTTTCTGCGTGTTGCTTCAGTGGCATAAAGAACCCAAAATGATCAAAGAATTGCCTCAAGATTTCAATTTAAATAGAACCAAGATTGTGTTCCCTGGAAGAAGCATTTCTTCCTTAGGCACTGAGACCTCTAAACTCATCAAATTCAAGGTCACAAAGCAAGGGAAACAAAAAATGCCTTCAGTGGGTCAACTGGCATAATTCTCAGTGGTGTAAGTCCCACTTCGATCCCTTGATTTCTTGACCTGTGCATCCTATGGGGGAGAAAGCACCGTATACTGTTAGGTTTAAGGTACATACTGTATCTCCTAAAACGGTACCTAACCTCACAGAAAGTTACCGCCCAGCTGATCCTATAACCGAGCCTTTGGCAAACCATTAAGTCCATCAGGCAAACTGTCTCTGGATAACGGGGCACGTGGTAAAACAACTGATTTCCATGAGTGTGAGCCAACTGCTGCAATTCCTTTACTTCCTTCACTGTCAGAGACTACATGTATCACTGTACGGGATATCACAGTGATGAATTAGGCGTCCTGCAAGTCCACGAACATTGATGCTGGCAGACATGTTGTAGGCAAGAAAGACAAATCCACACCTGTAATACACATCTATCCCTAATTAGACAAACTGCTATCCTTCGCGTGATGGAAGGCATCTAATATAATCACTTGGCCAAGTGGCACCCCTAGGGAATGGTGTCACTTTAGCTCAGCACCGGCCTCTTGCAGTTCACCACTCAGCAGAGGCAACAGTGTCATCCTTGGTAAGGGGAGATCCCTCTTTCTGAGCTCATACACAGCCTCAATCGCCACTATCATGCTTGTTTTGTTCATGGGCCTACTGAGCAAGCACCGAGGTAGTGACTGGGGAAAATTGCTGACTGACATCCACAGAATGGGTTATCTTATTTTTCTGCTTAGTGAAAACAATATCCATAATGGATGCTTTCTCGTAGGCATTTACATGGGATACACATATCATTAATTCCATACTCATTCTAAGAATCGTCTACAAATTTGTCCTTGCAACATTCTTGTCACCGATCTTTGATTCTTATTCTTTCCAACTCCAGCTGGTTGAGTCTAAGACTCTGGAGCAGGTTTAAGTTGTAGTTCAAGTCACTCTGCCACTCAGTCTCTACAATCTAGCAAAGGGAACATTCCACTTTAGAAGGTTGCTGTACATTTATAATTTTATACAATTTATACAATTTATAATTTTATGGACCAGGTAACAGATGGGCAGTTTCACATGCATAGAAACTCTATGTTCAGGCATTCTACCAGTAGCAAACAAGAGCTACTTTTCAAATGGATAAGAGATGTTAGAAGCCTCTAACTCCAAACCCTTAGTGCATGTGACTCTTCTTTTAGATCATCACAGAGCACCTCTACCACTAACACTTCCAATCTATTGGGATTTGCTAGGTCATAGATGAAATGGCAGTAACTTGGATTATGACTTGGACCTGTTCCAAAGTCCTTTCTCCAGTCGCCACTCAAAACTGATTGCCTTACAGGTTACTCAGTAAATGGGACAGAGAAGCACACCCAAATGTGATGTTTTGTCCCCCAAATCCAAACAGATCCAATAAATATCATGCCCCCTTCTTAACTAGGGGTGGTCTAAAGTGAAGAAACTTGTCTGTCACTTTAGATAGGCAGGGTGACCTAAATCACCGTATGCATGTCGAAGGCACGTAAGGTTCACAATACTTCCTGATCTCGCTTGGTCCAGTTATTTCATCAGTGTAATGGATCACTGATATTCTGTGAGACATGATCAAGATCCATCAGAATTATGACAGAGAATACGTGAGTTGCTGGCCCTGAAGTAAAACAATGAAAGTATACTGCTGTCCCTGTAGCGTGAAGGCAAACTAATTTTGATTGCTTTGCACATAGGGATGAGTGGAAACATTTGTTAGGTTAATGGCATGCCAGGGCCAGAGGTGTTGCTTTCCTCCAATATAGAACTACATTTGGAATCACACCGAGATTGGTTATGACCAAGACCATTGCTCATGACAATTTCAGTTGTTCAGTCGTACCATTAATCTGATTCCCCAGGGATTCCTTTTGGTTTACTATCTTGGTATATGTTTTAGGTGCAGGGGGAGGGGAGGAGGGAGAGGAGTACAATTCTAGGTTTGTGCTTGACTTTTCCAAAACTAAGAGCCTTCCCTCCGTTGGCCAAGGGATGAATGAAAGTTAATTCACCAGCTACTAAGTATTATCTAGTCCCATTCTACATTCTGGGAGTGGGGTAAAAACCCCAGGATGGGAGGCAGCATTCCACACTGCCCACTGATGACTCAATCCAAGATAGCATCTGACTTCCGTAAGCTCCTGTTTTGATCATAGTCAATGGCCTCAGGTTTCCATGCGGAAGAACTGAGGCACAATTTACAGTGTATACTTGTAGCCTAGTTGTAATGTTCTTCAGTGAGTTGCAATTTGCAAGGTGGTTTGAAGGACAAAATGCAAGAAGTGTTACTTTTAAACTAGACGGTTTGTAAGTTTAGAATACAATTCCAGTAGTAAGTTTTATGTTATGGATACTTGCCCTTCTAAAATTATAGCCAATCTGATTTCCTCTTGGAGATTTGTCATGTGTAGTTTTGATGAGACGGTTGACTAAGGTTCCAAGGGACAGAAATGTAACCTCAACTAAGCCAATTGGACCCTCTCTTCAGGTTTTTGACTCCAAAATAATGCCCAAAAGAAATAAAGGGGGCTTCCCTGGTGGCGCAGTGGTTGAGAATCCGCCTGCCAATGCAGAGGACACGGGTTCGAGCCCTGGTCTGGGAAGATCCCACATGCCGCAGAGCAACAAAGCCCGTGCGCCACAACTACTGAGCCTGCGCTCTAGAGCCCGCGAGCCACAACCACTGGAGCCTGTGCGCCTAGAGCCCGTGCTCTGCAACGAGAAGCCACCGCAATGAGAAGCCTGCGCACTGCAATGAAGAGTAGCCACCGCTCAATGCAACTAAAGAAAGCCAGCGCAACGAAGACCCAATGCAGCCATAAATACATTTATTAAAAAAAGAAATAAAGGGGACCGTCTCTCAGCTCCTCCATTGATAACTGTGAAGATGCCCTGGTTTCTTCATCTTACAAACCTAGTCTTTTTCTTCTAGCCTGTGAAGCACTCAATTATGCTCCAATAAATATCTCTTCTGCTTTAGTTAGCCTGAGTCAGTCTCCTACCTGCAACCAAAAAACTAACTGAAACAGGTAGGAATTGGGGCAGCTCTGTGATCTTGGCAGGAGTCCATGAACGTTTTCCAAAGCTTAGTGCTTTACCTTAGTGTATCTGGGTCATTTGATTCAAATTCTCTAAAAAGAAATGATTGGAGGAATTCCCTGGCAGTCCAGTGGTTAGGGCGCTTTGCTCTCACTGCCAAGTGCCCAGGTTCCATCCCTGGTTGGGGAGCTAAGATCCTGCATGCCACAAGGCACGGTCAAAAAAAATATATATATGATTGGTTCCATTTACTCTATCATTTGTCCATCCCTTTTCAATAGTGCTTGGGGAAATTCTTTTATGATTCATGTGCAAAAAGCAGCCAAACCATAACTTACTTTCCTCCACAGCCTGGAGTAAGCTAAAGAAAGACTAATCTACAATTAGAATAAAATACTAGGTGAAACACCTGGAAAAGTTATTATTTCTTGATCCTTAGCAAAAATATCCTAGAATGTAACCCTTGACAGATCCACATGACAACGTCACAGATAAAACCACAAGCAGATGGGATGCAGCAGAGTAAAACAAACCTTCTCCTTACAAGGAACAGCACAAAAGCCCAAAGAATTTTAGCTGTAGAGTACTCCGGATTATGGGTATGTCATACGGTCGTACACACACACACACGGCATATTAGCTTCCTGTATCAAAAAATCTTGCTTTAGCTCTTTTCCCTGGGATCAAAAATGTACTTTATAAAAGCTTCTCAGCCCAAACCTCACATCTCTTCCTCCTTCCCCAACATCGTAACTCATCCTCTTGTCACAGGCAGTTTCCCTCCTGATTCCACCTCCTTTCTACTGAAATACAGCACCACTATCTCCAAACTTAGCACTCTTTCCCTCTCCAAGATCCAGTTACTGAGTGTTCTAAAGCCAATTTTACCTAATTTGTTGTTTGAGGGGGAAACTAGTATATCCTTTCTACAAATGAGGAAATTGAAGAAACAGAATAAACTTGTCCAAGGTCACTAGCTAGTAAGAAATTTAAACTCCTACTTCTGACTCTAGAATCCATGTTTTTAACCACTATTCTACATTTTCTTGTTCTTGTCCTAATTTTGTTTCCAAATTAAATTTTGGGAACACTTTGCAGATTTCAGGTAAAAAAAAATTAGCATTTTGATTGAAACTGCCTTATATAATTACTTTACAACACTTTTATCACATAAACCAGGAGTTTGTAAATGTTTAATGAGCCAAGCTGTTTCACCCCTGCTAGCAAACTTAAAAAGAGTAGTGATCACATCTTGCCCTTATTTCAGGGAGTGGTCAATGCACACTGGTTTAATGAACGGTCTCTATCTTTAATTAACCCCCTTCTTCACTGGCTGAACCCACAAATATACCTGAAGTTCTTTGGTGTCAGCCATACCTCCCACACTCCTCGATACTTCTTCTCAAGGGTCCTGGCTTACAGAGCTGACTGTGGCATGGCAGTAACTTGACCCCTGACTCATTTTGACTCACGTATCCCAAAACATATACTCAAAGTTTCCCTTCCCCGTTGTTGAATTCTGGCCCAAAGTGCTATCAACAAGAAAATGGCTTTTGGTTTTCCAGAGGAAGACCGTTAACAGTGAAATTTTTAAAACTCTGTACAGATTGCTTGGCTCTGGTTCTACTCCCAAACTGCTGATGTTATTTCCAATCTTAACCGAGTCCTCCCACAATTCCTTCTTAGCCCATTTTTGGTCCCAAAATTCAGCCTCTAGTCCTCATCTCTCGCTAATTATCCTTTGAAACAAAGCTCAAGTATCCCCAGCCCTCACCTACACACCCAAAACAAAACTTGCAATTAGATGTGTTCCTGTTTGGGCTTTCTGGTGACCTGTATACACACAAATAGCATTGGGTTGGCCCAAAAGTTCATTCGGGTTTTCTGTAACATCCTTAGGAAATATTTAGAATACAATGAGATGGCCGGTAAGCTGAGAGTCTAGTGAGGAACACAGGCATTACTTTTTACCCTGATGCAGAGTCAATTAAACAGCTTAGAAAAACAAAGGCTCAGAAAACCACTGTAAAACCAAGCCAGAGGGCGGGGAAGCAGATTAGGAAGGCACACACTCTTGAGCCCATAAAATAGAAGGCAGCCTAGTACGGTGAGAAGGCACGGATTAGGGGTCAGAAACCTAATTTCCAGCCCTACCCCTACCAGCTACCTCCTGTAGTCTTGGAAAAGTCACTATTTTTTTCTTATGAATTTATTTATTTTTGGCTGTGCTGAGTCTTCGTTGCTGTGTGTGGGCTCTCCCTAGTTGCAACTAGCAGGGGCTACTCTTCACTGCGGTGCATGGGCTTCTCATTGCAGTGGCTTCTCTTGTTGCAGAGCATGGGCTCTAGGCATGCAGGCTCAGTAGTTGTGGCTAGTGGGCTCTAGAGTACAGGCTCAGTAGTTGTGGCACAGGGGCTTACTTGCTCCATGGCATGTAGGATCTTCCCGGACAAGGGCTCGAACCCGTGTCCCCTGCATTGGCAGGCAGATTCTTAACCACTGTGCCACCAGGCAAGCCTGAAAAGTCACTATTTTTTTAGCCACAAAAATATTTACTGGGCTTCCCTGGTGGCGCAGTGGTTTAGAGTCCGCCTGCCGATGCAGGGGAAAACGGGCTTGTGCCCCAGTCCGGGAAGATCCCACAGGCTGCGGAGCAGCTAGGCCCGTGAGCCATGGCCGCTGAGCCTGCGTGTCCGGAACCTGTGCTCCGCAACAGGAGAGGCCACGACAGTGAGAGACCATGTACCGAGAGAAAAAAAAAACAACCTACTATTTCAACAGCCTTCTAATTGGTCTCTATGCCCCCCACCCACTCCTCTTAAACTATCATAAAAAAAACAACTACGTCTAGGCATATCAGCTCTGGAGCCAAGAATGCATGGGTTGAAATCCCAGCTTCATCATTTACAAGTTATATAACTCTGTCATGTGTAAATGAGATTATCTACACTTCATTAAGTTGTTGTGGTATTAAATAATACTCTATGCTTAGAATACCCAGGCTCAACAAATGTTAAACGTCACCTTACCACTTTTAAAATTCTAGTAATCCTCTATTGCCTACAGAATCACACCCAAATTCCCAAGCAAAGTAACACAAAAGCCTGCAAATAAGACTCCAAATTAGTAATCCCAGCTCCCATCACATACTCCATTCTACTACCAGGCATTACGTGGGAAACTAAGCAGAGAAGTTAAGAAACTTAACATACACCACACAACTACCCAGGCAGTTTGGCTGAGTTGGTGCTTCTTAACCGCAGACACCTAATGCTTACTCAACTCCCTATGTGGATCCAAAATCCCATTCCTGCAGGCCTGTGTCAAACATCTCTACAAGGTCAATGTGTGGTCAGACAAAACACCAAGTTAATAGGCAGTGTATGTCATCCTGCCTTCAAAATATTAAAATCTATATAACTGTGATTTTAGAAGTTTGCATTTTTTGAACCAATGTATCTCAAAGAAATCTAACTGGCAAGAACAGACTTAGGCTCATATTTTTATGTCATGTACCATTTGACTATTGAAAAAAAACTGGATTATGACAACCCATCTGAGCATGTTCTTCCAACAAAAATTAAAAGAATTTTAGTATCCAAGTCCTTTTTTAGAAAGTTAATGCAATGCAAATAAGAACATCTAACTAATAGAATTAACAACAAACCAAAGTAGTTTTGTTACATAAATTAACCCATTTATTATAGGCTAGCAACGTATCAAATGGTGGCGCTTCTACTGGTCCTTCAATTCCTTCAGTCTTCTGATGGCAGACTTTACTGTGACGGCAGAAGTGGTGCTGGAAAGAAAAACAAATTTGGTTCCAAAACTAGTTAACATGTAGAATGGCAAATGAGAAATGTGCCTCATTTTTACATTACAATCTTAATGACGATGATGGCATCTATTAACAGCCACGTCTTCAGAACCTGAATCTCATGCATCTGATTTCTCAGACAGCGGAGCATGAAATTAACATGAAGGAATGACTACAAGAGGCTGGACTAAACTCATTAAAAGAGAACGGACAGAATGTCCGAAGAAACTAATAAATTATAAGATGGTACGGTGAGATATCAAGAAAACAATGACTAAGGTAGTAAAGCAGACTACAGTACATTGTGGAAATGACAGAAGAATGTTTTGCCACAACACTCAGGAACTGCACCTGAAAAACATACACCCACCCCACCCCCACGTGGTAGATGAACGCTAATTTAACCATCACGGCCAGGAGAGCAACCAACTCCCCACTTCCCCTTTCATCCTCACAGACACTCCCACAGGTGCTTTTATGTATATCCACATTATCATTTCAACATTTTCCAACGTTTTACATTGTTTCCATTTTAAATTTAAATTTAACAAAAATCAACAACTTCAACTACACTAGCCAAGTCCCTTAACTGTATGTAAGTGGCTATTGTATTGGACAGCACAAGTCCACACACTAGCTAGAGGAAAAACATGTCAACCTCCAGGGTCAGCAATGAATTCCAAGGTTAGCGGCCTTCAAGAGTGGCCTGAGTTTCCAGAAACGGATAAACTCAGGAGTCCACACAATCAATAACCAGCACAGAGGTTTATCACAGCAATAAATATCACCTGGCCCTTGTCAGTCACAAAGCTGAAAAAGTCCAACCAATACTGTTTAGAGTGGCAAAGGCGTGGTGGCCCAGATGGCCTCCATACACATACAGTAATAAGCTAACTGACCGCTTAGTTTTTATAAAAACAGCCTGCCACACAAGTGTTCAGCAGTCAGCCCAACTAACAGACCTGTTAAACAAACCAGCCCATCCAGCAACAAACCTGGAATTTCGACATGCTCCCAACGCTTCCAAATACCAGAAAGAAATGGACTCACTTGTAGGTCCACGCACCACCAGCTACAGTTTTCATGCAGGAACCACAGTGCCAAATGCCCACAGCTCGTCTCTTCATCTTGGTCTGTAAAAGACAATCAATTTTTCCTATGACCAAAAAAGAGCCTTTTATATAATAAACATCCAGGGGTCTAAATTACACTAGAAAACTAAAGCTGGTGTATTTTATGTGGCTATTCATGTTTTTTCTAATTTCAAGTTCGCTGGTGCAAAATTTGCATTCACCATGGTGACACTTCCAGGGATGTGGAAGACCCTTCCCTCCCCCCAAAGCAAGCATTGCCATAACAGTACTTTTGCACACAATAAACATACAAATATTTAACAAAAATCTCTAGCAACATCAGTAGACAAAACACAGAACATGTCCCACAAAGCAGGTTTGGTTTCGGCTGGGGCTGCCAAATAATTTTTCCCCCTTTAGCTCCCAAATAGTTTTCTTTAAATGAAAAGCGTTTGACAAAACCTGAAATTATAAACAATACTCTTATCTCATAACGGGTCACCAATGGTATGTGCAACTCTAACCGCTCAACAACTTAGAACCAGCAAACCATTTATAAACTTCCTTCAAGAGAGGGCTCACTTCAGAAGGAAACCTTCCCTCCCTCTCCCCCCGTCCCAGCGCCCATCTTACCTTGCCACAGAAGGAGCAAGTGTACTTGGCGTGCTGGCTGATTTCAATTTTCTTCACCATTTTCCTCAGGGAGGCACCATAACGGGTCCCGTATTTGCCCACGATTCCGACCTTCTTGGTGCGTTTCGCCTGTTAAGAATGAGATAAGAGAGAAACCAGCGATATTAGGACCAAGAAACGGAGACTTCGCCCCTCCACTCCACCAAGTCCCGGGGCCTCCATACGCCATTCTTCCACCCACCCAGCCCCCGCCTGTCACGTAGCTCCCCCCCATTCCACCCCATCCCGGTAAAACCAGGACCGACGGTGGGCCCGGTGCTCCGAGGGCACCCGGTTAACCCGGCCGGACGCGCCAGCCCCCCCGCCAAGCTCCCCCGCCCATCCGCTCCAAGCCGCATCCGAAAGGAGCGGCGAGGGTACAGAGGCCGGGGACACGGCACAGAGCGGGCGAGCAAGAGAGGTAGGTTAAGACAAAGAAACAAACAAAAAAAAGGATAGATGCAAGCAGATACACATCTAGGCCTCACCCGGGAGCAACACTCACCATGACGCAGCAACCTAGGTCCAAGCCCAGAGAGGAAGTGGCCAACTGCGCAGGCGCGGTTTTAGGCGGTCAAGCGGAAGTGGAGGGCTGGGAGGCCCAGCTAGGAACTGAACTCTATGGTTCGGAGGTTTTTCTCATTCCGGGTGCCTCCCGGAGGGTGTGGCTGGACGCTTTTGAGACAGGTTTACTCTTTCCCAGGTTGTAGCAGCAAACTGTGTAGCAGAAGCACTTTCCCACATCGACATTATCTGACACATATCTCACGAAATCCTGCAAAGCAGGTACGATTTCCGTCATTTTTATGGACAAGATTCAGAATTTAAGTGACTTGCTCACTGACGCTTGGCTTAGATAAGGGCTTAGATCTTATGATTCCAAATCTCATTGCTTCCTACAGTATGCCTTCTAAAAGCGGCAGGCCCTGTGCAGGGGGCCGGCACAGAGGTGACTAAAGACCAAGGCTCCACTCATAAGTTACAGTCCAGCCAGAGGAAGCCATATGACCACATTAACAAGTTATAAAACTGATCAGAGCTGTGAAGGAAGGAAGATGGTTCCACCGACTCCTAAAACGGAAGAGCCTTGGGTTCCCTGAGGAAAGTCAGATCCGAAGGCTGGGGAGGAGTGAACCATGTAAGTCTTTCAGCTTCCCCCTCCATCTCAGTTCTGATGGCCTACCTCCCGCTTCATTTCAGAATCCACTCCCACGGCCCCATCCTCAGCTGTCAGGTCCCTGCCTGAAACCTTAAGTCCCAGAATCTCACTCTTGAACCACATCTATTATCTTTCCTTCCAGCTCCTTCATAAGGGTCAGCAGAGAAGAGCTAGGTTTCTGGTTAAGGCCAGGAACTGAAGGGTATGTTCAAATAAAGAGGCTGGGAACATGTAGAACACACTCTTGAAAGTTTTGCTGTCTTTTCTCAGAAGATGGTTACTTCCGAGGAGAGGAAGCTCAGAGAATTTTGAAATAAAAGTGTAAGGGAGGATCCATGATTTAGGAGCTAAGAAAGACCATGAGGGCCGAAAGGCATTGTGGGATTACTTGACCTTGTTTCCAGTCAGAATTCAGGTTAAAAACTGGCTTCACGGGCTTTCCTCGTGGTGCAGTGGTTGAGAGTCTGCCTGCCGATGCAGGGGACACGGGTTCATGCTCTGGTTCGGGAGGATCCCACATGCCCCGGAGCGTCTGGGCCCATGAGCCATGGCCGCTGGGCCTGCGCATCCGGAGCCTGTGCTCCGCAACAGGAGAGGCCACAACAGTGAGAGGCCCGCGTAACGCAAGAAAAAAAAAAAAAAAAGGCTTCAGTTCACAAATGATTGTGCATGTGTTCATGGCTCATGGTATATTAAAATTCTACAAGCCACCTGGCTTCAGCAGACAATTAACCACCAATCCTCGCTATTGAATATGGGCAGGGAAATTAAAAACTGGTTCTCTAGTTTGTTCTCTTGGATCCCACAAGGTATAAAAAACTTTCTGGTAGGAGGTTTTCAATTTCTTATAACCCTTTTCTTTTCAGTCATACTGACTTATGCTATATTTCATCTAGTACTCCATGGTTTTCCCTACTGTTGTAAACCTGTGACTAAGACTTTTTTGTCCAAGGAGACCTGGGACCAACAGGTCCGACCTTCCACTCTAATAATAGAGAAACATGTTAAACTTTAACCCTGAGATTAACAAAAGTATACACCCAGAAAGAATGGCTTCTTGGTAGGGGTGACATTGCCTCCCCGTCTGGTCAACAGTTAAAGAAGCCCTCCCAAAGTTAACCTGGTTCCTTCCCTTTCTAGACTCTTTAAGGCTGTTGTTGTTCTTCTCATTTTGGCCCGTGTTTGTTTAACCTTTTGGTTAAGTTTGTGTCTTCTAGGCTCCAACAGTTTGAAGTAAGGCTCACTATGGCTCAAGGTATTCAACCCATTTCAGCAGAGAGTGGCCCAGGTCCCCACAGGTCCTTGGAACAGTCAGCGAGGGACTTCTACACCTCTAGGGTAGGCTACGGTCGGCGGCCCCTGTCCAGCAGGAAGAAGTTTCAGAAGAAGAGACCTTCGGCCCCTTCCCCCTTAAGAATAAGGGTGTAGGGGCTTCCCTGGTGGCGCAGTGGTTGAGAGTCTGCCTGCCGATGCAGGGGACACGGGTTCGTGTCCCGGTCCGGGAGGATCCCACATGCCGCGGAGCGGCTGGGCCCGTGAGCCGTGGCCGCTGAGCCTGCGCATCCGGAGCCTGTGCTCCGCAACGGGAGAGGCCACAACAGTGAGAGGCCCGCGTACCGCAAAAAAAAAAGGATAGGGGTGTAGAATCTCTCCGGGGGAATGAGACAGGCTGCGACCTGGGACCCTTTGCTGCCGCGCTTGCACCTGGACACACCTCTCCTCCAGGAACAAAATACAAAGAAACTGTACGGGACTAAAAATAACTGTGTGCATGACCAGGTGGGGCAAATTCTGGACAAAAGATACAAAAGACCAATAAAGCCCAACTGCCATTTCTGAAGAGCCAGGAGCAAAAACTGGGTGAAGGGAGCAAAGGCAGGGTACTGAGCATGCCCCCTGCACTCAGCACCACCAGAGGGGTGGGCAAAACACCTAAGCCGCCCCTCCAGTCCGACCCCTGGACACACCCCCACCCTCGCCCCATATAAGGAACCTGCTCTCCCCACCCCTGCAGTTCCCGAGCAAGCAAGGAAACCTGTTGTTAGTTCTCACTCCTCCTTGCTGCAGCAGGGGCCACAGTAAAACCTTACCTGACAAAAAAAACCCACACACACACCTTGCAGACAGTTACATACTTCGAATTTCATACGGTTACGATCTTTCAACCCTTCAAGATTTGAGTACAGGATGAGTAGAGTTGTTACCGACCAGGGTTCTTGGCCTCCTTAATCAATAGAAATTGATCAGAGGCCAGACAAGAAATTCAGGCAAGGCTTTATTGGGGCCCCTGCTGCAGCAGGGGGGATGGAGAAGAAATAACAGGTTCCCTTGCTTGCTTGCTCTCTGAGTGGGAGCCAGCTGGTTCCTCTTATGGGGTGTGAGTAGGGGTGTGTCCAGGGGCCGGGCGGAGGGGTGGATTAGAAGGTGTTGTGTGCAGGCGTATGTGCAGTACCCTGTTTTTGCTCCTGGCTCTTCAAAAGTAGCATGTGTTTTTTGGTCTCTTTGTATCTTTTGTGCAGAATTTGCCCCAGCTGCGCAGGCACACAGTTATTTTTAGTACCATATAGGTTCTTTGTATTTTGTTGTCCAGATGCAAGCACTGCAGCGAAGGGCCCCAGGTCCTAGCCTGCCTCACTGGGGCTCAAAGCAGCAGAAGTGATAACAGTAATGCCAGCTGGCATGTTCTGGAAGGTACCATATGGTGGGCACTGTTCTGAGTATTTTACATGGATGTTCACATTTACTTTTCACTATGATCCTTTGAGATAGGAAGAATCATTATCTTCATCATTAGGATAAAGAGAGGAGGTCTTATGTTATGGTAAGGAACATAGGTCTGGTTTCAAAGCAGGGCTCTGCTATTTACCCCTTGTGAGACCTCTGATAAGTTATTTTACTTTTCTCTGTGTCGGTTTCCTCAACTGTAAAATCTGAATAATTATAATACCTACCTCATGATGTTGTTGTAAAGAGTCAATGAGTTAAACACATGACAAGCGTTTGCCACAGTGCCTGGAACATAGTAAATACTATACAGTTGTAACTATTACTGTTATCATTTCAGATGGAGAGACTACCACTCAGAGAAGTTAAGTACTTTGTCCAAGGGCACACAGCAGTGTGGTGGAACTAGAACTGAAATCCACATCTATCTGACCCCAAAGTAAGTTCTGTTAATTGTTGGCTTATACCACTCCAAGTCATAATATTTAGTGCACTGAACTAAATCATAGCAGAAGACGTTCTTAACTTGAAATCGGGTCTCTGGCACTTGGTCCAGGGCAGGCTCTCTGACTACCTTGTGGTATGACTTTGGGTTAGCCACGGTCCCTGCATGGCCTGGAGAACCACCTCCTGCCTCCCAGCACTTACCATCTTTACAATGAGGGGCTGGACAAGATGACCTCTAGGGTCGCATCCAGTTCTTGTGTTCTGAGATTCCAGGGAGAGTTTCCAGACTTTGAGTGCTGTTGGGACAGAGGACTGACCGGGCAATTTGTGTTCTCACCATCCTGTAGACTTTTTGTGTGGAACAAAAGCAGTTCTCTCTTTACCCTCCCTGTTCTGTTATGCCAGCTCTGGCTATGTAATTCCAGAGAAAAAGCAAAAAGTCTACTTTTCTGTGGTTGTGGGTAGTGGGAATATTTCAATTGAGTTTTGTTTTTATACATTTCTGCATTTTCTAATTATCTTTTCTAATGAGTATGTATTTATAATTGGAAAAAAAATTTTTTTAAGTCCATTAGCAGCGAGTACACCTAGCTCTCATCATGGTTTCTAATATCATTCTGTTACACGATGAAAGGAACCAGGGCTCCTTGGAGAAATGACTGATTCTAGGACTGGGGCAGAACATGTACAAGATGAGCCTGGAGCATCTTGTAGTGCCAGAAAGTAAAGGAGTGCTCAAAACACAAAAAGCAGAAAAACCCTGCTGTGATGGAGCTACGTCAAAGAGCCATGGGAACCAATTGAAAGAACTCCCAATGGATAAGTCTGGAAACTTTTGATCAAAAAATAAAGTTTTATTGATTTTTAACCCAAAGTAGAAAATAAATGTCCATGAGTTCATGCTGATATAAATAAATGGTTGAATAAATAAATGGGGAGAATCTCTCTTGCAGAAGAATTCTAGACAATTTTTGTGGATTCTGTGCCCTCTAGGAAGGGGGATATAACTCCTCACTCCTTAAGTGTGGGCTGTGCAGAGTAACTTCTTCCAAAGAGCACAAAAAAGGGGAAAAAAAGAGTAACTTTAGAGTGGAGAAACTGCCAAACAGGTCAAGGTCAATATCAAACAGTCGTAAATCATGGAGAGAGTATGTCCTTCTGATAGATGTGGTGACAATGGCACTTTATTTTTGTGATCCTCCTCCCCCAAACCCATAACCCCAGTCTAGTCACGAAAAAAAAATCAGACAAATTCCAATAGTGGGGTGTCCTACAAAATACTTGACCGGCACTCCCCCAAACTGTTAAGATCATAAAAAGCAAGAGAGTCTGAGAAACTGTCACAGCCAAGGGGAGCTTAAGGCGACATGATGACTAAATGTAAAAATGAGATCCTGGAACAGAAGAAGACATTAGGTAAAAACTAAGGTGCTCTGAATAAACTATACATTTAAGTTAATAATAATGTATCAATATTGGTTCATTGATTATAATGAATGTACCATACTAATGTAAGATGTTAATAACAGGGGGAACTGGGTGAGAAAGTATATGGGAACTGTCTGTACTATCTCTTCAATTTCTTTATAAATCTAAAACTTTTCTAAAAATAAAGTCTATTTGAAAAGCAACAAGCCAAGGTCACCACAAGTCAACTCCCTGAAGACAGGGCCTCAGTTGTCCACCTCTGCATCCCAGGACTGAGCACAGAGCCTGGCACATCAGTGGTAATGGATATGTATTGAGTGGGGAAGTGTTACCTTAGACGGTATAATGGCGATGATGGGTTTTAAGGGTTTTATTTATCTGGGCTTCTCTGCCTTACAAGATCAATCCACTTATGTTAGAACTAAAGAAAGGCTTTAGAGATAACATAGCTCCGACTGGAAACTGAAGCCCAGCGAGGTCAAATGACTTGCCCAAGGTCATACAGTCAATAAATGACTTCCAGACTAGTGCTCTTTCTACTATATCACAAGATTCAAGCTGTTTCCTCAGCTGCAAAATGAGTATACCATAACTTCTAAGGTTCTTGGGACGATTAAATAATTTCTATGAGGTACCTGGTGGGCATTTCTAAATGATGGCTATTATTGTTGAGATGGTGATGATGATACATGATTTCAATGTCTCTTGATGCCTTTTCAATCCTATTTTCTGTTCTGCCACACTCAGGGAACTTCAACATATCTGCTTTCTACTTCTTCTTAAAAATATGCGCATCTCTTGTCTCCTTAATTTCTTTAGCTTGAGCACAATGAGACTATTATAGTCATGGCTACTGCCACCGACTACATGGCCACTGCCGATGGAGTAGGGTGTACTCAGTGTCCCTCAGTTT
The DNA here is from genome assembly GCF_005190385.1 of Monodon monoceros. Lineage (NCBI taxonomy): Eukaryota > Metazoa > Chordata > Mammalia > Artiodactyla > Monodontidae > Monodon > Monodon monoceros. The sequence goes on from NW_021703772.1 coordinate 21,044,195, forward strand.
CACCAGAGGCTCCACCCACACATTCTCTGTCCCTTTAGGGTGGAGGACGGCAAGGGGCCAAGGGAGCAAGTCTTCTCCAGAAGAGAAACACACTGCCTTTGGGGGACAATTTCTGGAAACCTTTCCACCCAAACTATGTCCTGTCTCCAGAAAACTAAATTAAAACGTATTAGTGCAAACAAACAGGACGGGTGAAGGAGTGTTGAGAAACAAGCACTTGGAAGTTCCCTGGTGGTCCAGTGGTTGGGACTCGGCACTTTCACTGTGGTGGCGTGGGTTCAATCCCTGGTCAGGGAACTAAGATCCTGCAAGCCGTGTGGCTTAGCCAAAAAAAAAAACAAACCCAAGCACTCTCATGGCCCTCCTGTTCCAGTCTGTGCCTCTAGGCCAGGCAGGAGTGGTGCTCACTTGTCCAGGGTGGGTGGGTAAGCACGGCCAGCCTTGCACTGGGGCAGCCCGAGCTGAGGTGAGCTCTCCTGGGCTGGCTCTAGAGTCTAATTCAGACCATCTCTTAGCACATTTACCATCGCCCACCCCATCTCCTGTATAGCCTCCTATGTCTCTGGCCTTCAAAGGGACACAGAGAGCAAGAGAAGAGAGGATGCATGAGTAGAAATGCAGTAGAGTGCCTGAAAATGAGACACTCCATTATAAGAGGAAGTCGTTGGGACTCCCCTCGTTGGTGCAGTGGTTAAGAATCCACCTGCCAAGGCAGGGGACACAGGTTCGATTCCTGGTCTGGGAAGATCCCACATGCCGCAGAGTGGCTGGGCACATAAGCCATGGCCGCTGAGCCTGCGCGTCCGGAGCCTGTGCTCCACAACGGGAGAGGCCACAACAGTGAGAGCCCCGCGTACCGCAAAAACAAAACAAAACAAAAGCTCTGCTGAGGCACTCCTCCTCCACAGGAGCCCTCAAAATTCACTTTTTGCCTTTAGAAAAATAAATAAGTTAAAAGTCGCCTCCAGAGAAGAGTTCTTGTGGCTGCTGCATTGACCAGTCCTCTTGGGGGCATATGGAACATTTTATTCTTGAAAGAAATCTGAGGTGCAAGCATCATGCTACATTCATCTCATGCTGGAGACAGAAAGGGCTTATCCCGGGGTCCCGGGGCCCACGTTGTTTCTTCACTTTGTGCCTGAAGAGCTCTTGCTCTCCCTTCTCTGATGGCCACAGACAAGAGCAAAGTCTGCATAGAACTGTCAAAGAGTACTGTAAGCCAGGCTCCGCTGGGAAGAGCTGACTCAGCAAGAGGAGGGAGAGGCTGCCAAGGCCAAGGCCTGGACACCTGGAAAGAATCAGCTGTCTGAACTGGATTCAGCGCATGGATTCCTTCCTTCCTCTCTTCTCTCTACAAATTTACTTTAAATTCATTCTAGTGGTTGGTTGTTTTTTTGAATGGACATTTCATAGAGAATTGACACAGGCAGTTAAATCCATCAGGATGGGAGTTACTTGGCACCTCTTAAAAGGGATAAGGGAAAGCAATATGAAACAATGGCCAAATGTATTATGTAAAATGAGCCATTGTCAGTATGAAGCATTTGATACAATTTTTATAAAAGCAAATTCTCTGTACATTTACACAGATTTGTATACAAAGGGAATAAGTTACCAATGGCTTCATCCCCAATTGTTTATATTAGTTATTACCTCTAGGAAATAGGGCTAGGAGTAGGAGGGATGAGGATGTAGGACTTTCATTTTTTTATTTAGGCATTTCTAGATTAGTTCATTTTTCTATAAAATTTATAGTAGTGAATAGAGCAGTGGCTGAAGGGACAGGCTTTTCAATAAATGGTGCTGAGATAACTGCATATTCATATGGAAAAATATTAACCTTGACCTTATCTCACTCCATGTGCAAAAATAAACTCCAGTTGGATTGTACATCTAAACATTAAAAGCAAAACAATAAAGCTTCTAGAAGATAATATATTCATAACTTTGGGATCATGGTTACACAGGTTTTTATTTTATAAATATTTTAATAATATTTAATACTATTATAATTATTTTATAATATTTTGTTAAGCTGTAAATTTGTTTCATGAACTCTTTTGTATGTTCTGTTTCATCCCCCAAAAGAGGGGTTAAAAGGAAGAGGAAGAGCGCTTGGTACTCAGCGTATCTGTTGAATGGGTTGGGGGGGGGGGGATGTGGGCAGAGGGTGTTACAAAATCCGATAACTGTTAGCTGTCATAATACCCCAAAGACCGTGACTCACAGGCTTCTCAATGCTTTCTGCTATGATGAGGAATCCATTTCTTTCGCTGAGACCCGCCCCCCCCGGAAGACGCAGCACCAAAATAAAACAGAGGTATGGGGGCTTCCCTGGTGGCGCAGTGGTTGAGAGTCCGCCTGCCGATGCAGAGGACGCGGGTTCGGGCCCTGGTCCGGGAAGATCCCACATGCCGCGGAGCGGCTGGGCCCGTGAGCCATGGCCGCTGAGCCTGCGCGTCCCGAGCCTGTGCTCCACAACGGGAGAGGCCACAACGGTGAGAGGCCCGCGTACCGCAGGAAAAAAAAAAAAAACATAGGTATGAGAGAGTGAGCCAGTGAATCCTCTTTAAGCTTCTAAGCATTTTTTTACATTGTAATCCTGAACTTGGTAAGAAGTCACAGGATAGGGTAAAAAAATAAGGATAGACTTACTTTCATCCCCTTTGCAGTTTAAACTTCAGTTAAAAAGAGCTTCAGAAAACATTGTTTCCCATAGACAAGAATGCACAGATAAGGCAAAACCCAGGAGCCGGGAAGGAGGGGAGGCCACCTCCAGATCTGTTTCTCAGTTCTCCCTCTGACCTAGAAAAAGGCTCGTGGGAAGCCAAGACGGAAAAGACATGATTAATTCAAGCACAAGCGGATCAAGGCTAACAGGCTGCCTTTTGGAGTCTTCCTGACGCCGGCCCTAGAGGCAGAAATTAACCAGGGTCATTCAGGGAGCAAGACTTCACTTGCTGACCTGGTGAGCAGAGGCAAAGCAGCTGCAGTGGGCCTTTAAGGGGAACATTGATGGCGGGGAGAGGAGCGGTATGAGATGCCCCCAGATTTTCTTCAATCCAACTGACGTTTCCAGAAAACATGGGAGGCCACTCTGTGTGGCAGGCCCGGGGTGAATGCAGCAGGTTATCTGTTAATTTAACTTAAAAGTGATTTTTCTAAGTGGCACTGTATGTCTCAAAATCACCTACACATTCATTTTTCCTTTGAATTGTACCCCTTGTATCCTAGCCATATCCCTGGAGTAAGGAGGGACGAGTAATAGAAGTAGGAAATGAGATCCTAAGTAATTAAAGAACTTGACCAAACGCCGCCAGTGGAGCCCATGGAGAAGCTGTACCCACACTCCCCAGAGGCTCTGATAAGGGTGGAGGGAGCAGCAGGCAGGAGGCAGCATCTCTGCAGATGTCCACAGACTCACAGGAGAGGGATTCTTCTTTTTTTTTTTTGCGGTACGCTGGCCTCTCACTGCTGTGGCCTCTCCCGTTGCGGAGCACAGGCTCCGGACGCACAGGCTCAGTGGTCATGGCTCACGGGCCCAGCCACTCCGCGGCATGTGGGATCCTCCCGGACCAGGGCACGAACCCGTGTCCCCTGCATCGGCAGGTGGACTCTCAACCACTGCGCCACCAGGGAAGCCCTATTTTTAGTTTGTTAAGGAACCTCCATACTGTTCTCCATAGTGGCTGTATCAATTTACATTCCCACCAACAGTGCAAGACGGTTCCCTTTTCTCCACACCCTCTCCAGCACTTGTTGTTTGTAGATTTTCTGATGATGCCCATTCTAACTGGTGTGAGGTGATACCTCATTGTAGTTTTGATTTGCATTTCTCTAATAATTAGTGATGTTGAGCAGCTTTTCACGTGCTTCTTGACCATCTGTATGTCTTCTTTGGAGAAATGTCTATTTAGGTCTTCTGTCCATTTTTGGATTGGGTTGTTTTTTTTAATATTGAGCTGCATGAGCTGTTTATATATTTTGGAGATTAGTCCTTTGTCTGTTGATTCATTTGCAAATATTTCCTCCCATTCTGAGGGTTGTTTTCTCATCTTGTTTGTAGTTTGCTTTGCAAAAGCTTCTAAGCTTCATTAGGTCCCATTTGTTTATTTTCGTTTTTATTTCCATTACTCTAGGAGGTGGATCAAAAAAGATATTGCTGGGATTTATGTCAAAGAGTGTTCTTCCTATGTTTTCCTCTAAGAGTTTTATAGTGTCCAGTCTTACATTTAGGTCTCTAATCCATTTTGAGTTTAGTTTTCTGTATGGTGTGAGGGAGTGTTCTAATTTCATTCTTTTACATGTAGCTGTCCAGTTTTCCCAGCACCACTTATTGAAGAGACTGTCTTTTCTCCATTGTATATCCTTGCCTCCTTTGTCATAGATTAGTTGACCATATGTGTGTGGGTTTATCTCTGGCCTTTCTATCCTGTTCCATTGATCTATATTTCTGTTTTTGTGCCAGTACCATATTGTCTTGATTAGTGTAACTTTGTAGTATAGTCTGAAGTCAGAGAGTGATTCCTCCAGCTCCGTTTTTTTCCCCTCAAGACTTCTTTGGCTATTCGGGGTCTTTTGTGTTTCCATACAAATTTTAAGATTTTTTGTTCTAGTTCTGTAAAAAAAATGCCACTGGTAATTTGATAGGGATTGCATTGAATCTGTAGATTGCTTTGGGTAGTATAGTCATTTTCACAATGTTGATTCTTCCAATCCAAGAACATGGTATATCTCTCCATCTGTTTGTGTCATCTTTGATTTCTTTCATCGCTGTCTTATAGTTTTCTGAGTACAGGTCTTTTGTCTCCTTAGGTAGGTTTATTCCTAGGTATTTTATTCCTTTTGTTGCAATGGTGAATGGGATTGTTTCCTTAATTTCTCTTTCTGATCTTTCGTTGTTAGTGTATAGGAATGCAAGAGATTTCTGTGCATTAAAAATTTTGTATGCTGCAACTTTACCAAATTCATTGATTAGCTCTAGTAGTTTTCTGGTGACATCTTTAGGATTCTCTATGTATAGTATCATGTCATCTGCAGACAGTGACAGTTTTATTCCTTCTTTTCCAATTTGGATTCCTTTTATTTCTTTTTCTTCTCTGATTGCCATGGCTAGGACTTCCAAAACTATGTTGAATAATAGTGGCGAGGGTACTTCCCTGGTGGCACAGTGGTTAAGAATCCACCTGCCAATGCAGGGACACAGGTTTGAGCCCTAGTCCGGGAACATCCCACATGCCATGGAGCAACTAAGCCCGTGTGCCACAACTACTGAGCCTGCGCTCTAGAGCCTGTGAGCCACAACTGCTGAGCCCATGTGCCACAGCTACTGAAGCCCACGTGCCTAGAGCCCATGCTCCACAACAAGAGAAGCCACCACAATGAGAAGCCCGTGCACTGCAATGAAGACCCAACACAGCCAAAAAAAAAAAAAAAAAAGAAAATAGTGGCAAGAGTGGACATCCTTATCTTGTTCCTCATCTTAGAGGAAATGTTTGCTGTGGGTTTGTCATATATGGCCTTTATTATGTTGAGGTAGGTTCCCTCTATGCCCACTTTCTGGAGAGTTTTTATCATAAATGGGTGTTGAATTTTGTCAAAAGCTTTTTCTGCATCTATTGAGATGATCATATGGTTTTATTCTTCAATTTGTTAATACGGTGTTTCACATTGATTGATTTGTGTGTACTGAAGAATCCTTGCATCCCTGAGGTAAATCCCACTTGATCATGGTGTATGATTTTTTTAATGTGTTGTTGGATTCTGTTTGCTAGTATTTTGTTGAGGATTTTTTGCATCTATATTTATCAGTAATATTGGTCTGTAATTTTCATTTTTTGTAGTATCTTTGTCTGGTTTTGGTATCAGGGTGATGGTGGCCTCATAGAATGAGTTTGGGAGTGTTCCTTCCTCTGCAAGTTTTTGGAAGAGTTTGAGAAGGATGGGTGTTAGCCCTTTGCTAAATGTTTGATAGAATTCACCTGTGAAGCCATCTGATACTGGACTTTTGTTTGTTGGAAGATTTTTAATCACAGTTTCAATTTCATTACTTGTGACTGGTCTGTTTATATTTTCTATTTCTTCTTGGTTCAGTCTTGGAAGATTATACCTTTCTAAGAATTTGTCCATTTCTTTCAGGTTGTCCATTTTATTGGCATAGAGTTGCTTGTAGTAGACTCTTAGGATGCTTTGTATTTCTGCGGTGTCCGTTGCAACTTCTCCTTTTTCATTTCTAATTTTATTGATTTGAGTCCTCTCCTCTTTCTTGATGAGTCTGGCTAAAGGTTTATCAATTTTGTTTATCTTCTCAAAGAACCAGCTTTTAGTTTTACTGATCTTGGCTATTGTTTTCTTTGTTTCTATTTCATTTATTTCTGCTCTGACCTTTATGATTTCTATCCTTCTACTAACTTTGGGTTTTGTTTGTTCTTCTTTCTCTAGTTCCTTTAGGTGTAAGGCTAGATTGTTTGAGATTTTTCTTGTTTTTTGAGGTAGGCTTGTATTGCTATAAACTTCCCTCTTACAACTGCCTTTGCTGCATCCCACAGGTTTTGGATCAGTGTGTTTTCATTGTAACTTGTCTCTAGGTATTTTTCGATTTCCTCTTTGATTTCTTCAGTGATGTCTTGGTTATTTAGTAACGTATTGTTTAGCCTCCATGTGTTTGTGTTTTTTACGTTTTTTCCCCTATAATTGATTGCTAATCTCATAGCGTTGTGGTCGGAAAAGATGCTTGAAATGATTTCAGTTTTCTTAAATTTACCAAGACTTGATTTGTGACCCACTATGTGATCTATCCTGGAGAATGTTCCATGGGCACTTAAGAAGAAAGTGTAATCTGCTGTTTTCGGATGGAATGTCCTATAAATATCAATTAAAGCTATCTGGTCTATTGTGTCATTTAAAGCTTGTGTTTTATTAATTTTCTGTCTGGATGATCTGTCCATTGGTGTAAGTGAGGTGTTAAAAGTCCCCCACTATTATTGTGTTACTGTCGATTTCCTCTTTTATAGCTGTTAGCAGTTGCCTTATGTATTGAGGTGCTCCTGTGTTGGGTGCATATATATTTATAATTGTTATATCTTCTTCTTGGATTGATCCCTTGATCATTATGTAGTGTCTTTCCTTGTCTCTTGTAACATTCTTTATTTTAAAGTCTATTTTATCTGATATGAGTGTTGCTACTCCAGCTTTCTTTTGATTTCCACTTGCATGGAAAATCTTTTTCCATCCCCTCACTTTCAGTCTGTATGTGTCCCTAGTTCTGAAGTGGGTCTTCTGTAGACAGCATATATATGGGTCTTGTTTTTGTATCCATTCAGCGAGCCTGTGTCTTTTGGTTGGAGCATTTAATCCATTCACATTTAAGGTAATTATCAATATATATCTCCCTATTACCATTTATTAATTGTTATGGGTTTGTTTTTGTAAGTCCTTTTCTTCTCTTGTGTTTCCCACTTAGAGAAGTTCCTTTAGCATTTGTTGTAGAGCTGGTTTGGTGGTGCTGAATTCTCTTAGCTTTTGCTTGTCTGTAAAGCTTTTGATTTCTCCGTCAAATCTGATTGAGATCCTTGCCGGGTAGAGTAATCTTGGTTGTAGGTTCTTCCCTTTCATCACTTTACATATATCATGCCACTCCCTTCTGGCTTGTAGAGCTTCTGCTGAGAAATCAGCTGTTAACCTTATGGGAGTGCCCTTGTACGTTATTTGTTGTTTTTCCCTTCTTGCTTTCAATAATTTTTCTTTGTCTTTAATTTTTGTCAGTTTGATTACTATGTGTCTCAGCGTGTTTCTCCTTGGGTTTATCCTGCCTGGGACTGTCTGCCCTTCCTGGACTTGGGTGGCTATTTCCTTTCCCATGTTTGGGAAGTTTTCAACTATAATCTCTTCAAATATTTTCTCAGGTCCTTTCTCTCTCTCTTCTCCTTCTGGGACCCCTATAATGCGAATGTTGTTGCGCTTAATGTTGTCCCAGAGGTCTCTTAGGCTGTCTTCATTTCTTTTCATCCTTTTTTCTTCATTTTGTTCTGCGGCAGTGAATTCCACCATTCTGTCTTCCAGGTAACTTATCTGTTCTTCTGCCTCAGTTATTCTGCTATTGATTCCTTCTAGTGTATTTTTTATTTCAGTTATTGTATTGTTCATCTCTGTTCTTTAATTCTTCTAGGTGTTTGTCCTGTAATTCTTCTAGGTCTTTGTTAAACATTTCTTGCATCTTCTTGATCTTTGCCTCCACTCTTTTTCCAAGGTCCTGGGTCATCTTCACTATCATTATTCTGAATTTCTGGAAGGTTGCCTATCTCTACTTCATTTAGTTGTTTTTCTGGAGTTTTATCTTGTTCCTTCATCTGGTACAAAGTCCTCTGCCTTTTCATTTTGTCTATCTTTCTGTGAATGTGGTTTTCCTTCCACAGGCTGCAGAATTATAGTTCTTTTTTCTTCTGTTGTCTTCCCTCTCTATAGTAAAATTTAGATAGACAATCATTTGTCCTCTGGAAGCTTCCAGCAAGACTGGTCGTGTTATAGACAAACATGTTGACAGCTCACAAAATTAAAAAATAAATACAGAGTTGGGAGTGAGACAACTTCAGGTGGCCCAAAGGAGAGCCCAGACAAGCGTTCTCTCCCAAGCCTTTGGCCCTGAATTTTCTCCAGACAACCGTGGGTAGTTCTCATGTCAGCGGGTGATGAGGATACCAAAGTCCCAATCATTTATGGAGATCTGGGGCCCCAGCAGGGCTTCTCATGGCAGGATAAGCTGGCGGATGTAGGCTCAGCTGCTAATCTCCACAATCCTTCTCGGAAAGACAGAAAAAGCAACTCATGCTCCTTAGACTTAGGTGTTCAGGCTGAACTTTCCAAAGAGCTCTGACCCTGCAGGGAAGCCAGGAGCAACGGATCAACACTGTGATTAATAGGAAGCACAATCACCAAAAACCAAGGTTGACAGAGGAAAGCAGAAAGGTCAGCATCTTCCTAGTTATTTCCTGAGGCTGGAGTTTACAGAGGACATGACCCCCAGTCCAGACTGTGCTGAGAGGTCAGTAAGCCTGAACAACAGTGAGGGGGGTTGGGTGGCCCCCAAAGATCCCCTCTCTCAACTGGAGCTGTCTGGGAGCCCAGGAAAGGGCATTCAAAGGGATGAGAAAGGGGTGCATTCCAGGGTCTTGCTCTGGTTTGTTGATCAGAGTGGCAAGGCGGCCAGGGGCCTGCAGGGAAGCCAGCACAGGTTCACAGCCAGGGCCGAGTCCTTCGGGAGGGGGCTGTGTAACAAACTGCTCACAGGACCCCCCAAAGCACTGTGGGCCTCCGGCCCCGGCAGAACAGCACTCTGATGCCTAGAGTGGGCTCTCGGGGGACGGCCTGGCTGCAGAGGCCACTCTGCTTCTTCCCAGCTGACATGCCCTCAGCTCAGTTTCTGCATCTGCACCATGAAAATGTAACTACCTTCCTCCGAGGTGGGGTTCATTAAGTCAGTATGCGAAAAGTGCTCATCCTGGTCAGTGCCCCGCATCTACTACACAGTGCAAAACCATTCAGGCTTGACAAATAATCCACATACCATCACACCAGCACAACTCGGCAGCTTTCACTGCCGCCAAGAACATTGGTCTCACTCCGAGCCCCCACTTACACCTGGCCCTTGATTTCACCCCCCCGCAACTTCTTCTCCCGTTTTTTTTTTTTAATCTCAAAGTGGCCAAAAGCACTATCAATTTGCTGAGGCAAAACCCCATGTCTCAGTATTGACTCTTCCTCAAATGCCCATGGGCAATCCATCTGCAAATTCTTTCAGCTTCACATCCAAGACATATCCGGATTGCAACCACTTCCCACCTCCTTCACACTGCTCCCTGGCCCGGCCCACCCCAGCACTGCCCCTGTGGTCAGCTGCAAGAGCTCAGTAGCCCCTCCTACCCAACCAGTCCCTCGCTCATCCTTCTTGATCTCTTTCCTATACACAAATTGGGTGATCTTTTAAAACTATAATCAGATTGCCTCAGACCCCTGCTCAAAACCAGTCAATGGCTTCCATTCATGTTCAGAATGAAATCTGAATCCTTGCCATGACCCAGGAGCGCTACATCATCTGGCCCATCTCTCTCTTCAGTGTCATCACCTTACTCTTCCCACGTGATACACCACTCCCCTCACCCCTCTCTAAACCTGAGCTGGCAACATAGGGGCCCCCGGGCACTTGAAACATGGCTAGTTCAGACTGAGATGTGCAGTTAGTGTCAAATACACACTGGATTTTGAAGACTTGGTATGAAAAAGAGAATAAAAAGTTTCTCAATAACTTTTTAAATAGTGATTATGTTGAAATGACAGTATTTTGAATATATTGGGTTAAAAACGTATTACTAATTTGATCCTCTTTTTTTTTTTCTTGTTTGCGGTACACGGGCCTCTCACTGTCGTGGCCTCTCCCGTTGCGGAGCACAGGCTCCGGACGCGCAGGCTCAGCGGCCATGGCTCACGGGCCCAGCTGCTCCACGGCATGTGGGATCTTCCTGGACTGGGGCACGAACCCGTGTCCCCTGCATCGGCAGGCGGACTCTCAACCACTGTGCCACCAGGGAAGCCCTGATCCTTCATTTTTAAAAATACTCTTTGGAAATAAAGAAGGATCAAATTAGTAATACTAATACAACACATATGTGCCCTGTGTTACATTTCTATTGGACGGTGCTGCTGTAAGCCAGGGGTTAGCAAACTATGATCTGTGGGCCAAATCCTGCTCTCCGCCTGTTTTTGTATGGCTTGTGAGCCAAGTACAGTTTTTATGTTTTTAAATGGTTGAAAATAATAGTCATTTGCGACACATGAAAATTATGAGAAGCTCAAAATTCAGTGTCCGTAACAGAATTTTATTGGAAAAGAGCCACAGTCACTTGTTCCGGATTATCTAATGGTTGATTTTGCACCACAGAAGCAGAGCTGAGTAGTTCCAACACAGACATCCTGGCTCACAAAGCCAAAAGTAATTACTATCTGGCTATTTATAGAAAAAGCTTGTCAACCCCTGCTCTAAACCCTCAGCTTACTGTATTTTCTTTATAGAACATAGAACTATTGCCTCTCCTGTTACGTGATAACTTTGGCAAAGGCGTGTACTTTCTTCTCTTCTTTGGTGAATTCCTGCCAGCATCTAGAGAACAGTGCCTGGCACACATTAGGCGCTCTATAAATATTTGTTGAATCAATACATTTTACAAATCTAGATTTCGGGTCCTGTGTAGGAAGCACCTCGTTAATTAAAGAACATGAATCACCACTACTACAGCCTACTGTCTGTTTCTCAGTAGGTTAAGCTAAGGTTAATTAAGACCCAAGCAAACCCACACATAATGAAAGGAAATGCTGACACATGCCTGGTAACCTGCCGGGCTTGGAGACAGAGACCGACACTGTGGTAATGACCAGAGGAGCATAGCCTTTCCAAAAAAGTGCCTCATTTTGTTTTAATAAATTCCATGATTTTGAATGCATCTTTGGCCCCTCTTACAGAGGAGAGGTGAAGCTGTCCCAGTTATCAAAAAATTCAAATCTGCTCTTCTTCAGCGGACTGCCTGTCAATGTGCTCTCATCCAGTGTGTCTCCCGTGTCCTGGGAACCACTTCCTGGGTCAAATGACTCTGCTGCCTCCAGGAGCTCCATATCGCTTCCGTCTTCCTCAAAGGACTTCTGGAAAAAGTCATAGATCTTCTGCTGCTTTGGGTCCTTCACCAGAGGAAGAAAAGACAAAGACATCAGCACCCAGGCACCAACACTGACCCTCCCCCCACCACTGTGGGACCAGCTCAGTCAACTATTTATCACTCAAGCAGCCTCACTGTCTTTCTGTCTGGCTTCTTAGCTTCTCTGCTGCTTGCTGGGTAAAGAAGGAAAAACAGAAAACGAACGGTTGTGAAAGCGACACAGGACCTGCTCTCACACTAATTTATGTTGGGAATGTTTTCTCCCTTCTAACTTTACAAATCAGTATTTCAATATTGAAACAGCTCCCAAGCCTTTCTCCACTAAGAGGTTAGTTAGGCTGTAATTCAACTCCCGAATTGGTGTGTTCAGCCATGGCTTATACCTAATTCTCTGAGTGGTTATAAAACACACACTTAACATATTGATAAGTAGATACATGTCCCTGATTCTGACTACCCTAAAGTTACAAATGATCAAAATGCCCTCCAACTGCATCTATGCATTGACAACGATGGTGTAGTGCTAAAATCACACCCAGCTGTTATGACCACAGCAGATGACGGGCTTGCTCTCACCCCTTTGCTGATCTCTCCTCTGTCTAAATTCCTAACCCTGGCCATCATTCAACCCAGAGGCACATATTCAGTATCTCCACTGACCTCCCACAGGTCCATAAAACTAAACCTGTCTAAAAACCACAACCATCTGTCATCTCACTCCTACATCCCCAAAGCAGGTCCTGTTCCCTAGTTTTGATGGTCTCGCACTATTCTCATAGTACCCCTAGCTTGCAATCACCAGGGCATCCTGACTCCGGATCTCACCCATCAAACTGCATCAGGTTGGTTTCTCCGTCTGTTCCCTCCCAGATACTTAGTAGGCAGGCTCTTTACTTGGGCCACATTGCTTTGTACCTGCCTGAATCTGCAATGGCTTCACTGCACTTCCCACCTCGGGCCTCTTCCCACGTCAACTGCTCACCGGTCTTTTCCAGGCTAATTTCTCCCTACAGACTATCCTCTAACAAGATTTTCCTGTCACATCATTGGGCACCCCTGTGCCTACCTCATCAAGTCTAATGCTGCTTCCCTGGCTTTCCAGGCCCTTTGGAGTCAGGTCTCAGCCTAACTGGCCACTATTTCTTTGCTTTCACAGAAGCCCTCCACACTAGCGAAGTTCTTAAAAACTGATCCTGCAAGGACTCTAGATTATTCAATAATCTGTACCCTACATTCTCTCGCCTTTCAGGATCCTAGCTATTCAGATGGGAAGTGACATTAAGGGTCATTAAGGTCATCCCCACACCAGCCGCATGTCCTCCTCTGTGATATCAGCTTTTGTCTGAGCAACTGCAAGGTCGAGGAAATGCTGCCCACAAGGCAGCCTACTCCAGGTAGAAACAGCTGTCCACGTGCATTTGAGGACGTGATGGCAACGCTATGTGCTAACTTGGAGCACGCATAATTAAAGGGAAGCAAGTTCCAAGATCAGACAGTATTTCACTTCCCTTCCCAGCAGGCAGGCAGACATGACCTCTTCTGCTTTTGGCTCCTATACAGGAGGCAACACTTTCTTTTCCTAATAGTTGATACAGTTTTCAGCCCTATTTTAATTTTTTTTAAGTGATATAATTATTAATCAAAATAAATATTGATAAACTCCATTTGTACTTTAGGCAGAAATTCTTTTTTTTTTATTAATTTATTTTTGGCTGCATCGGGTCTTTGTTGCTGTGCATGGGCTTTCTCTAGTCGCGGAGAGCGGGGGCTACTCTTTGTTGTGGTGCGCGGGCTTCTCGTTGCGGTGGCTTCCCTTGCGGTGGAGCACGGGCTCTAGGCGCACAGGCTTCAGGAGTTGCGGCTCGCGGGCTCTAGAGCACAGGCTCAGTTAGTTGTGGCTCGTGGGCTCTAGAGCACAGGCTCAGTTAGTTGTGGTGCACAGGCTCAGTAGTTGGGGCTCGCGGGCTGTAGAGCACAAGCTCAGTAGTTGTGGCGCACGGGCTTAGTTGCTCTGCAGCATGTGGAATCCTCCCGGACCAGGGCTCGAACCCGTGTCCCCTGCACTGGCAGGCGGATTCTGCGCCACCAGGGAAGTCCCTAGGCAGAAATTCTTAACTAATTCAAAGCAACTGAGGGTCAGGCCAGTATAAATAAATGAGTTATAAATAAACCTATTCTCATTAGTTGAGAAGCCTTTAAAAATAAGCCTCTTTCTTTTCAAAGGGCACATAACAACCAAGGCTCTGTCAAAACAGTCACCATTCAACTGAATTAGACAGTTCTTCAAAAAGTTTAAAAGGAAGCTTGTCTTAAAATTGGCTTATTAATTATAAGGATAGTTTATACCCTGTGTTTAAAAATATGATCTCCCCTGAGTCTTATTTATCTCAATAATTACATTACGAAGAAAGAATTTAGTTGCAAGCAAATGTAAATGAAAGATTATATCCTCAGACAAGTCTTAGCATCACCTACAAGATCGTGTCGACCTGACAGCTTCTGATGCTCGGCAATTCCACAGGGAGGAGGCGGCATGTCAGCTTCCTGAAGCGCAGGGCCGCATTTCTACACGAGGCTCAGACCTCTGTCCATGCTCTCATTAGAAATAACCCCCCAGGGGTCGCCCTCCATCAGGCAGGACCTCTCGAGTTCTCACCTTCCTTGTCAACCACCCGAGCAGGTGAAAGAAGACCAGCCTTTGGGAGTCTTTGCACCTCTGGCTCCTCTACCTTGTTTCACTGAAATGGAGGGGGAAGGGCTGTGGCAGCCATGGGGCTGGAGAGCTAGGCCAGGGCAGGCCTGCTGGGCCCTGGGCTGCCCTCTCCAGAGGCAAACAGGCCTCCTCTCAGCACCTCTGACAAGGCCCCACCTGGTCACGGAAGGATGTTCACCAGCCTCTTACTCTCCTTGACAGTAAGAGGGGCTGTCGCACAGGGAATGCTGGCTGAGTCTGGAAGCCTTCCGCCTGGGCTGGCTTCAAGTGACCCATGACTGCGGGAGAGTCTTGCTGCTCCGCAAGTCTCTGCTCACCCCTTTATAAAATGGGAAGTCACTGAGGATAAGGTGCAGCAACAGAGGGGAAAGTATGCTACACAGAAGCAACACCCTATGTGAAACACTCCCCATTCTTTGCTGGGGATGTGTTTGGGTGGTGTTGCTATGTACTTTTTGCAACAATTCAGCTGTTGCCATGGGGCGTTTTCTGTCAGTTTCTAATGGCCTGATGGAAGAGGCAGCATTTGGAGGCCCTGGTTTTTGAGGAGGGCATGTCAGAAGCAGCAGGAGTTAATGCCAGCACTTCTCCGTAAACAGACGCACACACACAGATTGACCCGAGAACGAATGCAACCATCATTTTAGCTCCCCAGCTGGGGGAGGTCCCCAGGAGTGATTCACACCTTCCCGCTCAGGACCTCTGGACACCCCAGTGGCAGGGAGCCACATGCTGGTGTTACCTTGTAGAAATAATCTGCGGCTTCTGTCATTTCTGAAAAATTGGTCTCAGAAAGCCCGGCTTCACCCAGAACTTTAATCTTCT
Organism: Monodon monoceros; assembly: GCF_005190385.1. Taxonomy (NCBI): domain Eukaryota; kingdom Metazoa; phylum Chordata; class Mammalia; order Artiodactyla; family Monodontidae; genus Monodon; species Monodon monoceros. The sequence continues at coordinate 21,059,435 of NW_021703772.1, forward strand.
CTTGAATCAGGGGCCTGTTGGGGAGAAATGAGCTGCAGTGGAAACAACCTGCACAGAACCAGCAGACTGATTATAGCGAGACCAGCCCCTGTTCTTGTGAGACACGCTCACTGTTTCACATCTCTCCATCTCTTCAGGCACAAACGCCCATCCTGAAATACTGACCTCCTCTCTATTGTAAACCGACCAAGTCAGGGCTCACATCGTCAGGCTCAAAATTCTTTCTACTGGAAGATGTGTAGGAAATAAATGCTACTGCGACAAAAATTTGAACCTGGCACTGTTATGAGCTGCTCAGTTAACAAATCCATTAACAGAAAGGGAAGTAGGGGCAACCCACACGCAAAATAAAGGTAAGATGCCTTAGTCATAATGCTGGAAACAGAGATAGGTAGTGGAAACTAATAAGATAATCAAGAAACAATATGAGGAAGGAGGAAATGGAACTGGGGAGGGAGCATTTGGGGAGTTTTTGCCTAAGTGATGGACATGAAACCCCAGAGTTAAAAATCTGACCCCATCTCTGCTAAGGAAGCACTACACGGCCCAGGGTGAGCCACTTTCCCCCACTGGCCCAGCAGCAGCACTGTGAGACGTGGCCTTACGGAACCAGCACACCTCCCAAGGGGCCAGGGGGGCAGTCTCCCTGACTCAGCAAACGCCTTCACGTCTGGGAACAGAGTGTTTTACAAACAAAATTCCACCTACATTGCATCCCAATACGTTCTCCTCCCTTGTCTCAGGTCAGTGGGAAGGAGCCACATCCCCTTATTCCTACAGGATTTCCTCATGCCTCCTGCAGCCACCAGTTAACACTATGCAGGAGGTCAAACAGGGTCATGAGGAAAGGGGGAGCGCACTACTAGCAGGTCTTCTGTGTGGATCCCTGGAGACCTGCCCCAAAGCAGAGGCTCTTAGGGAGCAAAGGAAATACGTCATCAATGTCGACCCAACTGCCGGGCCAGCCAGGGGCCTCACCAAAGGTAGTCATCAGCCGTGCCTCTTGCCACCAGGTAGTGGATGCCCACAGAGCTCGACTGCCCGATGCGGTGCACCCGGTCCTCGGCCTGCATCAGCACCTGCGGGGCGGGGAGCGGGACGCATGTCGGTCAAGGCTGGAAGCTGCTCGGCCCACCGCAGCGGGTGGCCTCTTGCCCCGGAGCCTCACCACAACCCTTCCTCCTCACTGCGTGTCACGTGGCAGGGGGCCTGCAAGCCTCTGTCCACAAACGGTCTGTCATCTGACAAAAGGGAGAAGCAAGCACAATCCTGGTCAGCAGGGGGGACCTCGATCTGCAGCTGGGAAGCTGTGGATGACCCTTCAGGGCCGGGCCAGCTGCTGGGCGCTGCAGAGGGAGAGCCAGCTTCAGCTCTGCCACCAGCTGTGACGAAGGAGACCCGGCACACTGCCACTCTTCCTCCATGGAATGAAAAGTTATCTTCTAAACAGATAAGAGATACCGCGCGCAGGGAGAGGCCATATGTGATCAGGGGGTAGGGTGGCTTTTTTATACGGTGGAAAAACCCTACAACGAATAATGAAAACCAAGAACATGGTTTCCATTATAAAATGCCTTCACGCTCTAAGCCCAGCCATCGTTACAGCCGTCGCCGACGTGTGGTCGATGAGAGCCACACTGGTCAGAACATCAGAAGGGAAAGAACTTCTTTCTGGAGTTGAGGAGAAAACTTTGAGTCCAAACAAATGTCTTCCATCTGCTTCCACAGCTGATCAGATAAGGCCAGTGGGCACCCTGCGCATGTTCCAAGGAATACCCACCGCAGTCGCCCTGTTGTGGCCCCACTGGTAAAGTGGCTCCCGGGGGCGGCTGATAAAAAAGGGCTCAGGCTGGGAAGCCAGAGGCCTCAGGCCAGGGCTGCCACGTGCTCTCCTTAAGTGACAGCTATGGTCTTGAGCTCTCTGTGCTCCAATTTCTTCATGGAGACATGGATCATGAGACTCCTTCTAAAACTTCAGTCTTCCCGTTGGTAATAAGATGGTCGATAAGCCTACTACTTAGCAGGTTGTTGTGAAGACCTAATACCTGGCCAATGGATGTGCAAAGTATAAGCGTGTTTACCAGGCCTAACAGAAACAGAGGGAAGATGACGCAGGCATCAGGGACAGCGCACAGAAGCCCCCCCCCCCCCCCCCCCCCCCCGCCCCGCCCCGCGCCACTGGCTCTCTCTGCCAGCAGCCAGGAGTACGCCCCTCACCCCTGGGTTCCAAAACAGCTCCGCAAACACCACCAGGTCAGCAGAGGAGAAGGTGAGGCCCATGTTGGCGGCGGTGATGGACAGCACAGCCACGGCGGGCCCCTCCGACAGCTGGAACTGCTGGCACAGATCCTCACGGTCGGCCGAGGAGGTGGAGCCATCGATGCGGATGTGCTTCACACGCTGCGGGAACAGGAGAGGGAAGCAAGGTGGGCGCAGGTGCGGGGCCTCGGCGGCACGGCTCCAGGGACACAGCCCCGCGCTGCTCTGGCTCCAAGCCGGGTGGAGCATCAAGCTCGCCACTCTGTACTGCTTTCCGAGCTTCTTTCCTGGTCTTTCCTTTCCTTTCATAATTGAAACTTGTGTTGAGATAACTGTAGGCTCGCATGTAGTTTAAGCAATAATACAGGGAAGGATTCCTCGTATGATTTGCCCAGTTTCCTCCACTGGGAATATTGGTAAAATTATAGCATAATATCACACCCAGGATACTGACTTTGATACAATCCACTGACCTTATCCAGATTTCCCCAGTTTTACTTAAACTCCTGGGTGTGTGTGTTCTATACAACTTTATCTCGAACGTGGGTTTTCATGTATCTGCCTTCACAGTCGAGACAGTGAACAGTTCTAACCGCACAGGGATGCTCTGTAGCCCATTTAGAGCCCTGCCCGCCTCCCTCCTGCTTCCCCCTCACCCACCCAGTCCCTACTAATCTGTCTTATTATTATTATTATTTTTTGCGGTACGCGGGCCTCTCACTGCTGTGGCCTCTCCCATTGCGGAGCACAGGCTCCGGACGCGCAGGCTCAGCGGCCATGGCTCACAGGCCCAGCCGCTCCGCGGCATGTGGGATCCACCCGGACCGGGGCACGAACCCGTGTCCCCTGCATCAGCAGGCAGACTCTCAACCACTGCGCCACCAGGGAAGCCCTGTCCTGCATTTCTAAAATGTTCCATTTCAGGAACATTTATAAATGGAGTCAAACACTATGCAACCTTTGGGGCTGGACTCTTTTCACTCAGCATCACTGCCCGGAGAGTCACCCCTGTCGTTGCACGTACAGTCGGTTCACACACACCCGTAGCTCATTCCTTCTCATTGCTGAGCAGTGTTCTGTGGCAGGGATGTACCATGGTTACCTATTCACCTTGGGCAGGACATGTGGGTTGGTCCCAGCTTTGCACTACTACAAATAAAGCTGCCCTGAACACTGGTGTACGAGTGAATGTAACTTTTCACTCCTCTGGGACAACTGCCCTGGAACCAACTGCTGAGCTGTATCTGATAGTTGCATGCTTAGCTCAGCTTATTTTCTTTAAAAAAACAATTTTTTTATCTGCAATTAAAAATTTAATTTTAATATATATATATAAAACGCCTTATAACCTTATGTAGTTATGTCTTGTTATTCACAGTAGTTACGTTCTATATAGTCATTATTATAAAATCTGAATTAGCAAATCCTGGATAATCTCCCCTGGGGAAACACAGGATTAGGTTCCTGAGATCAGCTTATTTTAAGTGGCATTTATTGTTTCCTAATGATAAAGACAGACATTATGAGGAAAATAAATTACTGATCTATTTTTTCTCATCACTCTTTTCTCAATGTGTTTGCTACATCTTTTAAATAAAAAGTTCTATATCTTGCTTTTCTCTGATAAACATTATATTGTAAATAAACTAAATTATTAAAATGTTTTCTAAAACATGATTTTTAATGGCTGTGTAATAGTTCATTATGCAACAATAGTATACTTTAACCACTTATCTATTTCCTCACATTTGGGTGGGTTTCTACTTGTCACTAAAAAAGGATGGGCTGTCTGCATGTCTCAACTAAGAAGTCCGCATGCTGCAACTAAAAGATCCCGCATGCTCCTACTAAAGATCCCACATGCCGCAACAAAGATCTCGCATGCTGCAACTAAGACCTAGCGCAGCCAAAATAAATAAATTAATTAAAAAAAAGGATGGGTTGGCAAATGTCCACCAACAGATGAGTGGATAAAGTGTGGTACATGCATACAATGGAATATTACTCAGCAATAGAAAGGAATGAACTGTTGATACATGCATTAACGTGTATGAATCTCAAAATATGTTGAGTGAGAGAAATCAGATTAAAAAAAAAAGGAGTACACACTGTATGATCCTGTATGATCCCACATTTACATAAGGCTCCAAAAATGCAAACTAATCTACAGTGACAGAGAGCAGATCAGTGGTGGCCTGGAGATGTGAGGATGGGGAGAAACGGGGATTACAAAGGACAGGAGGAAACTTCTGGGGCTGACGGATATATTCACGACTGTATGGCTGTTAGCAAAACTGGCGCCATCTTGGGCCCGTGCAGTTCCTCCTGTCCTTCCAGTGACCTTACCTAGGGCTGTACTGTAGTACACTGTGCTGTCCTGTAGTAAATCTCTTCTTTGTCATCTAGGGCTTCGTAGTTAATAGATACTGTTTAATGATCATTAGGTCCAGGTGGCCTGTATGCTCGGTTAGTCTCCAACGACAACGACCTTCACCGACGCATTCCTGATGCTCAGGAGAGTAGTAACCCACCACAAATCTGGACTTAGGAATGTACTTCCTGTCTCCAAGCACATACCCCTTTACTCTAGGTTAGCTACAAGATTGTTCCAGTGGCTCCTCAGCATTGCAGAGTGCAGCTGCAAATGCTCTGGATCACCATCTACCCAGGCCTACCCTCCATGTAAGTTACCCTTTAATAAATGGATCCACTGATGGTACGGAGCTGCCTGCCTTGTTTTTAGGTCTCAAGATACCTTCTCAGTTCAGTGGGCACTTTTTGTTCCTTCTGTGCAACAACTACCTCCACTCTTGCTCAACTGTATACTTCAAATATGCGCAGTTCATTGCATGGTAATTATACCTCAATAAAGCTATTAAAATAAAACATTTTAAAAGAGGGGTTGGGGGGCTTCCCTGGTGGCGCAGGGGTTGAGAGTCCGCCTGCCGATGCAGGGGACACGGGTTCGTGCCCCGGTCCGGGAAGATCCCACATGCCGCAGAGCGGCTGGGCCCGTGAGCCATGGCCACTGAGCCTGCGCGTCCGGAGCCTGTGCTCCGCCACCGGAGAGGCCACAACAGTGAGAGGCCCACGTATCGCAAAATAAATAAAAAATAAAAAAAAATAAAAATAAAAGATGGGTTAAAACGAACCTGTTCATGGTTCTACAAGGAAGAAAAATTATTTGGAAAGTCGACAGAAATGTTTCCGGAAACCTTCACCTCATTTCTTTGCTCAGATCTGACCTTGGCCTGCTTAGCAGTCGACACACAAACAAGAAAAGCACCCTGTGCTGAATTTCAAGGGGAGCTTACCTTTCTCTCAAGCGCATTAGTGACTGCATCCAAAACTACCTTATGGTGTGCAAACACTAGAAACTTCTCTCTTCCACTTTCCAGTAGGTCCAGGATATATTCACTGCATTTGACAATGACAACACAATAAATTAAACACATACGCAATCCAGCTGAGATTAATTACTGAAAAGTGACTGCATCTGTAGCAGATACCTTCTGGGTACCTGCCTCCCCAGCTCATTCCCTCCCTCCTCTGAGAGCTGACCTCTCCCCCTTGCCCTCAGGAACTGTGGGGAAGTCATCTCCCGCCATATGCAGAAAGAGTTCTTCCATACTTTTTAGTCATCTCCCAAACACAAATAAAACAAAGTATCCTTATGTTTTACGTGTCTCTGATAGGTTACTGAAACATTCTTATTATTACCTGGGATCATACAAGATAATTAACAGTATGCACTTTGGCTGCTACTATCATTATAATGTGTTTTCAATAAAAATTGAAGTGTTGTTTACAGATCTGAAAATGCCTGGGCAGGGGCTGAGGGATTCTTGACAGTAATACGTTTCTGGCAATGTAGTATTGAGATGTAAGTAATAATACTGAAGAGACGTCAGGGATCGCCCTCCAGCTCCCTCCCACATCAGACTGCAAACCACAGGGCCAGCAATTAAGGCAGTGGTATAAGTGAATTCTTTTTTCCAAGGCCAAGGAATATGGGTGAAAAGGCCTTGTTTACACGGTCCTCATTCTGCTTTTAATTTACTTCTCTCCTCCATCCACTGTGTTTTTTCGTGACTTTCTGCTCCTTATCTTTAGCTGTGGCCTTAAAGGAAGGCAGCGACCCCCAGGAGCTGTAGAGAGGAGAGTCACCCAGTTGGCAGATCCCAAGCTTGCCCTGGCACTCGCGCCCTGCAGAGGGTTCCCAGTCCCAGTACAGGTCACCGGTGGCTCCTGCACGGGTGGCGGGAAGGTCAGATTCCTCGGACAGGACACAAGGAGCCCTCGCTCTGCCTGAGGGCATCCCCACACATGGGTGTGTGTCTGGGCAAAGAACAGACATTGCTCTCCTTGGAGAAGGACAACTCTCCAAGGTTTCCTATTACAGTACAGGCAGGTGGGGAAAAGGGAAGCGGACTCTCTTCTAAACGTCTAAGAATTTTTTCAAACAATACTATGACCAACTACGGTATGGATTTGAGTTCAATTTGTGAATTGTTGGTACTAATAGAATCTACTTTAATTAGTTTGAGAGACATAAAATTTGCCATGATATAAGCAAAAAAGTTAACTGCTACAGCATCAGAAAGTCACAAGGCCATAAAATCAACTTGGCCAGTCCATAAACACCACGGCCCCCAGTTTTCCTAATGCCTCTCATCCCTCTACATCTCAGACGTGGCATTGCTGCTCTGCCCTTCCTCACGTCCCTGAGCTACCGAGCTGGAAATATCTGCCGACCACAATAACCTTGGCTTTATATTGAAAGATGTCCATTAAAATGAAAACGAACACAGCAAAAATGGGAAGAAAAGCAACTATCAGAGGAAACTGGGGTTTTAAGATTTATAATCTAATTTCCACTTACTAGCTGTATGATTCTTAAGTTTAGAGATTTACGTTAGATTTACTCAGTTTCTGCATTTTAACTTTATTCTACTGATCTCACGAGGAGTCTATAAATGTGACATGAGTTAACAGATGTCAAAACTGTTGGAAACTATAAATCACTATATAATTTATCATGGAATTTTGAAAAAGTATGTATAAGGTATGTTATGATTTGAATGTTTGTGTCCCTGCCCCCCAGTTCATATGCTGAAATCCGAACCCCCAATGTGGGGCCTATGGGAGGAGATGGAGTTAATGTTCTTATAAAAGAGACCCCAGAAAGCACCCTTCCCCTTCCACCATGCAAGGACACAGCGAGAAGATGGCTGTCTACGAGCCAGGAAGAGAACTGTCACCAGGCTCTGAATCCGCCAGCGCCTTGAACTTGGACTTCCCAGCCTCTAGGACTGTGGGAAATACATGTTTGTTGTTTAAGGTGCACGGCCTACGATATTTTTGTCATAGCAGCATGAATGGACTAAGACAAGGTATTACCGAAGTTTATTTATAAGGTGGAAAATGGCTAGATTTAAAATTCCTAAGGGAAATGGATGGCTCTGGGCCCAGCACTCAACGGACCCTGGATTTTGTAGGTCACAAGCTGAGAGAGCGAGGGAAGGGGCTCACACCCGTGCCATGTGTTATTCAGCAGCACATGAGAAATGTCGGCGGAGGCAATTCAGATTGGTGCCTGAGAGAGAAGGTTCCAGGCCATAAAAACCACATCTGGAGTTCACTGGTCTCTTAAACAGTATCATAAATGAAAAGGGCAGTGCCCAGAGGGTGAAGGAGAGCTGCCCGACATTCAGGAGTCTGCGCAGAGTCTGTGATTTGAACAACGCAGCGAACTCACTCTCCAACCACATTTAAGGGTGCAGAGGGAGAGGCCGGTGAGGCTGGGAGATGCAGAGGCTGAGTGAGAGGGCAGGGCAGGCTGTGGGTCTCCATTTATCCATGGATCTCGGTCCCCACAGCCAATCTGGGACCGCTCAACCCACGCTAAATTCATTTCATTGTAATTGGATCACTCGGACCATTATCCTGCCCGAGTCTCACACAAACGTTAAACAGTAAAAAATTAGGCAAGCTGCACGTCGTTAGACTTGCTTCAAGTTTCTATCTCAGTGATATGTGAAGAGCAGTGGGTTTTTCTTTCTTTAGCCAAGGCAGACAATTGAGATTTTTTTCTTTCAAGTCAGTGAATAACTTTAAGAACAGAAATTATTACACCAGCTTTAGCTGAGAAGACAGAAGGAGACCAAGTGTGACAACAGCCACTTGCCCGTATCTTTCGAACAAACGATGGTATTCACCTTCTTTCTTATTTAGGTAAATGACAGCTGAAACATGATGTCTTTGGAGATGACCAGAGAGTCTCCGTAAGGCAGCTTCCTGGTCTTCTGCGAAACCCCTAATTTTTTTCCTACAGGCAAGTGACCACAGTTCTCTTAGCAAGAGGAAAACTTCCCTTCAGTGTTTGGGTCACCCAACCCTGCTCATAAGTGGCTACAGCTCCAGCTCACTCGGGTTAAGACGGGATCTGGCAGGGACCCCAAGCACATCCTGGCAGGGCTCCAGCGACAAGCCTACTTATGCCTCCTGGGTGATGGTGCCCTAAACTTTATATTCAAAGCAACTACCATTCAAATCTCTAATCATTTCTTACAGAGCAATAAAACCATCCTGACGGACTAAGATAACAGGTATTTCTTTTTAAGAAAGAGAGAGAGAGAAGTCGACACTTGGTGTCCACTTACATGACAGATGGGATTTTAGCTTCAGCTGTTCTGTTGAAGAAGAGAATAAGGGCTTCTTTCTGCTGCTGTTTCTGTGGAAGGAGAAATCGAGGGTTTGAAGTCTCCCACTCTGAGAACTCCGTGACACGCTGACATAATCATCACCACCAAGAGCTTCACAAATCCCAACATCCATCGCCAGAGCCGAGAGGCCCTGACTTATCCACTCGCTTTAGCCACGCCACAGGAACTGTCTACACTCTGGTTTTGTACCAAGAGGCCCTGACTTACCCACTCGCTTTAGCCACGCCACAGGAACTGTCTGCACTCTGGTTTTGTACTGGGAGACAAAGTAGCATTACAGATGTTCTGTCACCCTTCGAGAACTGTTGTGAGAATCCAATGAGGCAAGGAACATGCAAGCTCTTTGGAAGGGCATTGCAGGTAGTGCTTCACCATCCATGCCAAGCTCATGTGCTCAGCGGGAAGGCAGCCCTGCTAAGCATACCTATTTACTATAGGTATTACAGCCTGGTGACAACTTACACATGACGGTGGCCCACGATGTTCCCCCACCCCTTTCCTTCTGCCAACTTGTGTCCATACCCAACTGACTAAGCTCACCTCTAAGACTTACTGAATCATTTCCAAATGACCCCAACTAGTCTATTCTAGTATCATCTCAAAATGTTATTCACATGTTTCTGGCCTGTGTGCACAGAAGGTAATTGACTTCCCTCAAGAAGAAACGGTATTTTCTTTATAGTTTGCATCTAAATAAATCCCAATAAAGAATGCTAACCCAGGAGGTGCTTAACCAGTTTCACAACAATATGAGATAACATTTACCATTACTCTTGGGTTCCCAGAGAGGACAGATACTCTTACCATCCTTGGTAGGGCAGCCATCCCCTTCCACTAGCCAGCATGGGTTTATAGATGCTCCTACATTTTGGGCCTGGGCCCTGTGAGGCCAGTGATTGACATGGCAGCTTCCTCATGGAACAAAGAGGTGACCCAACAGTAAAAACACCTATGGCCCTGAACTCATTAATAACTCAGGAAAGCAGCCACAGCTGGACTGTACCTTAAATTACAGATACCACAGATGGTGAGAAAAGCTACCTGGTCAAAATCGCTTTTTGGCTTTAAACAGCATCTCTCCTCTAGGCCTTGACAAGAAAGAAGAAAGAGACCCAGGAACCACAGGAATCCGTAGGGGCACTGATGGGGTAGTGGATCCGTTTCCTTTTCTACATGAGTCGTGGCAGTGGTGGGCACCGTCCCTCCTATTTTGTGGCAGCAGTTCAATTAAACCACTCTAACCTCCTGGGAACTCACATTGAAGATGTGATTCTGTGTGTGTGTCTTAATTTGTTTCTCGGCCCCAGGCCCAGTCAGGATTCTGACGAGGCTCTGGACACACACACTTTTCGCGTGTGGCCCATGAACTCACATGGAGTCCATTTGTGTCTCTCAAAGGGTCCCCTGCAGTAGGTTAGGCCCTCCAACCACCGAACGCATCCCTAGTAGGATATGCTGAAGGGACAGTGTCAGGCTCCCATCTGACGACCTCACCCGCAGCGTGTATGCCTCAAGGAGACTGCACCCCACCCGTTCTCAGTCCACAATTAAACTCCTGTTCCTTCAGAGACTCTTGTCAGGTCCTTCCCTCCCACCCACACTCAGGCCACACTTGCTCTTAGAAAGGGAGAGGGCAAAACAGATGGAGAGATGGTAAAAAGCACTTTCAGGAACCCTGCCCCAAGATTTAACACGCAGAGCCAATGTGGGTGTGAGAAAACAAACATCATTATTACACACAGCTTGGGAGATGGTACCCTGGGCTAATAACCCTTTTGGGGCTGTTATCAATAGGTACCAAAAGTCTTCAAAATACGCCCATGCCCTGTGATGCAGCAACTCACTCCTAGAATTTACCCTCAGGATAGAATTGGAGGTACACAAATTCAGATGTAAACTGCTTTTTCAGTGTAGTGTTACTTAGCATAGTGAACAATTGAAATAACTTAAATGTCCAACTACAAATGACTGGCAAAATTACAATATAGCCAGGTGAGAAAACATCATGCAGTCTTCAAATATTATGTTTTAGAAGAACATACAACAACATGGAAAAGGGTACAGATATAGTTTTGTAACTTGCTTTCTTCCCCACTTGATGGATCTTTATAAGATCCCAATTTCTGCTTTTAAAATATATATGTTGCTTATTATGTACATAAGTTACAATATATATAAAGAGAGATAAATAATATATATTTTAAAGCAAAAAACACATAAATTTTAAAGAAAAAAATACCAAAATGAGATATGCCAAAATTATGTAATATAAATAGATGGGTTAATCTTTTTTTTTTTTTGCGGTACGTGGGCCTCTCACTGCTGTGGCCTCTCCCGCTGCGGAGCACAGGCTCCGGACGCCCAGGCTCAGCGGCCATGGCTCACGAGCCCAGCCGCTCCACGGCATGTGGGATCTTCCCGGACCGGGGCACAAACCCGTGTCCCCTGCATTGGCAGGCAGACTCTCAACCACTGCACCACCAGGGAAGCCCCGGGTTAATCTTTTTTATAGTATAGTGATAAAAAAACAATAAGTGTTACATATTATACTTTTCTTTATTTGGCAGATTTTATACAATAGATATCTATTGTTTTTTCTTTTTTTTTTTTTTTGCGGTACGTGGGCCTCTCACCGCTGTGGCCTCTCCCATTGCGGAGCACGGGCTCCGGACACGCCGGCTCAGCGGCCATGGCTCACGGGCCCAGCCGCTCCGCGGCATGTGGGATCTTCCCGGACCGGGGCACGAACCTGTGTCCCCTGCATCGGCAGACGGACTCTCAACCACTGCGCCACCGGGGAAGCCCTCTATTGTATTTTTAATGTGGGAGAAATCAATAGTTTTATCTTAAAAAAAAAAGCTCCCCAAACTGATAGACATAATACTAGCCCATTAACTATCTTATTACTTCTTTTGTCAGCCATGGACTGGGAAATTTTAAATAACCTGCATTCTTTGTTCCTGCCTCTTAGATTTTTATTAAATTAGATCCACTGGGTTCTGAATTTATTTTTCTATGTTGGAATCTAAGTGGATTGTCAAACGGCAGAAAGGTGAGCTGATACTGTCACCAGGAAGTCTGCATGGACCAGTTCCATTTTTCTGTTCCTGGTCTTGCTGATCAAAAAAACGGCTTTAGACAAAAGATGATTAGAGTCAGCTTTTCTTAGCCTGTGAACAGCTATCTATTATTTTGGCTGAAAATGAGAAAAAGATTTCACTGTACATTATGTTTTATAAATTGGCTGCTTCACCTTGGCTTCTGTGATTTAAAGCTTTTTAAAAACTGTCTTCCTCCAGATGGGAAGGTGTGAGGGAACAAAGAAAGAAATCACTTTTTGACAGGTTAGCAGTACTTTGCTGGAACCACCATAATGTGTAAAATTGCAGGGAAACTTGGGGCTACAGAGTCACTATAAAAATGGTGGTGGTGGGGTCCTTTCTGTAGATTCACAGACTAAAACCACAAAACCATGATTCTCCATTTTAACACTTTCAATTCAGGATTTCACAGCCAGTCAGGGCTTGGAAGGCATGTTGATGGCCATCTGGCCCAAGCCCCGGCTGACACTGGCTCCCCTTCCTGGGTTAAGTTGGCAGGAGGGTGCTCCCAGTCAGATTTGTAGATGCATCAAATCTGGGGCTTTACAGTAAGAAAGGTTCTGATGTTCTAAAGGGTCATGCTCATAAATTCATTTGCTACTTGGATTTTCCATTATAAAAATTAATTTACATTAAAGAACACAAAAGAAAACCAAATTTTCAAGAATTTGTCTTATTATCTAAAAGAATTAAGCATATGGCTTGAGCATCATGCTGAAGGCAACCTGTATCTCTTCAATTTCTCTCTCTTAGGGACAAACCTAAATTTCCCAAGACACCAAGGAAGCAACATAGCAATTCTCAAGCACTGGACTGGGAAGAACTCAAGGCCCCTTCTCCACTGGATTCTTGAAGAATTACAATGCAATTTAGGGTTTGTTTTCACAATCGGCAAAATAGTGTTAAGACTCTGGGCTGAAGAAGCAGAGACAACAATCACACACAACAGGTAGGACTCAGAGCAACTGTCCCAAGTCCTTCATACTTTTCCAGCACCAAGCCTATGAGGTAGGTCGTGGCTCCCCTTTTTAGGGAAGAAAGTATCTACAAATCCCAAAGAATTTAAGGGACTTACATAGCTACGGGGAGTTATAAACACCCAATATTCCTGATTTCCATGGCTCAGCCTAGTCAATTTCACATCACTGTCGATAAACTCAGAAATCAAACTTGCAGGTTACATATGAAATCATCTTTGGAAAGAGCCACTCACCTAACTGTGTACATTGGCGGAAAGTTTAAAAAATGCTTTCAAACCTTGCTGCACTAAGTTCAAAATTCCCATACATCTTTTTGGCCATACTGCCTCTTGACCACTTAACGTGACTTTCCTCCTCAATTCTAACGCCCACAGACCGTTTTGTCAGTTGTCTACACTGGCCGCTCTCCACCACCTGGTTCAGGAGATGGACTGGGTACAGGTGAGGGTGTCCTCCGGGGACTCCCACGAAATACTAATAGACTTTCTTCCATCACACACGCAAGGAACTAAAACATAGCATTTTATAAACATTCAGACTTCTGCATCTAAAAAGATCATACATCTGAATTTTTCCCATTAATATTACATATGCTATACATGTTCCTTGGTTTCCTTGTCTGGTGGAGTTCACTGGTGGGCAAAAGTTAGTAGACATTAAAGGTTTAAGAAAGTTCTAAGAAAAAACTAAAATTGAGAAAATATTTTAATTCACTGCCTTTTTTTCTCTAGAAATCAGAAAAAGACACCAATGCTGATTTTATCAACAGAACACCCCGGTTCTGCTCGTGGTTCCACTGAAATATAATTTGAGAACCACTGGTCTGTATGTCCACATCAACGTTAAGGAACTTCACTTGAAAGCTCCACAGCAAAGAGATTACGCCTGCTCACTTCCTCCAGGCCATCCCGATTATTATGTATAATACAGCATAAATTAAATACTGCTAGACAAGTTACCAGTGCATCCTCTACCCTACACTGTTCCTTAAAAATTACTAGCCAGTCTTGTTCATCACATGGTAAAATAACATTAAAAAAAAAAAAATCACACATTCTGTCTCCTGTCGTCTTATTTATTTTGTACTCTCCCAGAAGGCTAGTATCTCATGTAGATCTAAGTTTCCGTATACAGGGTAATATCAAGCCCAGATAATGCTTTATGATAATGTCAGAAAGTGTCAATGACTGTCATTTTCTTGGGAATGAAGATTGCAAGGTTTCTATCCCAAGAGGACAGAAACGGGTCTGGTATAGATTTTACTTTATAGCGGTTAGCACAGTATGACACTAAAGACAGACATGAAACGAAAGTGTTTTGAAAAGACAAAGTCACCATAGTGGAAAGAGCCCTAATATATAGGGCTAACAGGCTTGGTTATAGCCTCAGCTCTGCCATGGAGTAGCCATAAGACCTTGGGCAAATCCCACTCTCTGTGAGCTTCAGTTTCCCCCTCTATAAAATGGGGGTGCCAACTTGTTGCCAACCATAAATGACCGTAATAAGGATTAAAAGTTAAGAGAGTTTGAAAACTCTTTGTTATATAAATGTCAATTTGTTTTTTTGACTAAAGCAAAAGACATGAGATGATTAGAGCGTTAACATATATAACAAATACACTTAGGACTAATTTCTAATGACCGTTACTAAAGGAAGTATTCTCAAAATACACTAAACATAAACTCCAACTTTCTTTGAGGGATTCAGAATACATATCACCATCCTGTGGCTGCCCTGGGGTTTATCTCTATGACTGTCCGTCAACAGTGATCTACACAAGTAGAAAACTGCAAATTAACACGAGATTTTGGAAGTAGACTAGGTAGGCTGAGAAATAAAGCGGGCTCACCATCCTGCCCGGGGCGAGGGAGAGAGGTTACGGGAAGACAAGGTCGGGGGACTCTGGGTCAGCTCTGCAGTGCCCCTCCAGGGAAGGAACAGCTGCGCACAAGGGGACCTTCCCAATCCCCATCTCCAGCCCCGGACTCACAGTGCTCTCCTTGGTGGTCATCTCCTTGGCCGCGGCATCCAGGGCAGCTCTGGTCCTGGCGCTGACCCGGCCTGGGGCGACCACCACCATCTTGCGCTGTTTGGCTGGGAGCTGGCAGAGGACGTCGCCCTTGAGGCGCCGCAGCATGACGGTCTCCTCCAGCAGGAGCTTCAGCTCCCCCAGGTTGGAGGAGCCTGAATAATCCCATCCCCAGGGCAGCTGTGGAGGCAGAACAGAGACACAGCTCGTGAGAGTCCCCAGGGCCCAGGACTGGAGCTGTCGCCTCCGGGAACGGCCTTCTCGCAACCCTCTCTTCCCTTGGCTTTGTTCAGAGAACTTCAAGTGGCTTTAAGGGATGAATAAAATCTCACAGAATACAAATGAGAAACAGGAAGGAAAAGGAAGAAAGAAAGTCAGGAATGAGAGAACCAAAAACGTGTATCATGGCGTCCCACAGTTTGGCGCTAACCTTTCCAGCAGCAAAGGTAAGCTGTCAAGTGGTTTGGTACCTGTTACATTCAAGAACGAACGAGACACTCAGCTTGTCAGACTCTTCCCATACACTAAATGCAGAAAGTTTCCCTAGGGCTTACCCGACTGAGCCTGTTGCACAAGGTAACAGATGATGCTGTAATATCTTTATTTGATGAGGGTTACAGGGATTACGAAGCTGCTCTTCCCCAGCGTGGGCCTCACCATGCGTGACCTGGTGAATGCCATCGCGGTGGCCATGGTGGAGGCGGCTGAAGGGAAGAACCCAGAACACAGGTGCTGCAGTCTTGCTGAAACCAGAGGTGGGTTTTAGAGCGCCCAGGCAGTCCTTCATAAAAATGGCTCCTTCATTTAGCAGCTCAAGGAGGCGATGAGCAAGAAATGTCTACTTCCTACCACACAGGTAGACAAGATGCTACCGATTAAAATAAAAACCCTGCCCTTCACTAACAATCTTACTGGAAACAGGACTGACTTTTACGGTCCTGTAGAAAATCAGGGAGCCAGGGTATCTGCTGCCTTAGGGTTTCAGCTGCTCATTTTCCCTCATGCCTCACCCCACCCTGGACTGTGAACCACCGAGGGCAGGGGCTAGGCTTGATCATTTTCGAGGGCCAGTGGACCTAGTATAATGCTGGAGATGTGACAGGTGTCCTATAAACCTCTGCTAGATTGAGAGCAGGAAGAGACAGCCAAAGGTGGAGAAATAAAATGATCAAAAACTGCTTCTTCTTTTAAAAAAATACACTCTGAAATCAACTGGATGTTCTCAGCAAATGCCTTCACGGTATAGGGTCGAAAATGAGCTCGGCATGGGGCATTCTTTTCAGTGGCTTCTCTTAATGCAAGAATCTGGCCACAGTTAAAAGAAAAATAAAAAAGTAGGGACTTTCCCTGGTGGCGCAGTGGTTGAGAATCCGCCTGCCAATGCAGGGGACACAGGTTCGATCCCTGGTCCGGGAAGATCCCACATGCCACGGAGCAGCTAAGCCCATGCACCACAACTACTGAGCCTGCACTCTAGAGCCCACGAGCCACAACTACTGAGCCCTTGTGCCACAACTACTGAAGCCCATGCGCCTAGAGACTGTGCTCCGCAACAAGAGAAGGCACCGCAATAAGAAGCCTGCGCACCATGATGAAGAGTAGCCTCCACTCGCCACAACTAGAGGAAGCCTGTGCGCAGCAACGAAGACCCAATGCAGCCAAAAATAAATAATTAATTAATTTAAAAAAAAAGTAGCCCTGGCCTACTGGCTGCATTATATAAAAATCATGCTAGGAACAAATGGATATCGTAATTAATTTAGGTATAATGTTCCTACCTTCTAATATTATCAACTCTTAACCTTGCAGGTTAAAACCCAATAATACCAAAGGTTTTAAATGCATAATACCGTAATTACAATCCAACAAGCTTTTATTGAAAACTTTTCATGGAGCAGGCATTGGGCTAGGTGAAAGGAAGGATACAAAGATGGGGAAGGCAGCGTCTGACTATGTTTTCTTGGATGCTGGGGCAGTGGCAGCAGGAGGAGGACAAGGGCGAATCTGAGGATGGCTTGAATGACTGCGGAGACGGTGGCCGGAGACTGGGAACCCAGGGAGGGACAGTGCAGCAGTAAAGACAGGGAATAGCTCTGCCCTCAGCCCCCCACCCCCCCGACCCCTGGCTAAACACGACAGCATGCGCCTAGACAGTCAAAGAAGATAAGATCCTTTTCGGAAATCAAGTTGTCTTGAGGGATCAACACAACTACACACAACCTAACCTGGACTGATCCACGGGGAAACTTTGTTAAAGGCATGTATGGCTTTAAATACATTTAATAACAGAAATCTCCTGCCTCAATAGCCAGCTAAAAACGGTTTGCCATTAACTTTGCCAAGCACCACAAGTTACATTATAAGTACTCTGAATGTAAGTGGATATTTTTAAAGTACTTGAAAAGCTGTCTTTTCTTTTTCAAAAGTATTTTAAAATAAGGCAGATGATCTTATTAACATCACTAACTTGCATGGCAAGGCTTTTCTCTCCCAGGTGGCATGGGTGATGAGTGAGGGGCAGCCGTTTCTCCAAGCGTCAGTGTCTTCAATGCAGACAGCAGCTCGGCATATTTGTGACTTGATCACAAGACAGGAATCCTTAAGGTCTGAAGTAATGAGGCTTTAGAGTCAGTTAGAGCCTCTGCACAGGGACGCTGCCCGCAGGAAAGAAGCCAGGGTGAGCTGGAGTTGTGGCTTCAAGGTTACAGTAGAACAAGTGGGGAAAATGAGAAGTGATTTGCCCTTGAGAGAGGGGCCAGCGCCTGCCATTCTAATTTAGTGCTACTGGAACCTCATGGGAACAGGGTTTAGGCATCTGAGAAGTCTACCTTGCCGGACAAAGGACGACTGTTGAAGGATAAATCCATCACCCTGGCCACAGTTTTGAAAGTAGAGATTAGAAAGAGAAGTGAGTGACTCTCCCTTTCTGGTTTTCAGATCGTGGATGTTCTGGAGCCTGGATCAGAGAGAACTACTCGGGGCTCAGGAAGAAGGTTCGAACCAGCCCCATCACCTCCCACCTGTCAGCAATGACACCGACTGGGACTTCTGCTCCACCCGTCACAGCACACCAAGGCCCCAGCACACCAGCGAACAGATGAGACTGTATCCCACTGGTGGGTCTGGAGAGAGTGAAGAGGGCACAGAGGCCAAGAAGGAGAAGGCCACAGACTGTGTCTCTTCCTGAAAATAGAACAGCCCAGTGCCTGAAGAAAACAGCTCAACTGATTAAGGAAAAAACAACGAACTCCTAAGCAAACAAGGAGCTAATTCTGTGTGTCATCCTGTCTCGGGTTATTCTGGGGAAGAACACTGGAAATGGGCACAGGCTTTGGCCAACCTGGCTATGGCTACCTGACACTGAGAGACCCCCCAGCTCAGGCCAGGAAACATGCTGTGTCCACCAAGAACGCGCTGCTGAGCTACAAGGGAGACACGGCCGCAGACAAGGAGAGCGAGGAAATCCTGGAAGCTCTGGTCGTGCTCTGCCACACTCTGGGGGTGGCCTGGCTCCTGCCGAACCAAGACACAGAGGCCTGCTTCAACCTGAAGAGGCAGAGGGAACACGAAGGAGTGAAAGAACTACATAAGGAAGGCGTCTGGGGATTACCAGTCTCAGAGAAGGACCACGTGTTGCTTGGGGCAGGGCCTCCTTGGCCATCTGCAGGTTGAACACAGCTCAGGCATACTTTGAAAAGGCACTTGGCAACGTTATTACTGCTGAGGGTGACAGGATGTCAGAAGTGATCAGTCTACAGAGGAACCACGCCCAGGCCCGCCAGCACTGGCAGCAGGCTCATTCGACCCGTGTTTCTTTGTTCACTGACTCAGCCCCCAAACCGCAGAGGTGAGCATGTTACCAGTTGAGGCCTATGCCATGTCTGGAGGGACCCAGCACAGGGAATCTCAGCCAAGTTCAGCTGCCAAGTGTGGAGATCACACACGCTACACATGTGCCCTGTAATACATCAGCTGACAAGGAGATTGGTGAGAAAAGACAAAAACGTTGCCCTCTACCCCTTCCTCTGCTCTCCACCTCCTGACTCTTTTCCTCTGGTTTGCAAAAGAGATGGTGGTGGCAGCTAGAATTTTCTTGATGTGTATTCAAAAGTGAGGTACTGGGGCATCCAGAGGAAAGCCCAGTGATGAATTCATCCTTCAGCAGTGGCCCTTGGTCTGGCAAGGTCATCCTTCTGAAAGTGGGGCTTTGGCAGAAAGGCACCGCTAAGGAAGATGGAGTCCCACGCTCAGCCAGATGGCCAGACTGGTGACCGCTAATGGAGTCAACGGCCAGTCAGGAGGAATTCGCATTTGTGACTAATGTAATTTAAATATTTTTTAAAATGTTGACTTTCTCATTTACGAAAGTAATCCATTTTGGCATACCTCATCTTCCAGTCATACATGAGAGAGACACAGAGGGGGGTGAAGGAGGCGGGGGTAAGAGAGGGAGACAAAGAATGAATAATGAACTATAGGGAAAGTTTCGCATCCTACTTTTTTCCACTCTTTTATTTCCTCATGTCATTAAATAAACTTTTTTTCTTCAGCGAAAAAAAACTGAGGAGGCTTTCCTGGTGGCGCAGTGGTAAAGAATCAGCCTGCCAATGCAGGGGACACGGGTTCGAGCCCTGGTCCGGGAAGATCCCACATGCCGTGGAGCAACTAAGCCCATGTGCCACAACTACTGAGCCTGTGTGCCGCAACTACTGAAGCCCACACGCCTGGAGCCCGTGCTCTACAACAAGAGAAGCCACCACAATGAGAAACCCTCGGCAACCAGAGAAAGCCCGCACAAAGCCATGGAAGACCCAACGCAGCCAAAAAAATAATTAATTAATTAATTAAATAAATCTATTAAAAAAAACAGGTTTTAGAAATCGTGATTTTAAAAATTTTTTTATTTTTTTGGCTGCGTTGGGTCTTGCTGCTGCACACGGGCTTTCTCTAGTTGCGGCGGGCGGGGGCTACTCTTCATTGTGGTGCACAGACTTCACATTGCGGTGGCTTCTCGTGTGGAGCAAGGGCCCTAGGCGTGTGGGCTTCGTTAGTTGTGGCTCGTGGGCTCTAAAGCGCAGGCTCAGTAGTTGTGGCTCACGGGCTTAGCTGCTCCGCGGCATGTGGGATCTTCCCGGGCTAAGGATTGAACCCGTGTCTCTTGCACTGGCAGGCAGATTCTTAACCACTGCGTCACCAGGGAAGTCCAGAAATCACGATTTTGATTGCAACGGCATTTGTTTACAAGGCTTCCTCTGCCATTTTTGGAGAACGGAAGCTGTGCAGACTGTAGCTTCTGGGGCAGCTGCTCCATTGGCACCGTATTCATAGAGATAATTTGCAGGTCAGAGGCTTCTGGCCTGCTGACCGGGCACGATTCACTATAATCGACATTTATAATCGACATTTATAAGCAAAGGCCCACTGATGAGAGCCCACCAGGGGAGCCTGAGATCATGCTTCCCCCTCCACCTGTTCAAAGGCTTCCTCTGTCCTTTTTGCGCAGAGTATGTAGGGCCTCGGCCTCACCTGGAGCTCACCTCAGTGCCCTTCTCTGAGGCAAGAGCTGTTGGCTTT
This sequence comes from Monodon monoceros, assembly GCF_005190385.1. NCBI lineage: Eukaryota > Metazoa > Chordata > Mammalia > Artiodactyla > Monodontidae > Monodon > Monodon monoceros. The sequence continues at coordinate 21,080,103 of NW_021703772.1, forward strand.
CAGAGCTCCAGGCACCTACGCATCGGCCACTGGTCGCTCTACTGGAAAACACTAACGTGGAATCACCACAAGCGTTAGAACTCAGAGGGGCTGCTCTTATCTTACCCTAGAGGACACTCCAAGGTCAGAGTTAGGGGCAAAGCAGAGGTAAAATTTGAATCCAGCTCTACGGCCAGTGCTCTTCTGATCACACCACAGCCAAAAAGAAGGAATGGAAAGGGAAGTGTGAAAATCAGGGTGGGGGTGGGTGGGGAAGAGGGGGAATAAAGAACAAATACCCGCTTGGCGCCACAGTAGCGAAGTCCAAAGGCGTGGAACTGAGGGAAGAAAGTTGGCCTGACGGCGAGGATCTGCGTGTAGAGCTCTGCCGGCCGGGACATGGCTGGGGTGCCCGACAGTAAGATCACCCTCTTGGCAACCTAGAATACAAAAGCCCAAGATGCTGAGACACACAGAGGACACGCAAGGGATGTCCGCAGCACCCCCAGGAGTCGGAGCCGAGGCCCCCGGAACAGTACACCCCTGGAATCTTGCACGAACACCTTCACTTCCTCGCACTCTGACTGCAGGCACTTCTCAAGTTCATGCATCTTAGATCCAAGGTAGATCTAGATTCCAAAGACACTCCGGCTGGCCTCACTCCAGAGCTCTGGGTGGCCACAACCTGGGAACTCTAAGCGAAGGTACCATGACCAGAGAAAAAGAGCATGTGTGCTCCAAGAACCTCACGGTGTGACCCGTGTAGGAGGCTGGGCGTCATCTCCTAGGCTGCCTTGGCCACACCCTCTGCCTGCATGAACATCAGCACTTAGTCCCTTACACCGAATTCTATCTTGTCTGTCTCCCTCACTAGACTGCAAGCTTCTTGAGGTCAAGGACTGGGCTGTGTCCACCTCTGTTTTCGTGGAACAGTGGCTGGCACAAAGTAAGCAATCAATAAGTATTCACTGTATGCCTAAAGATATTCACCAGGAAGCTAACTGGCGTCCTACGGAACGCGGAGTAACTCAGAGAATCCAGCGTGGTTAGAGGAAGGGGAAGTAGGGGAGACAGCAGCAGGTCCGAACTTTTTCCAGGATGGATTTCTGACACCCAAGCTGAACCTATGATTAGATAATGACACCTAGGACCAGCCCTTTCTCAATCCCAGGAGAAAGCATCAGCAAGGGCCTGTGTATAAGCCTCTTATTTGTTTTCTTTAGAGGAGAAAAAAAAAAAAAAAAAAAAAAAAGCCTGTCACTATCTCAGCTGCACAATGCTTTGAGCCTAGAGGTCCCTGATCCAAGCTCATCTGGTAGTTAATAAGGACTTTAAAAGGTGGGACCCGGATCCATCTACCCTACACCCAGCCCAGGCCTGCAGCAGCTTGCTCAGCTGAGGGCAGGATGGGCATAAACAGCTGGTCAATTCCAATGACAGACTTCGGGCTCCTCCTCATCGTGACACCAACCTGACCCAAGGAGACCAGACCCCAAATCCTACCTCTTACTCAGATGACAAAGAGGGTGAGATAAAAAAGCAGACACTTCCCTACTGTACTAGAACATGGAGTGGCCAAAGATCACTGGCGGTAAAATCCATTTCAGCTCTGGGAAGGGACCCTGCTGGGGGGCTCAGTTGTCTAGAAACAGCTTGTTAACCACTGTGACCTCGAGTTAATGATGGCAGCGTAAGGCAATCGCATGCAGTCAGTCACCTAGGGGAGGAAATCAGGTTTTCAGATAGATACACGGCCTCATAAAAATAAATACAGGTGCAGCAGAGGGAAGGAAAATGATTCTTTATAAATATACAACGTATATACCGTTCTTGAGATGCACTTTTGCCCTCTCAGCAGCTGCCAGGACCTAATTCCATTATGACAGGAGAGCTATGAATTCCTGCAGCTATAACCTTCCACAGCTCAACTACCTGGGCCTTCTAACTTCCTACATGGTTTAATGCAGACTCATTAAAATAACAGTGAGCTTCTTGAAGGACGCCTGTTGCACCACTTGCCTTGGCTCGAGACCATTTCAATGAAACGGGGAAAATGAGAAGTCTTATCAGTAAGAGAAAATCAGTTCACCATCCAAACCTATTCCCCACATCGTCACTGCTGTAGCCTGGGGATGGAGCCTGGGCAGCAGCTCACAGATCAGGTGCTGGAAATTAACTCCAGGGTTCTCTACCTGATATTTATAGGACGGAGTTAACATGGAGTCAGACCTCCCATATACTGTCCAGACTAGGGTGGTGATGGGACCGTTGAAAATGGATGCTTGTGGGTGTTAAAAAAGCAGAGGCAGCATTATGGAAAGAGAAAAAAGGCCAGCTTTGAAAAGAAACCAATATGGCGTCTCATCTATTATGGAATGACTTAGCCTGCTCAGCCCCGACACGTTTATTGTCATCCCTGTCATCCGTAAGGCCTTTAATTGTGCCCGGTTTCACGTGGTTTATATGCCACCCTCTACCCTTGAGAACTTCCAGTTTAGGAAAATATAAATGCATAAAACTACATAAATCAACCCTAAATTGAACGCCTTACAGGTAACTCTTCTAGCACCCAAGAAACCCACAATGGAACAATGCAAAAAAACGATTTCTATTTAGCGTCAGAGAGAAGTGAGTTGATTCACACGAGCAGGGGACTCTTCCTGCAGCCTGCCTGATCACACTGGGGGTGAGAGCAGACCCTCCAGCGGACACCACCCCCGCTCTGGCCTGAAGAGGCAAAGAGCCATCTCTCCAAACGCAGAGGGACTGGGTTTTCTGTTCTAGGTGCAGAGGAACTGGGTTTTCGACTCCCTGCTTGTATATCACAAGTACTGCCATTGTAGTACTGTACAAAACATCCAAAACCTGGTTACAAATCCAACAAAAGGGATCAGATGATACACATTCTGACAGATTTATACAATAGACTACTATTTGTAAGAATGAGGTTCAGTTATTGGGAATGAGGTGGCATGATTACCAAGATACGCCATTAAGGGAAAAAAGGAAGGTGCAAAACTGGTTGTAGAACACTCTAGGGAGGGAGAAAGGAAACACACGTTGAATGTACTGACATGGGCACAGACTAATTTTTACAACTAAACCCCAAAATCCAGTAACTGTGGCTGTCTTCGAGGAGAGAGATCAGGGGACTGGGGGATCCAGAGGGGGGAGAAAGAGTTATTTTTTACTGTACACCCTTCTGTACTCTTTAAATATATCACCTAGTTAAACTACTTCAATGAAAAAGGAAAAGAAAAAGCTCAGACACCTTAGACCACTATGCTCATCTGATCTAGCCAATCGACAGACATAAAAGGACTCTACTCCCACAAAAAGAGAAACAGCTGTTTATTAGGGAAGGATGGTGGGATTCTGAGGGCCTTTCTTCTTCTAAAGAAATAATCTAACTGGTTTAACAATAAAAAGCACTATAAATAAAAAAAAAAACCCACTAAAGGAAACTCAAACACACCTCACTGCTCACAATGGAAAAGTCAGATACCCTTCAGGGCTGGAGTCATGTGGAGAAAAAGACCATGTGATTTGGCCTGAGCAGGAGTGAAGGTGGTGATGCGTGGCCAGACTGGATTTCAGAGGCAACTATCAAAAGGTAAAACTACGACCCAGAAATTCTGAGTGGAAGAATTCGTCCTAAGAGGACAAAGTATACAAGCTATGAACATACGGATGACGTTCACTTGCAGAATTATTTATAATAGCTAAACAGTGTCCAACACTAAGGGTCAAATCATGGGATGTGTCCAAACCACAGAACGCTCCCAAACCATTAAAAATGATCTTGGGGGCTTCCCTGGTGGCGCAGTGGTTGAGAGTCTGCCTGCTGATGCGGGGGACGCGGGTTCGTGTCCCGGTCCGGGGGGATCCCATATGCCGTGGAGCGGCTGGGCCTGTGAGCCATGGCCGCTGAGCCTGTGCGTCCGGAGCCTGTGCTCTGCAGCGGGAGAGGCCACAACAGTGAGAGGTCCGCGTACCGCAAAAAAAAAAAAAAAAAAGATCTTGCCCTACAGCTGACATGTTAGAAAAATGTACAAACTGTTAACAGTGGTTTTCTGTGTTGGAGGGATTAAACGTGATTTCAGTTTTGTTCTTTATAGCTTTCTGTCTTGCCTACTTTCACACAGTTGACCCTTGAACAACACGGGTTTGAACTGTACAGGTCCACTTAGGCAGATGTTTTCAATAGTAAATACTACAGTCCTATACTGCCTGAGGTTGGATGCATCTCAGGATGTGGAGGAACCTCAGATATGGAGGGCCAGCTAAATATAAGTTAAAGGCACGTTAAACCCCCGCTGCTCAAGGGTCAACTGCAGATGAAAAGAGAACCACCTCGCTTCGCAGCCCAGGAAAACGGTGCTGTAGGGGAAGAAAGATGTCACATTTCCCAGGGGACAACACCACTAGTTTCTTACAACCTAAGCAAAACGTCCTCTGCATGCAGCTGCTGTTTCCATTCAGGAAACCCACATGATGCGGCCTATCTCACAGACAGTAGGATATAACCTAATCACCTCAACATGAACATCTGCTGAAAATATTTTGACACATTAATTATCAGAATATAGTTCTAAGAGATGCACAAGTTAGAGGAACAGTCAAGTGGTATTAAATTCGGCCCTTCTTTGGCTCTTCAAAGGCATTATTTTCCTTCTTCCCAACTCTCCTCTTATTTCCAAAATACCTAGATTCACTCATTTCCTTAGAGTATCTGATCAGTGGTTCTCAACAGAAATGGGGAGGGGTAATTCCCCCCTCCTCCCCAGGGACGCTTGGCAAGACCTGCCAAGACAATTCTGGTTGTCACAACTGAAGGAGCCAGTGGCATTCAGTGAGTAGAGGCCAAGGATGCAGCTAAATGTCCTACGATGCCCAGGACAGCCCTGTGGATAACAACGAATTATCCAGCCCCAAATGTCAACAGTGCCAAGGTTGAGGAACTCTGGTCTCGACGGAAATACAGCAGAGAGGTGGGAGGTTTGATGAACAGAATAACACAGGACGCCTCATCCTCCTCAACTGTGCCAACAGTCCAGCACACGTGAAGTCAACGTCATGGTTGACAGTGGCTTCGAGACACCCATGAACAGGCTATATTCACGGGTCCTGTTTTGAAACATTAATTCATCCGAGTTCTACGGCCAATGCAGAGTAATACATACTAGTTAGCAGTTAAAATTTTGTTTTAAATGTGTCACTCTGAAATATACCCAAGATCTGAAAAACATAGACACTGCTTTAAAAGGTCTCAGAAGCACATATTTCAGAAATCAATATTTAAGTCCAGCTTGCCTGACCAGGCAATGAGTGCATTAACAAGACAGTTGCTAAGAAGCTTTCCTATTATATCTTTAATGATATCTATCTACTGTGCAGTTTCTTTTGTCTAAACAATCAGGGGTATACAGATTTAATTTTAGTTATGGCTGTAAAATTGGAACCACAGTACCAGGGTCTATTAACATTTTTCAAAAGAAAACATATGAAAATTCCCCAAAAGAAGGGTCACCACTTTGGGAAAAACATTTAAGTGTGTCCATAAATGGCTCTCAACCTATAAACATTTATAGGTAATTTGGGCAGAGAATCAAGGTTTTTAAGTAAAGGACCTTCAGGTTTGGAGGGAATGACATAATCCTGCTTTGGAAGATGTTATCATATTACCTGTTACTCCGAACACAAAACCAACTTGAAATGAGCAGACACTCAACTGTGTTTTGTGGGGAGTTGGAAAAAATTAATTTTCAAATGCTATTAAGTTTCACCAACATTTAGCATATGTCTTCCCTAGCTTAGGTACAACTTAAAGCTTCTTTTAAGCAATAAAAGCTGCAGTTTTAAAATCAGGTGCAACCCAAGAGCCCAAGATGAACATGCGCTTTCGTTTGCTCAGTTCATACAAACCAAAGGAGATTCCCCCAAAGTCATCTGTGAGATATTTCTACCTTGTTATGAGAGAAAAGACTACTTTTCTAATTGTACAACTTTTTTCCCTGAAGTAGGAAAAAGCTCACCCCAAATAGATGGAAGGAAATTTGGGGGCCTTCCCTCTGTTGGGGATGAAGGGGCTGGGACACAAAATATAGACACTGAAGTGTGTACCACACAAAGCATGGAGCTTATACTGCAGGTCAGGATACAATGCCTTTGGATAAAGATTCAAAGCTGCGCTGTACACACACACACACACACACACACACACACACAGACACACACACAGACACACACACACCCACACCCCTTCTGCTCTGAAACCAGGACTCAGGCAGCCAAAGAGTCAGCATATGTTAGACCACCCCGGAAAAGGGTGTGGACGGCTGACCTTCCTGCTAACACAATAGCCTTGGGGCAGCCCCAGAAAAGGCTATCATCTTATCTATAAAGCAGGCCTCCGCTTTGTGGTGCGTCTTGCTGATGCCCACGGCCTGGTTCTGAGTCTGCACCATGAGAGCTTTGCCCCGCAAGCCACGTGGAAGACAGGCAGCTCCTCCTGGGCTGTTTAGAGGACCCGCTGCTGGAGGCTGTCCCTCTGCCTTGTCCAGGAGGAGCCCGAGGACAGTCCGGAGTGAGTTCCCACCTGGCCTGTGTCCTTCAACAGGTCTTCATCTTTGAGAGACAGACGACTGCACTGACCACTAGTTCCTCAGCAGGATGTTAGGAAGAAAAACGAATCTGGTACCAAAGTCCTAAGTAGAGATGCCCTGAGTCAATGCTAAGTCACATCCACGGCCTGCAGCCCTGGACTTGCGGCCCCTGCTCCCCTTGGACACCAGTCCAGCCCGAGCAAAATACAGCAGATCTCAGTGCCGAGTGGGCTCAGGCACCAAGCCCGTCCTCAGCAGCTCTCACCTTGAGGAGGGGCACAGCTGTACGACAGCGGGCAGTCTTAATGTTTTTGAGGAAGTGAGATTCATCCTGAAAAGAAACAGTCACGTAAGTGAACAAGGCCAAATCCTGAGCAGACGGAGAGAGAGCCCACGTCAAGCTTGACCCTGGTACAGCGTCGCACTGAGGCTGCCTCTCTTAGTGCTTTCTCCTTCAAGGAGACGGCTGGGGGCCTGGGCAAGGACCAGGCTCTGGGGCATCCTCTCTATGACATTGTGAGCGAGTCGCTTCATCTCTCAGGGACAGTTTTCCACTTGCAAAGTGGGGCTGGCGACTCCCCTGCCCTGCCCACCTCACACATGGCATGGGACAAACTCCTGAAAGGTGTTCTGCTGGCTTGTAAGATTGCACCACCCCCCTGCACAGCACTAACACTGTGTGCTGAAGACCCATGTATGCCCCGAGCTGGCTCAAGGCTCTGCGGCCCAGCCCACGCCTTCTCCCCCGCTTTCCCTGAGCTCCCACAGGCTCTGGCTCCCGCGTCTCCGAAGGCCCTGGAATGGATTGTAACGATCTGCGTGTGTGTCGGTCTGTCTTACTGGACTGCGGCTCCCCGGAGACCAGGGGCTGACCGCTCCCTCCACACCCGCGGCACACAGCCCTGGGCAGGGCACAGAGCTGCCTGCGACCTCTGGCTAGCTGAGCCAATGGACGAAGGCGCCTCCCTCGCAGTCAGCCCGCTGCCGGGAAACCCGAGGCAGAGTCCCCACTGCAGTCTTGTTGACGTGAGTGACTCAGAGGTCCTCAAAGAGTTTTCTAAAAGCCCTTTCTTTAGCTCCTTCTAGATGAGATGTGCACTAGACGAGATGCGCAGCAAGATCTGCGAGGCCACTGTAGGTAGAGAATCCTATTTTTAGAGGAGGAAAACACCACTGGCTTTTTCAAGTCACGTGTTTGAATAAAAAACCTTTCGTGTTACCCGGAGGCACTGGGCTTCCCTGTTCTGCCAAGAGGAAAAGCGAGGATAAGCTTCCCCTGGAAACCATCCACCACAGACTTCGCCCCAGGATGTCTGTCACCTGGACTAGGGGTGGTAGCTGGCTGGACGGGAGTGGGGATGCGAGAGACTCACACGTTTTCAGGGCTGTATTTGTGAGCCATGTAGACACACTGAGTACTGACAGAGGAGGCCGGAAGCCAGCATCTCTAGACTTTCCTTCTGGAGTACGAAAGGAGTTAGAAGAAGGAAAGCGGCAGCTAAAAGATGTACCATCACATCTGGGAGCAGGACTCTAAACTCTAAAGCCTCCTTTAAAAAAAAAACAACTAGGGTAAAAAGCGCTTTTCTTTGGTAGGAAGGGAGCGTCCTTATATCATCTGGAAGAAAATCTATTAACTGTTTGAACTGCACGTCTGAGTCACGCCAACAGGAGGGCACCAGATGGAGGCACAGGTCCATGCTGCCTAGGCTGTAGCTCCCGGAGCCCCGGGCTGTCGGGGGTTCACGTGCTCGCCTCCAACGTGACCCCCCGTGGGGAGAGGTGGGCTAGAAACCCCCAGCACAGACCTAGTAAACCACAATTTTTCAAAAAGCGCCCGCCCCTGCCCCAGAAGATCCTAATATGTAGCCAGCGTCGAGAAGCGCTATTTGAGAGAAATGAAAGATCACTTCCCTGCAAAACAAAGCCAGTGATTTCTACTCTCCTAGAAACCTAGTGAGGCTCCATGAGATTACAGATATGGAAGTTCTTGGAGCTTTCGAGCAGAAAGTTCCCCCAGAGATAAAGTACTTAAACACTCTGCCAAGTCACTTACAATGATGACAACTCTAAAAGGGGGTTTTAGCTGCTTTTCTAACTTGCTCAGAAGATCGAAACTGACAATGTTGACCAAGCCAGCTGTCAGGCGGTCCTTCCCAGTCACCACGACGTTGATGTGGTCTGGGCTCAGAGACGGCAGCCACTGACGAAAGGCCTGGGGGTGACAGGAGAGAACAAAACCCAAGTGGTGATCCAGCCTGGCAGATGCCAGCTGTGGCCCCACTAACCCACCCACCACCTCTCTCCACGTAGACCAACGTTAACGCCCCCTGAAGACAAACTCGGTCTCTTCCCCTTCCCGCCCTCCTGCATTCAGCATAACCTTGTCCCCACGGACAACCGTCGCCTCCCTGTTCCTCCCACCCACCCACACCCCTTCACTTTCCACTAACGGGACACTTCTCTCCTCGGTAAGCAAGCCCTTGTTAGCAGTCGCTTTGGGGTGTCTGTGGATTCCACTTCTGTGACCTCTAGCAGGATGACAAGTTTCTGCGAGGAAAGAATGCAACTGTCTTAAAGGGGAATTTTATCAAGGAATTTTTAGCAGAGCCTGGTACACCAAAGGCACTGAGATGATGAAAATGTTCAGTGCTTTCTACAAAGGCACCTCCTTTCCCCAGAAATCTTGCCATCTCTAGCCAAAGCCAGTACCTGGAGCCAGTGGACGGCTCCCAGGTGCCTCTGTCATTGGTCGGGGGTCTGGGTGCTCCCAGTGAGCCTGGGCTGACACCATTCTGATTCCGGGAGCGCGAGGCCAGGCTCTGTCCTGCTTATAAGCCTCTGACCATCTATTCTTCCCTAGAATTTCCGAGGGTGCTGTGGGAATCTAACGTGTGTTGAACTGTTAGTTCCTAGAGGCTCTGGCACAGTTCAGATCACAAGCACAAGAAGAGTGAGGTACTGTTTCGATATGCACTTTTTTTAAGTTTTGCTTTCTCCTGGGTTGGAAGGGCATGTCTGGGCGTCAGGCCCCGTGGCTGCAGGCAGAGCTGCCTCTTCCCCAGGAGCAGCTCACGGGGGCTTAGTAACAGCCTTGGCATGAGGAAGCCGACAGCCACCTCGAGGAGCACGAAGCTGGGAAAAGCTACGGACAATGAACCACATCTTCCATCCTCACCACGTTTGCTTACGTAGAGTTTCATTCATTTCATGGGACCACGCTGATCCCTGGATTTACGGGAGACAAAGCTCACAGCTGAGTGATAATACAATGGTCATGTCAGGTTTCTCTGCCATAAAGGTGCCCGGTAGACTGTGAACATCCTGCCCACACCACCTGCTACCGGTGTGGGCCCTGAGCCCGAAGACAGGAGGTGCGACCTCAAGGCCCCGGAACCGTTCCTCGCTAGCAGCAAGCATGGGGCTTAACCTCTTGGAGACGCAGTTTTCTCATCCGTCAATGGGGTTAATATCTTGTGTCTGCTGGACACAGCTGTTTAAGGATTAAGGGAAATAAAGGAAGTAAAACTATTTTGAAACTTAAGTGGGGTAGAGGTGAAAGGTGTTCTTTGCAGGGGCACCGAAGGTGCTCAGGAAGCGTCTACTGACAGACGGAAGCAAGTCTGAGCTTGGTAAGGCCTTGCCCTTCCTCCCTAAAGGCCTAGCCTGATTCTAACTCAGAAACCCAGGAGCCTGGCCTCAGCAGGCTCCCTTCCTCCTCCAGCTGAGACAGATCTTTGGAGCTCCCCAGGTCCTGTCCCCAAACTGTCATTTGATGACTCTGACACTGAGGAAAGGCTTCCTCGTTAAAATCACGGCACCAGGAGAGCTGACCTGCTCCCAGGTGAAGCGCACAGAGGACGGTACCACCACCAGGAGCGGCCACTCCTTCCGGTAATAGGCGGCTATGCAGATGGCTTGGATGGTCTTCCCCAGGCCCATGTCATCAGCAAGCAGCAGGCGGCCTCTTTTCGCTATGGCAAAACTGAAAGCAGACACGGTCAGGACAGAGCACGGCGCGCTTCCCAGGGCGTCGGTTAACCCGCCGTCGAGCTGCCGCGTGAAGCCACACGGCTGCTCGGTGTGGGCTACCGGCTCGCAAGAGACCTGCTCCGCCGAGAGGGAAGCCAGGGGCCAAACAGGGGGCAGAGTAATAATAATCAAGGAAAGACTACAGACAGGGACAACGTGAAAGGTAGTCGAAGGGGAGGGAGAAGCTCTAGAAGACAATTAGGTCGTGGAAGCCGAGGGAGGGAGTTTCCAGTAAGAGGAGTCACCCTCTGCCCGGCGCGCAGGCGAGGCCCAGGGGATATAAAGGAAGAGCGTGGGAAACAGTCCCTAACGAGGGGCGGGGAGGGGCACGCTTATCACATGAGGGATCTGCCGGGAAAGGAAGAAAGAAGAGATGGTGTGGTGGAAAAATGGCTTTCTCAAGATCAGAGAGGACTCTGTACGCATAAAGCTGGCAAAGACAGAAAGCGTTGGAGAAAAGGAGGATGGCCAGAGAGAAGGATGGAGCAAGAGTGTTTGTCTAAGAGGGGTACCGACCTCAGCCACGTGTCTCATTACCTAGCAGCCTCCAGGGTCCCCAAGCCCTCCAGGGCAGCAGCCCTTGCTTACAGTTTGTGAATAAAGCATGGAATTATTATTCTACTCCTTCGGAGCCCGACTGGCCTGGGTTGGAATCCCAATTCCACCACCTGGGCACCGTGTGCCTTCACGCAGGTTATCTGACCTCCTCGTGCCTCCGCTGTAACGTGGAATAACGACGAGGTCTACCCCAGAGAGTGTTACGGGGCTTCATGATGTTTAAAGCACTTAAAACAGCGCTTGCTGCCGTTGTAAGTGCTGGGGAAGTGCTTCCCTTATAACAATTATTCCCCCAAAGGAGAAAAATAAACAAGACACAAACAGTGATGGTGACCTGCTCGACTGGCATGTGAATCAGAGAAAAGCTAAAAGGGTCCCCAGCGCCAGATGCCTGGTCTGCTGCAAACACCGCTCCTCTCTCATCAGAATTCCTGAAGAACTGATCATTGGCTCAGAAACCTGATGATAAGCCAGTCGGCTAGCTCTTCTCCTTTCCTTCTCACCCAGAAAAGACAGAGAACGGCCCCTCTTCTGACCAGCAGCTGCTATGGCCCACAAGAATTCCGGGCTGCACACGGCCTTTCTGAATTGCCTGGAAACGGCGTTTCCGCCCTTCAGAAGCCAGTGCCCGACGAAGGTGGGAAAGTGAGCAGCGGGTCTGCGGGGGGCGTGAGCCCAGGACACCCAGGCTCAGCAGACAATGAGCGTCCTGTCGTGGTCCTGGCACTTCTCTGTCCTCCCAGCTGCCACACGGCCCACCTGGTGAGAGGTGGTGCCCCCTCCCCTCCCCCTTGGCCATGGCCACCAGACTCCTGCAATGGGCGGGAAGGGAGCCCACCCTCCCCTTGTCATGCCGACCTTGGTGAAATCTTCCGGACCATTTCCGGGATCAACTCAGACAGACGCATGCAGAGAGACAAGTTATAAAAGACTTATTTTTTTACATTACTTTCTGATTTACAAAACTGGTGGTCAGGATGGCCGGGGCACCTATGCAACAAACAAGGGAGGGCCTTTTGTTTCAGTCTCCGAGGCGTCGCAACCATTTACAATGTCTGCACGGCTTCATCCACCTGGTCATTCCCAAAGCAGAACAGACCCTTGGATTTCATAGCCTTTCCTTTTACTCTGCCTCGAGGTAGTCCAACTAAGGAACAAAGTGCTCACAACTGAGAACAAAGATGTCGCCTGGATAATAGAGAGACAATCGCACAGCTGAATGCCGTAGTTTGGTTTTACACAAAAAACGCTGCACTCGTCATCAGAAGGCAGGATTTCAGCCCCAATTCCACTTTGGGAAACTGCGCAGCTTTAGACAGAGGACTGTCCTCCTTGGTCTCAACTCACTCCTCTATTAAAAGGAACCGTTTCGATATTAGAGCAGGCTGATATCTATCTAAGAGATTTCGCTCCGTACATTTAAATGAGTTTCCAGTTGTAGTACTTACGTAAAAAACAAAACAAAAACATGGAATTGATAGCCCTTCCCTTAATACCAAACTCCTCCACTTCAGGGAATGAAAGTTAAAATCTGGAATTAATGCAAAGTTTTGAAGAAAGGCTGCAAGTACCATTAGCAGTTTCAGAGCCAGAGAGAAAAAGATAGAAACAGCTGGCTGTGCTCTGGCTCTGATGTACATACCCTGGGGTGCCTCGCACCCACCACCTCTCAGCGTGCACCGCATGTGCCCAGGGATCTCCAGAACCTGGATTCTGAAGATGGGGGCTGCCCAGGAGCTGGGGGTGGGCAACCTCTCTCAGCATTAATGAAGGAGACGGAGGAAGAAAGATGAAAGGGAAAACCCACCTTGAGCCTGGGTAAAACAAGGCCCAAAGGACATCTCAACAGATGAAAGAAACGGCAAAGTGCGTTATCTAAGAGAGGTGGCAGCTGGAAGGCAAAGGAAGAAAAGGGTGTGGGCAGAGCTGGGACCGTGGGGATGCAGTGAGGTCCCACTGTGCCCAAACTGCACCCGGAGAACAAAATCCTACAGAGACAGCAGCCAAGCTTTAACCAAACCACCACAAGTGGGCTGCACGCGGGCAGGCTGCCTTTGTGGGCCATGTCCATTGACAATGTAGGTCCTTCCTTTGCATGGGGCTCTATCTCCAACCACACGACCTGACATCAGATCTAGCTCTTATTATTTCTACATGGAACCTCTGCCCTCTCCTCCACCTCCCATCTTTCTACTTGGGGCAAACCTGTCATTTTGTTTCTCCTAAGAAACTGCAGAAAAAGGGACAGGTCAGGACACGGGCTTATCTTTTTTTCTTTCCATCAATATAATAAGAGCACTTTCCTTTGGAAAACCACCACCTTACACTCTCAGTCCAAGTAACTGGGGTGAGGCAGCCCCTACCCTTTCGCTCCAGGGATGGGCCTGTCACCTGGTCTTACCAGTAAGACCTCCGAGCCCCCCAAGACACAGTGACTGACCAGTTCAAGCGTCAGCACCAAATTTCAGATATTTCGGTGTGGGACCCACTAGAAAAGAGTTGCTTCCGCTGGGTGCAAAACGGAAGCCCCTGGCTGCCCCTGCTGCCACACTTGAGGAGCACCTGGCTGAGAACAAAGCAAACTAAGAAGAAAGCAGAGCTGAGAGGGGTACAGAGTCCTGATGAGCTCTTTAGAGACCCTGGGCTTTCTATTACATGCAATGAGAAATCTCTTTTCTTACACTACTTTGAGTTGGGTTTCTGTACACTTGCAATACAGAGTCCTAATTAACTTATGGAATTTGAAATCAGTGGGTACAATCAGGCTTTGGTGACAGTGCACCTGGGCTGTTTAATGCTAATACCCAGATGCCTCTAGACGGCTGTGAAAGAGGAGCATCATGCAAGAGGGAGCATCTGAAGCCAGTCCGTGGTGAGCGATATATATCTGAGCAGGAGAGAGCAAGAGGAAGACAGATGAAGAACCTACTTGACTCCAGCTCTCTGAAAGGGCAGCAGGCTCGACACCAGCTTGGAATCCACTTTGGACAGGTCTGCCTCGGGGATGTCTGCCACGGGACACAGAGACGTCTTCTGGAGCTGAGTAGCGAAAGCCAGGGTGAGGGTCTTGGGCAGAGGATCCAGCTGAACTTGTGGAAGGCAGCGCACCCTTTCCACTAGAAAGGAGAACAGAGGTGTGTGAATTGGAGTGCTAATGTCCAAGATTTCTGGGGGAAAAAGAAGGGGCTTTGAGACACAAAGTTCAATGGCTGGAATTCTGCTGCATGCCATCTTCTCCGAAAAGTAACTGGCGAGAAAACTGGGTGCAGACAGATGCATGGCAGAGAACCAGTTTTCCCTCTCTATTCCTAGTGTCTGCAAACAAGAGGGCACTCAGTAATGCAAAATTGATCTTCACTACACTACACAAACACCAGAAAGAACTAAAGTGTTCTTGCGACCTATCTATTTTTAACCTCAAGTCATTTAAAAAATTATCTTAGTATTCCCATTCAATAAATAAGGACCCATATTCTTCAAAAATCAGCCCAGGAAAAGCAAGGCCTAAAATGAATAAATCTTGTCTTGTTTCCATTCTCCTTATGTTTTATTTTGGTTTCGATGTTTGAGAAGATGGAGAACTTTAAGCTATATGCTGTCACCAGGCAAGGAAGCACTATGGTCTATGCAGAGAAGCTGTCAGGTATTTCCAAGAAAGATCAGTAGGACAGTAGTGCTATTTACAAACAACAACAAAGGGCAGAGTCCAGGCAAAGGCCACCAACTGACAACAATGCACATGGCCCTGCACACTTCTGACCTTTTCCATGAGAGAATAAGCAGCTCCTCTTGAGAGAGGTGAGTTTTACAGGTATTGGCAAGCTAAGGCCTGTGGGAAAAACAGTCTATTACCTGTTCTGGTAAATAAAGTTTCACTGGAACACAGTGGTGCCTATTTGTTTATGGACTGTCGTTTACTGCTTTCATGCCGTAACGGTGGACCTGAGTCGCTGGGACAGAGACCGCATGGCCCACAAAGCCTAAAATGTTTACTATCTGGCCCTTTACAAAAAAAGTTTACCAACCCCCGCTAAGCTTAGAGTCTAAACTATTACTAAGGATGACCATGACTCTCTTTCAATTAAAGCTTATATTTAGGGGTCTTTACTTTCCTTCCATGTGTGCTGGTTCCAGACCCCAATATAATGGATGGGGAAATCTCTTCTAGTCAGAGTCTTTAACCCAGGTGGGAAAAATAAATGACCTTGGATCTACACGGAAATAAAAGAAAATCAATTTCACTGATTTTTCTCTTTGAAGGAATTTAGCTTCACCTGATTTTAAAATTAAGAGGAAAAAGAAAAGCCCTTTATTTAATAGAGAAACAGAAAAAGAAGAAAAAAACCAGAGATATAAATAAAACATAATTCTGGGGGGTGGGGGACGGCAGGAGAAGACAAGTTAAAAATTAAAAAGTTAGAGAAAAGAGGATAGACCTAGAAATCCCTGGTAGTAGAATTATCATTAAACTTCTAATCACAGCCTGCTGTCCTACAGTTGTAGCTTTCAAGATGTTCTTCCCTTTCAACATTTCCTTTGAAAAATCTAACTAGCAGAGTTAGGAGAGTGACCATTGTTTACAGATCCTTGATTGCTCTTTACCTTTTACCTTTTCGGGGCACCCTGAGATAGTCATAGTAACCCACCAAGGGGCTGAGTTCTCCAGGAATCCAGAAGGAATCAAATAGAGAACTTGTGTCTATTTCACTTCTTCCCAATATTACTTGAAATTCTAAGGTTGTCAGTTCTCTACTCCATATGGTCACAAGGTATTCGAAAAGTCTTCTGCCACAGCCATCAATTGGCAATTGCAAATACTGATGTGAATATGGAGGGCTGAGCCATCTACCGCCACCTTAAATTGTCTTGCCTTTTCAGTATATTTAAATCCATCTCTCTCTTTCCCTAAATATAGGTACCAGTTATTTCTGGAAACAGTTTGCATGAATAGAATCACCATGATAAGAAATCAGGTAAGGTTGATTGCTTAATATAAAAGAGTGCCCATATTGATGCAGAAATACACTGCGTGCTTCCAAATTAAATCTGAGCATGCTGATTTCTGCACACTTCAAGAGACTAAGCACTCCACGTGCTTTCATTTTAATTCTAGTGATCTGCAGCACTCAAATACCTGATGAAAGCTAAGAAAGGGCTAAGGATCCGGCTGCTGTGAAACACAGTGCTTTGTAAGCATTATGTCCTTTCAGCCACTCAAGAGGAACAAAAACCACTTTCTACTCTGCTTCCTATCGACTACTATCTCCCCAAATCCTCTGCTGCTGGTTCAGTCAACTGAGTGTGTTTCTGAGACAGCCTCTATTCGCTGTCAACGACTCACTGCTATCCCTTCCCTGTGCTGGAAGACGACAGGAATGTGCAGTCTGGCTTCATGAGTCATAGAGAAGTGTTTCTGTAAAATAGCTCTCTGGCAGAACGGTACCGGGCCGCACAGCAGAGAGATGTTAACGTTTTCAAATAGCAGCTGACAAGATCATTGAGGGGGACGAAGAACCCTTCTGGACTGTTGACAGGTGGGGGGAAAACAGAAGGCTTTATGCCAACTTCACTGTGGGCACGAGGAAGCAAGTCACTTAGAAAAGAGGGAAGAGGATCGCTCTGCGACTGGCCTGACCTGGAGACTGTAGTCACCACGTTAGCAGTGAGCACTCACACACAGTTCCCACCATCATTTCTTAATTAGTTTCACACGCGCATGGTCACTAGCTCAGGTCAATAATCTGATTTCACATACGAGACCTAGGGGTGAGGAGAGAGGTGCAAATTCCCCAGGTTTACAATCTGTTAACAGTGGAATTGGAACTAAACTGGGAACTGCAGTGTTCTGCAGCACCTCTTCACCTTGGCTTCTTAGTTCATAGACCTGGGCTTCTAAGTTTCCTAGTGGGTCACATCACAAACTCAAAATTGCAATTTTAGTCAGACTTCATTGTGACCCTAACAAGGCTCCCGACAAGGAAAACAACTGTTTTCCTTCTCTGGGTCCAAATTTTTCCCAATCTATGAAAGGGGGAGAATCAGTCTTATATTCTATGAACCCCTGACTCTAGAATTCTTAACTCTACACCCATGGAATTATTAATATCAAAGGCAAAATCTTACGTGTGGCTGTTATGTGCATTTTTCTGGGTGAAGAATCCATTGTTTTCAGCAGAGGTTTCAAGGAATCTATGGCCCTCAAGACTTGGAACCATTATATGACGCTATGTAAGTTGCAAGTCATGGTTTTTCAACATTACATTCATCTGCTAGTGCTGTAAATATCCTGCTTTTTGTTGCTCCATAAAAGGCAAAGTCTTTATAGCTCACATATTTATATGTCTTTCTGTGGTTGAAAGACAAAGGGGTGAGAGGGACAAACTCACTCCTGCCGTTCATCAAAAATTCAGCTTTGGCCAAATAATCTGCTCTAAGTCACGAGTTCCAAATAGCAGACCCAAGGGGTCTCAGATCAACGTCAGCCATCCTCCTGCTTCAGCTAGTGGTGCTGACACTAAATAACCCATCATATGCAAACTTAACCTCGAGTTCGCAGCAAGTCTTTCCTCAAGGAATCAAAAGCTCTTCCCTTATATTTAATTTCTGTCAGTAGGGCAAATATGGATTAAACACCCCATTTTTTACTGAAGGGACACATGGGACCCAGAATATTGAATTACCTACCTGACGCTGCATAGTAAGTCACATAAGGAGGAGACAGAGGGAAGAGACCCTCTTCCTTAAAGCCCTAGCCTGGTGGGCAAGACAGCCAATGATGTGGATCCCCACTCCCAGCCCCACTGAGCTGGAGCATGTCTCTCCTGGCCGAACCCTGGTACCAGAAAGTTCTCAGGGGGTCAGGCAGGAGGAACCTCCATTGTGCCGGCTGCACACCCACTGCAGAATATCGACGGTCTGGAAGATGGGTGACAGACTGGTATTCCAGGACAGGCTGAGCTATGACCACAGCCCACCCCCTTTCTCTGGCATACTGGAATTCATTCACTGCCCCCCCCCAAGCAGAGCAGAGAAGAAAAATGAGCCCAAACTGGCTTCCCCTTCTTGTAGTTACATCTGTACACATGGCCCTTCCCTTGGTGAGACTCCAAAGCGCTTATTAAACGCTGATGCGCCCCGGCCTTGGCTTCTGCCTCTGGCAGGGCTCAGCCCATGATGAAGCCTGTAACCACTACGGCTCTCCAGTTTTCACAGACCATCTGGTTCTAGAAGTAAGCTGAGAGAGCCTGTTCTTAGAGGGAATCTAAAGTAGCTTCCATCTAAGCTCAGCAATCCTAGCTTGCCTCTGATTCCCCAAATCCACAAACCCTCACTTCTAATACTTCTGTGATGGGTGTGAGGTTTCACAGGCCTCAAGAATTTGACTAGTAGCGCCTCACCCTGATGGAAGATGAGACCCTGCATCTGATTGGGCTGCTGTAAAGCCGCCGTCCCAGAGCACAGGGTCATGGCTGCCCGAGACCAACTTCACCTTTACTAGTCCTGTACACAAGCATGCGAAGTTACCACGGTGGAGGGGAGGAAGGAGGTGATTCTTTCAAAATACATTAAATTTAAGGCACATAATTAAGGCTTAACAACAGCATAATATAAAGCAAGCACGGTGGTCAGCTCACTTAGTTTACTGTACTCTTCCAAGAGAAAGTTCCACTTCCTGGTCTTGACATCTGCAATGACAAGAAACAAATAGGCAAATGTGACACCCTGCCCTCCTGCAATGTCACCACACTTACTCATTCATTCCCTGCTTTCACAAACCCCCAGGAATCTCGGGTGATGTGGCTGATCTTGTGCCGGGCACTGAGGACACAGAGATCGAGAGTACCAGTAATCGAGACTTTCACAAAATTCAGGGAGGAAAGACAAGCAGACATGAAGATAGCACTGGGCTGTAAGCGTGGTGATAAAGGGAGCTATGGGGACACAGGACTGGGGACAGTCAGAAACACTCTGAATCTCCAAGGTGGGGATAATATTGTAGCTTGTACTTATTCACTGCTTACCTTAAGCCAGGCACAGTGCCAAGAGACTCATATGCACCATCTCATCACTTCCTCAATACGCTATAAGCTGGGCACCATTATTAGCTCCATGTTGTACATGGAAAACAAGCTACATGTGGTCAGTGTGGTCAAACAGTCTATGTTCAAATCCCAGGTCTGCTGCTTCCTGGATGTGTGACTTTGGGCAAGTTATGCAACTTCCCTGGGCCTCAGTTCCACATGTGAAAAAGGAGCATCCTATAGCCCCTGCCTCACAGGGCTCTTGTGAGCATTACATAAAATTTAAATGTAAAATGCTTACGAAAGAGTTTCTGGCAAACAACGCACTCAAAAAAAAAGGTAAACAATGAAAAGTTATTATTATTCTGCCATCTTCTGATTAGTATGGTGTAGCATAAACTACACGTAATATTAACTAAGACGGGTGGGCGTCTGGGTACCCAACACTGACTAATCACTTAGGTTTTCCTACCAATCGACCTTCTGAGAAAAGCAAGCAAGCTTCAACTCAGTAAGCGCTTTCTGGGCAGCAAAAATGAATTCTTCTCTGTCTGGTCATTGAAAAAGCAAGGCAGTTAGGCAGAAGGCATCATGGATACTTTGAGTCCACTTCAGGAAAGAAGCAAGGTGGCCCAGGTGTAATCTGACAGAAAGACCAAAAGCAGACCGACTACTCTTGATGTGGGAATAGTGCAGGAGACCCTTTCTGACAATAGCTTGATCCTGACAGTGGCAGGGCAGCAAATGGGAAAGTCTGTGAATAAGTGCTATGGCAAAAAAAAAAAAAAAAAAATCCAATGATGGTGTTTTTATGTCTAGGGGCCGGGGCAGGGTTGGGTGTGAATATTTTCACTGTTCTCATTCCTCCCCAAACAGCAGAGCATGTCAGGAGTGTGATTTCAAAGGCCACAGGTCAGAAGACACAGGTCATCGGTACTTGCCCTTTGAGGGCCACCCCAAGCGGAAGCCGAACACCTGAGGGGCCAGGGGAGGCAATGCCCTCTGGACTGAGGCTGGGCCCTGCACATTGTGCCTAAACCCTACTCACCAGCCTGCTCTCACCAGTCAAAACTCTCTCCATCTAAGGGATAAAAATGCAACAGCCAGCATCACCCGCTCCTGATGAAAGCCCACTGGGCAAGTCATTCCACAGAGGCTTCCTCCATGATGCCGCCTGCACGTAATGTCTCAAAGGCAGGAGGTTTTAAAGGTCTGCTTTCTACCTGCCTAGGGAAAGCTAAAACCATTTCAAGAATGGGAATACAAATCCATAAAAGCCACACTGTTTTGTAAAACAACACGGCCCAAGCTAAGAATGAAACCCAGGTGTTCAGAATTCTTCTGCTCTCTATTCTGATGTGGCAGCTTTTGAAGAACCTCACAAAAAATAAAGCAAAACTGCTTTGCTTTAGCTGGTGGTTTTCAATCCTGGGTGATGATTAGACTCACCTGAAGATTTTTTTTAAAATGCCAATGCCCAGGCCCCACCTCAAGCCAATTAAATCAGTAGCTCTGGGTGGGAACCAGGCACCGGCTTTTATTCTGGGCATGGGGGTCGGCAATCTGTGATTTACCCACCCCTCCAGGTGGTTCGGAGGCGTGCTCAAGTTTGAAAACCACTGGCTTAGTCTACCCAAAGGCATTTATTTTTATGGCAAATGCCTATTTTTCAAGCTCTACTAAGGACAAAATAAAACTAAATGGGTTTAAGTGGCTGAAGCAGGAACTGACCTGCTTCTACCAAGAAGACACTGCCCAGGTGACTGGGGAAGGAGTCTTCTCTTTGCGAGGCCTTTAAAGACAGAGCAGGCCCCACTATGTGTTCAACAGTCTGGAACAATTTAGGGAGCATCTTTCTACAGGAAGAGGAGAAGGTTAGAAAGGCTCTACCAAGAAAGTTATTTCTGAACATTTAAAGAGAGGAAAACAGCCTAGTCTGAGGTCACAGGCCACTCTGCATCCTGGAAATCAGGCGGCGGCCAACTACTTGCCGTATTTTCTGGAATCCATCTGTTTAAACAGCGCAATCAGGTCTTCTGAATAGCTGATGTCTGCCTCAAAGCGGGCCCGGGAGATGAGTATGCACTGCCCTTTGACAAAGGCAAGGGAGGGAGCTACAGGAAGGCAGGTCTGGGCTGCAATTCTGCTGCTGCTGCTGGTAGAGGGTGACTCCACGTGGCCCTTGGCCCCTTCCAAAGGCTGCAGGGTGACAGCCTGGAGGTGCTGGGCTGCTTTCACTGCCGAAGAAGAAAAGGACAGGGGTGACAACCCGAGCGACTTTTAGGTGGCCCTGGCATGCTAAGGCAGGCACAGGAGGAGGGCAGGCGCAGGGTGAGGAGGAGGTTCGCTGGGCAGGCGGGAGAGAAAAAGCGTAGGCAGATGCGGAAGGTGTGCAGGTGTGCTTTAATTGGGGCTTCAGGTATTTCAGGATTTCCTGAATGTAACTCTTCTATTCCATAGGTTTCCCAGTTTAAAAAAACTTAGAATTCAGAAATGAACAGGGGGGACAGGGATCTCACCAGGATGAGTAAACTTATCAGATAATTTCTGTGGCCATGTCAGAGAAGCCACCGAAGGAAGTCAACACACCAGAAATCACCCCCTTAACCCTGTTCCCAGGTCACCATTCTGTCCACCGCTGGGAGGACAAGGAAGGAGACACAGGATCATCAGGCCACAGATGTACACTGTTGACCCTTATCTTCTCTATTACTGAGGCATTTTATAGATTAATAGATTTGACGACATAGAACTGTCAAAAAACACAAACTGAAATGAAAGGCAAAACTAGTGAATAAAGATATTTGCAAGAAATATGAACAGAGCTCACACTTTAAAAAAAAAAATACTAAGACCATATAAGATAAGAAGTTAGGCAACCAATTCAAAAGGAGGAAAATGACTAATAGACATTTGGAGAAACGTGCAACTCCGCAAACAATCAGAGTAATAAAAAGCCATTTTTAACTTATCGAACTTGCAGGATTAGAAAAATAGATATCAGATAGGAATAAAACGTTTTGGAAAACAATTTGGCAATATACAGCAGGAGCCCTAAAAAGTGAGCATAATGATTCAACTTCTAGGAATCTATCTCAACTAACACAAGTTGAAAAACCACAAATTTATAGACCAAGGTGTTCCTTACAGCTTTGATACTGGGGAAACAAGGAGCAAATTAATATTAAACAAAAAGAAAATGATTTACCCAGTATATGACACTTTTTTTTTTTTTTTTTCTTGGTTGCACCGTGCAGCATGTGGGATCTTAGTTCCCTGACCAGGGATCCAACCCGTGCCCCCTGCATTGGAAGGCGGAGTCTCAACCACTGGACCACCAGGGAAGTCCCTATCACACATTCTTAAAATGGAG
Organism: Monodon monoceros; assembly: GCF_005190385.1. Taxonomy (NCBI): domain Eukaryota; kingdom Metazoa; phylum Chordata; class Mammalia; order Artiodactyla; family Monodontidae; genus Monodon; species Monodon monoceros. The sequence continues at coordinate 21,102,671 of NW_021703772.1, forward strand.
AATGTTATATAGCCATTAGTTTGTTTGTTTTTTGGAAGAAATTTTGGAAAAGACAAAAGACGCTATTAAGTACGAAATCATGTTTTTGGAGGTCAAAGTGGTTCAATAATGGACACGCACATTTTCATCACCCAGAATTAACTGTTTAATATGCACCATTAAAATAAAAGTGCTTTATGCAGGAACATTAAGTGAAAAAGGCGAGATACAGATTACATTACATATAGAAAACACTGTATACGTTAATGCATAGGAAAAAAAGGCTGGAAGGAACAAAACTAAAATGCTGACAGCGGTTAAGTGAGTGGGGACAGATGGGGGTGGGGGAGGATGGCTGGTTTCTCTTCTTTGCACATTGACATACTTTCCACATGACCTTCAGTGGGTGTGTGGTAGGGTTAAAAAGGCAAAATTCAGAGGTGGACCCAAACAAATAACAGAAAGACTGAAAGTCTTCATATGTTGCATTAATAAAAAGTAAAATGTACTAAGATGACACAGCAATCATCAACTATCCGAAAATTAAGAAACAAGGGTTAAGGCACAAATCCACGGTTGTTGGGAGAGTGTTCCAGGTATATCTTGGTAGAGAGCAGACTGAGTACGCAAAACATTGAGAAGGATACATAGCAGCTCAACAACGCCTCATCAGCAAAATTCACCTGAAAGCTATAGACAGAATCCTGTGCCCAATGAACTGTTAAAAAAAATACGTGGAGCATTACCAAAAACGACCATACTGCACAGAAAACCTACATGAATGTGCAAAAGCATTAGTCATCTGAGTCACCATGCATTGTGGTCAGAGGACAGGAGTAAAAAGAGGACAAAACAAAACAGAGACTTTTAAACAGTCTCTGTAGGTTACTTTTGATTACATATATAAAAGTATAAGAAAAGCAAAAAAAAAAAAAATTGACATGACATGAAAAAAACTTCGTAACAGTGGAAATCACTGGTTTAACATGAGCAATAACACAACACCAGGTATCAAGACCTACAATGTTAACCCAGAGCACTGGCTCTCCTCCCCCCAACACCTAATAAATGGATTAAAATAAGGGGAGAAGCAAGCTCCCCCAAACCTAGTGTCAAACATTTCAAAAGGTAGAGGACAAGGAGAGAAACAGGAAGTTCTGCAGGGAGCTGTCCCATTAACCCCAGAAACTGTACTGGTGATGTCAGAGAATTCCACCTCGTGCCCCAAATCTGTGGAGGAGTAACCTCACCATGCATCCTCCACTCTTCCCTTTTTGAACCGGGTGGGGACAGAGAGAGCATAGAAATGGCTGCTGGGAGGGAAGAGTAGAGCGGGAGATGGGGACACTCAGGGCTGACTCTAACAGAGGTGCAGGCTTCAGGCACTAGGACAAGGTGACAAAAACCTTGGTGTAGGACAGTAAACAAAATCTCAGAAGACAGAGTGCTGCGCACCCAGGGGCCCTGACCACCACCAGACACGACACAGGCTGGAGCCAGCCTGGGCAACACCCGCTCTCCACACTCTCGGGGTCTGCTGAACTGTTACCGTTCCTGGGAGCAGGGCCGGCACAGCTTCCTGGCATGGCTGGAGCCTGCAGTCCAGTGGGAACATATACTCTCAAGTCAGTGGCTTGGGTTTGAACCCCAGTTGTACAACCGATTGGCTGTGTGACCCTATGTTACTTACAGAGCCTCTCTGGACCTCAGTTTTCCCATCTGTAAAATGGTGTTATAAGGAATGAAAGAGTCAGCACAGATAAGGGGCTTAGAACAGCCTAGCATGTAGCAGGTTCTGTAAGTGCTAGCTTTTGTTAATATGACCGGTGCCCTCCTCCCAAGGACCTGCCTCATTAGGCTGGCCATAGGGAGAAGGAAGGAGAGCACTGGGATGGCGTCCCCAAAGCCATCTGAACCACAAGCTAGACTGTATCTGCTACTCGAGGAACTTTTCAATACCAGCGTCCCCCTGCATGAGGGGGTGACCACACGCCTACTTACTCAGGGCACCGTAGTCGGTCATGCTGAAGTTCCACGTCTTGGTGGCAGGATCTGAAATGAAACAGAAGTACCTGGTTTGCCCACAATAAGGTGGATGACTGCTGGTATGAGCTGTACTTGGACATTCAGTAAGGGTTTGTTAAATGAATGAATGAATGCTAAGTTCAAAACAGTTGACTGAAAAGCCCCTACTGATGTACAAAATCCCCGTAGAGGACAAACAGCAAATATAAATGAGGATAATGCTTTGGCTCTGCCCTTCTGGGAGAACAAACCTGAGCGTGCCATGTCACCTGGCTGAGCCAGCTCCATCGCCTTTAAAATGCAAATAACACCTACTTCTCACAAAAAACTGTTTTAGGCTTAAGTGCTACACTGCATACAAAGCACCTGGCAGGGGAACTATTCAGCCATTCTCCATGTGGCCATGTGGCAGCCCCCAAGCATGGCAGCTGTTTGAAGGAACGTCTATTATAATAGGAAATGTGAGCTAAATAAAACAGAAAATTTTTAACAACTGGATGGATATAACGTGCCAATGCACTCTCTTCATATTTATGAGAAACTGTTAGATTTAAAGAGACTCTAGAAGTAGGAAAAAACATCTGGAAGAACTAGATGGAAGACTCATTACCGTAACGTCTGCTGGGCAGACTCTTAAACACTGCAATGAGCTCTTCATTGTACCCAATCTTCACCTGGAAACGATCACCAATTTTTATGCATGTTCCCTGCTGGGAGCCTGCTGCTTTGTGGAGTGGGGTCCCTGATTTCTGTTGTAGTCTTTCTTCTGGCCTGGGCATCACACTCCCTGAAACGTTCTGCCCAGAGGTGGAGGGTCTTGCCATCCTGGCCTCTAATTCAGGATCCCTGGGAGGCTGTCCAGAGGAAGAGGCTGTCGTCTCCTGGAAATTCTTTGCTCTGGCCAAAGGCTCATGAGTTGTGTTAACAAAGGGTGTCGATTTGGTCTTGTGTGAAGCCTGAATCTGACCTTGCTCTAACCCATAAACCCAGAGCTGTTTGCTGGAGACCGCTGGAGGACTGTTTGCCAAGGGAGGGGAGATCCCAGCGAGAGTCACTTGATTTGGTGGGCGGTGGCTCGGGCAGGCTGTGGGCATCTCTTCTTGCCTCTGCCATGTCCCCTTTGCCTGCTCTGAGGTGCTGAGTTGAAAACTGTGGGAATTTTGAGGTCTCTGATCACCATCAGATGAACTCCTGGGATTCTGTTGCTTGAAAATGACACCATGGCTCCCTGACTTAGAAGGATCCTGGTGGAGGTGTGTGGAAGGGCCCTGCTTGGACTGGGAAGGTTTGGCAGCAATGGAGGAGCCCGAGACTGTGTTCTGATGCTGTCCTGCTAATAATTTCTCAGCTCTACGGGCCAGAGCCTTTTGCCGATTCTCTTCAATTTTTTTCCTCTGCTCCTCTGTAAGAGGCAAGGACATTTTAACAGGGAAATGTTCATGCAGGAATGTCAATCTTTAATCGGAAACTTGGCAAAAGCTGAGAAGGAAAAAACAATATTGAAATAAACATTAAATGTATGTATTTGCTTACCTTGATTTTAACAAGCTTTTGTCCCAGGAAATGCACAAGGAGCCAAAGGATATATGAAAGTTTCTTTTATAATCAAACACATACCCACACAGATAGTAGGTAGCATATGCCCAAAACCATGACTCTGACAAAAAGTAAAAAGCAAGGTCGATCAAATCCAAAGCCAAAAAGGTATTTCAACTGCAATATTTTTCTCCCTCTCATCCACCAGCCAACATGAGTTATCAGATCCCAAAAAGTTATACAATGCAACCTAAATCCATCAGATAATGAGCAGGGCGACATTTCAAACTAGAAAGGATAATGGACTAGATTGACATAGACCAAAACAAACACATACCATGGCATGACACTTGCTAAAACAGCCTCTTTCCAACCTGGAAGAAGGAAAAAAGCATTAGCATCACATATACTGCACACTAAATTCACCCCTCGAATATCATCGTTTTATCATTCCTGGCAAGTCAGTCTGCAGGTGGTAAACCCCCCACCATAGAGCAACGAGTGACTGACTCTTCTGGAAAAATAAGGAAAGAAAAAAGTAATACACTCATTGTACAAATTCAGACGCTACATAAAGATGTAAAGAAAAGAGTAAAATTAATGTGTAATCTCAGTATCCATCAATAACCACTGTTCATAGTTTAGAGTACAGTATAATTCTGATTTTTTTCTATCCATATCCATAGATACAGGTCATGTATAATATTTGGAAGACAGATAATTTATTACAAAATAGGATCATTATATATGTTCTGTTTTGTATCCCTATCCCGATTTCTTTTTTCCAATTAATTTACTTAGATCATTCTTCTATGAGCTGAGCCACTTTTACAATACTCTAGACCCAGGCGCTGGACACCAATTTCCCTGGCTTGATTCGAACTGAAGATCCGCTACCCAATGTAACGCCACGCAATGTTTATAATATGACAAGGAGGGGGGGGGCCTCTGAGAAGCGCCCGAGGGTAAAAAGCTTTCCTTCCTGCTGGGACTCTCTTTGACCAAAACTCCAAACATCGATCCCTAGAGACCTTCCACTTCCTCCAACCACCAGCAGTTAAGAAGGAGTTAGGGAAAGGCATCGTTCCCGAGCTCGGCTGCAGTTCTCAGGCTCCCCGGGTAAAACACTCCTGCCTAACTTTCCAATCAGCGCTCCGCTGCGCCCCCAGACTCTCCAGGTCCAAGGCCAGGTGCGCTGCCTCCACTAGCCAGGGCAGACGACGCCATGGGAGACGACGCCATGGGATGAAGTCCCATTGATCAGCCCCAAACCATAAAGCCATCCCACTACATGGACGCCCCTCTTCTTTGTGCTGAGACCTGTGTTCCACCCCATTTTGGGGGCGCGCCTCTCCCCGACCTGGCAGTATGGGAGCGCCACTCCCACCCCTATCATCTCCACTTGGATTCGCCCTTTCCGTTGGCCCACTCCCTGCTCCAGGGTGGCATCTGGTCTCGTCCGCCACCACCGCCTTCCTCCCAGTTTACCTTCTCACCCGGTGAGGCCTAGAACGTGAGCCACATTAGCACCCGACCCCGAACCCAGGCGCGTCTCCAGGGCCGCCCCGAGCCAGGTTACTCTTCCAGGTGGCCGGTTAGGCCCAGTTACTCGAGCGCTGCCGGTTTGCTCGCCTTATTTCAGCAGCCAAGCCTCTGATGCAGTGCTGGTGGTGGTGGTGGTGGTCGCTCCCCGAGGAACTACACTTCCCAGAGGGCAACGCGGCCCCAGTTACGCTTTAAAAACTGAAAGACCTCAGACGCGACCCGAGCGGTGCTGCAGGGCCTTCTGGGATTTGTAGTTTGAACTCGGGGCCTGGCGAGAATTAGGAGACGCAACGTCGTGGGCGGGGCTGAAATGGTGCACCCTGGGAATTGTAGTCCTCGAGTCCCTCAAAGGTTTCAGCAAGCACCAGACCGTGAAAGCCTGGGTTGTTGTTTCCAAAACTGGAGTCACGCTGTCAGGAGTTGTCGGAGGTTTTTGTTTTACATGCTCTTCCTTATTTTTATTAGCACCCAGGAAGGAAGCAATATGAGCTGTGCAAAATGTACAACATCGTAGTAACACAGAGTTTGATTTGACAAGCCAAAGATAGTGCAACTGTGGGTAATCTCATAGTAATACGGAGAGACGGGCAGACGGATTTGGTAGCTCTTAACAAAAGTATCCCCAGGGGTATCCATTCCTGATTTGATAACCTTGCAATTTAAGCACCACCTGCTGTTCCAACCCCGACCTGACCTTCTTGGATCAAAAGAGAATTAGCATTGTCGTCACTGTCATTGCTGTCATCACCATTGTCTTCATCAGTCATTGTGTTGAGCATTTAATGTGAATTATCTCATTTAATCCTCACTACAACCTTAAGGAACACACAGTATTTGTATCCCCCTTTTACAGATAGGAAAACTGAGCAGCTATTGGATAACTTTTTCAAAGCCTTATTAGCCTATTTGTGATTCTGACTCTGGAACCCACATTTTTGAGAGAAAATTAGTAAGCTGACACTATCAGAGTCAGTTTACCCCATTTCTGAGCACCAACACCCTTTCCATTCCATAATCAACTCCACCATTAAATATTGGTGGTGAATATAATATTTCCCTGTCATCAGTATTCACATAAACGTTGCTATTCTATTTTCAAACATGGCTCATTTAAAAACAAAGAGGTAGATCTCTACTTAAGGATTTGGAAAAATGGCCAAGATGTATTGTTAAGAAAAACAAAGCACATCAATGTGTATAGTTTGATGCATTAAAAATAAAAATCCTACCTATAAATGCATGTAAACTCATAGTTCAGGAACAGGGGAGGATGGGATACACTCCTCTCCTTTTTAATCTATATTTTTCTGAATTATTTGAATTTTCTTATAATAATCATATAGAAGTTGTGTGACTTTTGAAAAAGTAAATCGGGTTGGTTTTTTAAATGACAAAAACATTGGCCTGGCTACAGGCCTTGAGTGAAGTTCAGCACTAGATAGTGTTCAAATCTCAGCTCCACCCCTTTTATTGGCCACATCAACACACGACCATGCCTCTAAGTTCTCATCTGTAAAGTTAGGACAAGAAAACAGTACTACCTTGCTAAATCTCCTTGTGGTGAGGATCAAACTGAGAAAATACAGGAGAAGCACTTAGTGAACTGTGAAATCCCAAAACAGATGGGAGAGGGATGTTCCTATTATTTGAGTTCAATCTTCTCAGGTCCTTCATTTCTCTACACCCAGCAGCCATTTCTTACTATATAGTGTGAACAGAAATGAATGAACATCTTTCCCTGCCCTTTCTATTCCCCAGCAGACTCAGTTAATTTGCTAAGAAAGCTGGGTGCTGGGCACTTCACCCACGTCTGCTACCAATTCATACGACAGTCACTGCCCTTGGCTGTGCTCAGTTGGCTCACCTGTAGAATGACATATTGCCCTTTGATGTGTGCTAAGAAGGCATGTGGACCAGTGGAGCTTGGATTGTAGTATTCCTATGGATTCATGGGATCAAAATCCCAATTTGGCAAGTCTGGATTTGAACTAAAAGTTGTACTTACCTTTCTAGCTCAAACATTCAAAAATTCTAAGAATGTGAAATTTGAATTATACTCCAATAAAGATGTTAAAAAAAAAAGAATTCAGTTAAAAAAAACCTTGTCTTCAGAAAGTAAACTAATCAAATACCACTCATTGTTCATACCTGCTTTGTCAACAGCACCGTTTATTGAGTACTGTTATATGCACGGCTTTTTAAATTTAAATTTCTATACTTCCAAAGTTCTTCAGGCAACTTATAGTAAAAATTCTTTCATTGAAAAGGTTTAAAGGCCTGGAGGAAAGCGCCTGGAGCCAAGGAATGCAGGGAGAGAAGAGCCTAGTTATAGCAGCTGAGCTCCAAATTAACTCAGGGCTTCCTGGCAGCTAAAGCAAAAAAGTGAAAACATCGTGCAAGGCCTTCAAATAAACACCGCACTGCTGAAGCTCCCAAATGCAGGTCAGCTGGGCGGTGCCAACTGGTTTGAAGTGTCACCTGGTTGCCTTAGACGCACACAAACAAAAGGACAATGTGATAGGCATCTTGTAAAGTTAATTTTTAAAGATTTATATAATTATGTAAAATTACATAAAAATGGCTTGAGGGCTTCCCTGGTGGCGCAGTGGTTGAGAGTCCGCCTGCCGATGCAGGGGACACGGGTTCGTGCCCCGGTCCGGGAAGATCCCACGTGCCGCGGAGCGGCTGGGCCCGTGAGCCATGGCCGCTGAGCCTGCACGTCCGGAGCCTGTGCTCCGCAACGGGAGAGGCCACAACAGTGAGAGGCCCGCGTACCGCAAAAAAAAAAAAATTGGCTTGAGAGTTCATCTAGTAGTTTTTTAAAGTTTAACTGACTTTTCTTTAGTAAAGTGATGAATGTCATAAATGCCTTTATTTACCAAAATTAAAAGTAGTTTTTCTTTCAAAAATATTCCATTATATTTAGTCTGTGAAATCCAAAAATCTGGCAGACACAATTGCAAGGGATTCCAAAGATGAATAAGATCCTGTTCCTGTTCCTCCAAAAGATTACGGTATTTGGAGGATAGAAGACAAATAGCTAAAACTGTGAGATTTAGCAAATGTCCCAAATAATTGTCCCCAACATTGCATGCACGTACTTATATTTAAAAGGTATTACTTATCTGAAATTTAAATTTAACTGAGGGTCCTATATTTTATCTGACAACCATAAAACCAGTCCACTCCTACTGTATCAGCGGGCAGTGAACAAATATGCATTGATAGATAGATGATTCACACATATATTGATACGCTGAATTTTAAAGCTAGAACGGACTATGTGGTTTTATATGTGAGGAAACAGAGGCCAGATCAGCTGCTAGTTCAGACAGCACCTTTGTGTGTTGTAAAACCACACCCAGAGGCATTAGCTGTGCCTGACCAGGCAGAGGCTGGGCTGGAACGGGGAACATCATTTCCACTGTAGGACTCTTTCTGACACTAATTAAACATACAGATAATCGTTGCATGCTTGCAGTTGCCTGACAGTATGTCTGAGTACCTACTGCAGTCCTCTTCCTGGAGCTTACATGCTAGTGATGCAGGCCCTGGGCTTCCCTCTTCCCTCTGTTTCTGATCCCCTAGAGAGGGCTTGACGGCCCTTTGGGAAGAGAGTTTCTGACAGGCACCTCAAGGGCATGTCATCACTCAGGTTAATTACACCTAGAGCACTGTGATAAGATTCCGGAGCAGGTGCAAGACTTTGGGTGGATAAGGAGGCTGTTCCTTCCTCGGGTGCCACCAGTTGGTAAAGACATTTGTATATCCAAAGCACAGAGGGGCCATGTGAAGGTTTATAAGCCAAGAAATTCACCTTCCTTAGCTGGTTGTTCCATTCTGATGGACTTAATTGCTTTGAGTCTGACAGTTCAGTTTTTCTCCCTTCTCTCATCTGCATCCCCATCGCTCCTCCCCCCAAAACCTCTAAATGTATTATAAAGACAGAAACTCAGTATTATTTCTACACCATGCATCCCACAGTTTGGTGTGAGGGTTCTCTAAGCATCTTAATTTCTCAAACTTTCTGGTCTTGGTGGCTGTGATTAATTCACAAGCCTCTCCCTCAAATCTGGCACCTTTTCTGCTGGGATGGCTTTGCCAAAAGCACCCCCCCCTTGACACCCTGCTCCAGTTTTCTTAAACCTGTGAAGTTTCACTTTTCCTGTTTCTCCAAAATCACAAATTCCACTTTATTCACCATATGAATGGATATTCATATATTCATTTAGCAACAATTCAAGGACCTGCTATGGGCCATACACTGGGCAAAGGCCCTGGGGTTGCAACAGTCAATAAAAACCCAAAGATGTCACCCTTTCTTCTTAAAGCTTACAGTCGGGTTGGGGAGGCACACACAGACACACACACAGACACACACAAGGAAACAAACTAAATGATAAGTGCTTGAGGGACATGAGCAGAGGGCCCAAGGAGAGACTACAGAAGGAACTACTTCATGGTGGTTAGGAAAGGACTCTCTCTGTTTTTTTTTTTTTTTTTTTGCGGTATGCGGGCCTGTCACTGTTGCGGCCTCTCCTGTTGCGAGCACAGGCTCCGCGGCCATAGCTCACGGGCCCAGCCGCTCGGCGGCATGTGGGATCCTCCCGGACCGGGGCATGAACCCACGTCCCCTGCATCGGCAAAAGGACTCTCAACCACTGCGCCACCAGGGAAGCCCGAGAGAGAACTCTCTGAAGGAAGGCCTTGAAGCTGAGACCAGAAGGAGGAGGGGAGGCAGCCATGTAAATGTCATAGGGAGGAGGGTCCTCAGCCAGAGGCTCCCAGGCAAGAAAGATCTGGGCATGTTAGGGGAGCTGAAAGAAGGCAAGTATGGCCACAGGACAGTGAGAGGGAAGGCGAGGGGCACACGGTGAGGCTGGAGAGGCAAGTAGGACAGATACTGTCAGGGTCCTGCAGGGCCCAGAAAGATGTTTGGATTTTGTTCTGGGCGCGGTGGGGAACTACCGCAAGGATTCACCCTGGAGTAGTGCGATATGGTGCGTGTGTTAAGAAGATTGTTCTTGCCGCTGACTGGAGGTTTCCCTGGAGGAAGGCAAGAGTGCCAACAGGAAGGCCTTTTAGGAAGCCAAGCAGGAGTCCAGACCAGGAAGCCCAGTGGCCTGGGGAGATGGTCGCTTTGGAAAGCTCCTTGGAGGGAGACTCCGGCACCACGTCTCCTTCTCAGGGAGCCTGAATGTCTGAATACAGCACACAGCACTCAAAGAGCGCCCCCTTGCTCACCTCCCACTGCGGCGGTGGATGTGAAGTTGCTTAGAAAGCTGGGGTAGTAGATGGAACTTTCTACGGACTGCTGTATTTTTTTCTGTATACTAGGCAGCTTCTTTACAGAGATATGAATGGGAAAAATTGCGTTCTTTCATGATGATTAAAGGAAAATGGAGGCAAAGGGGAGACAAGTAGCTTGTTCAATGATACAGATAACACTGGAACTCAAAGTCTCAGACGTCCTACCTCCTACTCTTCATCCAGTACGCAGCTCCCTAGGTGCTACAACAAGGGAAGAGCCATCAGACTTTGCTTAATATTCTACTCTTGATATAGAATAGGTAATCCATCCCATGGGAAATTGCCCCCTTGGCAGCCCCCCATTTGTGCTCACAGATGCGAAAATTTAACATTCAATTAGAAGTCGCTGGCTTGGTGCAATACCCCTGAAGGCCACCAGGGGGCGAATAATAGTCCATGATCCTAGCCCGCGTTACTGCTTCCCATCACTCTGTCTGGGCTCCTCTTTACTCCTTGGTTCTCTATGTTTATCTCTTCTTCTTTCTTTCTTTTTCATCTTATATTACATTTATTACCTTTTTATTCTTCCCTTTCCCCCCTTCCGCTCCTCTAACCCCATAACCAGCCTGCCCACATCATGGAACTAAAACTTATTTTTAGTAGTTTGTTGCATGTATTGAATTTCTCCTGGTTTTCAGTTCTCAAAGACTGTAAGGGTAACACTTTATATTACCCTCCCCTAGACATTCCCCGCTCGCATTTGTTTGATTTTTACTTCTGTGGCCATCAATTGCCTTCCCCCCTTCAATAGAGAAAGAAAGGGGATCCACTCCTGACTCAAATAAAACATCACACAAACAAAAGGTCGTTCAATCGTCAAGGAATTTCAAAAGTAGAGGGAGGGCTTCCCTGGTGGTGCAGTGGTTGGGGGTCCGCCTGCCAATGCAGGGAACACGGGTTCATGACCCGGTCCGGGAAGATCCCACATGTCGCAGAGCGGCTGGGCCCGTGAGCCATGGCCGCTGAGCCTGCGCGTCCGGAGCCCGTGCTCCGCAACGGGAGAGGCCACAACAGTTGAGAGGCCCACGTACCGCAAAAAAAAAAAAAAAAAAGTAGAGGGAAATTTAAGTGGCCTTGAGGGCCGCATGCTATCTCCACTGTAACTAAGACAGCATCTAAATAACCATGCAAAGTGTGGGGTTCCTCTGGATCTGAGAAACATGCTGCTCCTTCCTTCCCTTACTCCAGTATTTCATGTGTCTTAACTGTCAGAAGATTCTCCTTAGTGTCCACTCCAGATTCTCTGCATGTTCAAATTTGTTCTGTCTATGGGAGAGGGATATATGGAGGCAGCTGCTATCTATTTTATGTTCCCACTGACCTGGGGGCTTGCGATCAATCCCTTCTGCGGAGCCACGCCGCAAGCTGCAGGTTGAGGCATTAGGGTGGTGAGGACACAGGTTGGCCGTCTGCTGAGAACAGAGCTATTTCCACCTGCATTAGAAGGAGGCCCGCTCAGACTAAATCACAGAGAAGGAATAGTCCCATTTATCACAAGGGTAAATTATCCTAATTGAGCGGTTAAGAGAATGAATGCTTTCTAGGTAGTTTACAGTAAGGGACCTCTTTCTCCTGGCTGCAATAATAGAAAACCACGGACCATCAGATCCATTTGGGAAAGCTCATTAGCATCCAGCCCACTCACCTCCTTGGTCCTCCAGCCCTTGTTTCCAGGAAATCAACCTCCCTCTTAGCAATCAGTTCAATATTATTTGAGTTTTTATTTTCCTCTTGTAAGCTTCTGAAAGAGCAGGGACTCTCTCCTTAACCCTACTTGTACAGCAAGTGATGTGTAGTCCTGTTAAGTATAACATACTCAAGCCTTTCAGAGTCCCAGCATGAGTCTGTACTTTGAAATGATGGAGGTAAATCCCCACCTTCCACTACCCCTCAGTTTCCAGTAAACAGACAACTCCAGAATTCCTTCTCAGCACCCTCTCTAGCTTGCTACATGCACCTCCTTCTCTGCTTGTAAACAAATGAAAATACTTAGTTACTTGCTTTTCTCACAATTTAAAAGTCCTGTGTCATGCTATCAGTTGAAGAGATAGCATTTAAAAATATTAATCAAAAAACCATATATTTTTTGAATAAGCAATACATTCACATGATTCAAACTCTGTACACATGTAAAAACACATACAGTGGAATGTTTTCTTCCAGCTGGAAGCAGATTTAACACGAAGTTATGTAAGCTTCGACTTCAGGGACCCTCATTTGCAATAGGCCTCCTCTAAGGTCCTGTACCTAATTCTATATTCATTTTGTATTATTTTTTCTTGAAAAGCTGCCCTGTCCTGGGACTCCCCTGGTGGCGCAGTGGTTAAGAATTGCTTGCCAATGCAGGGGACATGGGTTCAATCCCTGGTCCGGGAAGATCCCACATGCCACGGAGCAGCTAAGCCCGTGCGCCACAACTATTGAGCCTGTGTGCTGCAACTACTGAAGCCCGTGCACTGCAACCACTGAAGCCGGTAGGACTAGAGCCTGTGCTACGCAAGAGAAGCCACCGCAATGAGAAGTCCGCGCACCGCATTGAAGAGTAGCCCCCACTCGTCGCAACTAGAAAAAGACCGCGCGCAGCAACAAAGACCTAACGCAGCCAAAAATAAATAAAATAAAATAAAAAAAGCTGCCCCCTCCCAAATTGTATAAGCTTCAGTATCTCGAAGACTTGCATCTGCATCTGCCTGCATCCCTGTTTTTTAGCCACCCATCCCTTGCCCAACAGGCAACAAATGTCATCATTTTCTTGCATATTTTTCTGGATATATTTTATGTACATGTAAATAAAACCATATTCATCCCTCATTCCTTTTTCTATACAGGGTAACATGCTAGTCACATGGTTCTGCACTTTGATCTTTGCATTTGTACTGAAGTAAGTTAATTTCTTCCTATTTTGGCTTCCTCCATTATAAAATGGAAAAATTGGGCTTATCCCAGAGACTTCCTGTTAGGATTAAATGAGATCATGTAGAATTCTTAGCCCATTGCCTGGAACATAGGAAGTGATCAATATATTAAGCTATTATTCTAGAGTTAAAATTTAAAACGTGCTACAAAGCTATGCTAATGCAAACAGTGGTGGGGCTGATAACATAACGACAGATGAAACAAAGTAAGAAGCCTCCGCAACTCTTTATTATTTGTCTGCAAGATGCCATTGTCCATGATTGGAATACAAACACTAAAAAGAAAATGTTTGTCTCTTATAGTCTAGGGGAAGAGAGGAGATGTATGTCAAAAATACATCCCACATGCCGCAGTGAAGATCCTGCGTGCTGCAGCTAAGACCCAACGCAGCCAAAAATTAAACCAAAAAAATATATATATATATATGTGTGTATATATATATATAAATTATTTAAAAAAATGTGATGGTGGGTGCAGAGGGCCCACAGGACAAGGAAGGCAAAGTAGATGGAGTGGTACCTGAACTGGCCTTTGAAGGACAAGTAGGAATTTGACATCCAGAAATAACCAGGAAAAGTGGTAGCTCCAAGGATGATCGGATCTGACAGAATCACAAATGCTGAGGAAAATTTGGTTAATTAAATGAAATAACTTTTAAGAGAGAGAGTTATAGATTGACAGGACGTTTTCCTGAAGGACACAATCTTTGGGGGCCTTTTGGCAAGTCTGAATGAGTAAGGGAGGGCCAGGAGTCCCTCGGTAGGGGGTGTTACATGGGCTTTGATTGAATTTGGCATCTCAATCTAACTCTCAACCGCAATTGAAGTGAGGGGGGCGGGGGGAGTCTCAATGTTCACAAATCCAATCCCTCATGGACAGATTCAAAGTTTAAATCTTTAGCTAACGCTTTGTCAATAACATGTTCTAATTACATTTGAGGTTTTGAAAACATGGCTCTGTATGATAATTGCTGTGAAGTGGATTTTAGTCACAGGGACTTGTACATTGTACTTGTACAGAAGACGTAGAGAGATTATGAAATCATGTCATTTGATTGCAACTGCAGATCCTGACAATGCTTGGAACAACGGGAGCCCCCAACCACATCCCCCCTCCCCTGCTTCACCTCCTCCCCTGTGTATCAAGTGTATAAGTAACATTACATGTGCAAAATGGCCCATAGGTCATCTAACCATTCCCCAAGGCCAGATGGGGCTTCGGGGAAACTGAGTGCCAAGCCACGTATTAGATAAAATGAATCTTACATCTTGATCTCAGAAATTCAAGAGCCCTATGGCTGAGTCAGCTTCCGGATAAACACAGGACCCAGAGAAGAACCAGTTCCCTAAGGCTCTGTCATTGGACTGAACACGTTTCAGACCTAAAGAGAGAGCCTCTGAAACTGTCTCCCCACAGCATGTGTAGGGTGGGCTTCTTCTACCCATCTGACACCTCTTTTGCCAACTCCTCCACTCAATCTAGATTTCCCTTGGCCCTCCAGTCCTCACCCAAACAGTGTGATCAGCAAGTCATTCAGAGAAAAGCTTTTTAATTAAGAGGAGTGCAACAAATGATTAAATCAGAGTCATTTATTACCCTGCCATCTGGCCAGGACTCCTCCTGGCCCCCTTCTCCTCTGAGCCTGCGTAGGCATAGAAAGGGACAAAGGGGATGGAACGTGGGAAGAACTGTCCAACCCTTCCTGGAAGCAGGGAGGGGGTTTCAGGAGGATTTCTTGGGATCGTTTCCATACTTTAGAAACTTAGCCTCAGTTTCCTTACCTGTAGAGTGGGGGCAATAACATCTACCTCAGTGCTTGTGAGACACCTGGCACAATGGCGGGCGTAGCAGAGGTGCTCAGGAAATGTAAGTTGAATCTGAAACCTGTAAATTAGGAGCTTTGTTCTGAAGGCAGTATCAGCTGTGGCAGGAGTGAGGCGACGAAAGTCGTCCTCTGGTAAGCAAGCCCCAGCTGGTTCTCTTTCTGTTGTGACACACAATGGCATTCCCCGGTCCTCTCCCCCAAAAGTCAGGGAGCTCAGGAAATCCATGCCCTCCTCTCACTCCTACCCCCTCCAAACCTGGATGTCAGGCATTATCCTAAGGGAAATGCAGCAGGAGCCTTCCGTGTCTGGTTTGGGCATGATAAGAAGAGGGGCTGGGAAAGGCTTAGAGTTGAAAGGGGCTAGAAATGGAACTTAGGGGTGTATTTCAATAGGTGACAGCTCAGCGAGGACTCCACTAGATGATGTAGTGAAATAGACGCTAGTCCCTAAAAGTAAAATCACCACAAACGTGACAGCTACGAATGAAGACTAATACAGGGATATTGAAGTCTCAATTACCACAAGCCGCTTTGCTGTCAGTGATGTGACTTCCAAATTGGTGAACAACTCCTGGTAAAGCACTGAACAAAATATAAAGTATAATCTTCCTGCAGTTTACATAGTAGTTCCATTCTTAGGGTATACTTAGTGTATATTAAAAGCCTTTTAAAAAGTCTTTCTGTTTACATATAAAATGAAGTTACAGTCTAAAGCTCAGATGATTATAAATGAGTTTCCAGCTCTGTAAATATCTAGTGGGGGGCTTCCCTGGTGGCGCAGTGGTTGAGAATCCGCCTGCCAATGCAGGGGACACAGGTTCGAGTCCTGGCCCGGGAGGATCCCTCATGCCGCAGAGCAACTAAGCCTGTGCACCACAACTACTGAGCCTGCGGTCCAGAGCTTACGTGCCACAACTACTGAAGCCCGCGCGCCTGGAGCCCATGCTCTGCAACAAGAGAAGCCACCGCAGTGAGAAGCCTGTGCACCACAACAAAGAGTGGCCTCCACTCACCTCAACCGGAGAAAAGCCCACGCACAGCAACAAGGACCCAATGCAGCCAAAAATTAAAAATAAAATAAGCTACCAATAAAAAAAAAAAAATCTAGTGGGACATTTGAAAGTTGTGTGGAGCGTGGCGTGAGGTATGTGTAGGATTGTTGCACAAGTTGCAATAAATGAAGCTGCTGGGGTCCCAGGCTCTGCTTGCCAGGAGCGGGACCTCTACCCATCTTTGGGGCAAGCCAAATCACTCCACACTTTTCCAAAGTACCCCCTAGGGGGTGATCCTATGCTAGGCTAAAAATTAAAATGTGAATCAAATTAAATTAAATGTAAAAAAATTTAAAAGACAATCAAGACGTTTTAAATGTAAAAATACACCTTGAGGGACTTTCCTGGTGGTCCAGTGGCTAAAGCTCCATACTCCCAATGCAGGGGGCCCGGGTCTGGATCCCTGGTCAGGGAACTGGGTCCCACATGCTGCAACTAACGATCCCGCATGCCTCAACAAAGATCCCACACGTGACAACGAAGATCCCGTGTGCCACAACTAAGACCCTGCGCAGGCAAATAAACAAATATTAAAAAAAAAAAAAAAGGCACCTGAGAAATTTTGAGCTGGATATTAAATGAGATGAAAGAATTTTTGTTCATTTTGCTTGGTATGATAAAAAAATAATTTTATGTAAAACGACAGATGTGCATACAATAATGCAAAAATGGAAATTTCAGTGGTGACCACCTGAGTACAATATGTCTATGAGCTTTATAGAAAATAGTTCCTGGAGTGGCTGCTCAACTCACAAAACTCATTCTTCTCTGGGAACGTCCTCCATAAGGTATTCAAGGTGAGCCCTCGTTTGTAACGTAAACTGCTCCCACGCCACCCCGCCCCAACCCAGGTGACTGGTTGAGGTCGGGGTGGGGTACACCTGACCCAATCAGATGCTCCTTCACAGGAACCTGGCACCTTGACCTGGGAGCCTGGGGTGTGAGAGTTGTTCACATTAACAGTGCTCCCAGAGAAGCCCCATAGACCTCAAGTACTCAGGTCTCCAGAACCACCTTGTTTCCTGCCCTTCTTTGGGTTTGGCAATTCAGTCCTCCCATGGTTTCTATGGGACACCATGGAATCCTTCCCCCAAATTCCATCTCTTTGTGCTCAAGCCAGCTAAAATCGATGCCTGCTATTTACCGCTAAAGAATCTTAGTAAGATTCTTTCATCCTGGAGACAAATTCCGTATCAGGAGAGGATTTACAGATTAAAGATTGACTACCATATAAGACAGGAATAAAGACACAGACCTACTAGAGAATGGACTTGAGGATATGGGGAGGGGGAAGGGTAAGCTGTGACAAAGTGAGAGAGTGGCATGGACATATATACATTACCAAACGTAAAATAGATAGCTAGTGGGAAGCAGCCGCATAGCACAGGGAGATCAGCTCGGTGCTTTGTGACCACCTAGAGGGGTGGAATAGGGAGGCTGGGAGGGAGACACAAGAGGGAGGGGATATGGGGATGTATGTATATGTATAACTGATTCACTTTGTTATAAAGCAGAAACTAACACACCATTGTAAAGCAATTATACTCCAATAAAGATGTAAAAAAAAAAAAAAAGATTGACTACCATAGATTAGGTCCCTTGGAAGTCAGAACTGGAGAATTATTTGATTCTTCAGTGTGGTTATATTTAGACAAACCCTGCAAAGAAGGATGCAGTTGAAAGTGGCAAATCACTTGTCTTTTTCTCATGTGATAGCATACTTTACCTTGCTTTTAATGGTTACATAGTATTACACTATGTGAGTACATCATAATTTATTTAAGCAATCCTTTGTTGTTAGATTTCCTCCAATTTTTTGTTATTTTGTACAATACTGCAATGAATAGCTTTGTCTCTAAATCTTTGTGCACGCAGATAATTATTTCTTTCCGATAATTCCTGGAAGCTGATTTCCAGGAGCTTTGTTGAGAGTGACTGTCTCCCGATATCTTTGCCAGCATCCAAGAGAGTATTTTTGGTCAGCCAAAGTCAAAGAGATTACAAAATATCTTATAGTGGTTTTAATTTCTATGTGAGATTGAATTTTTTTTCTGCGTTATTTATTAGTCATGTGCATTTCTTGTTGGGAGGAATTGTCTATTCATTTACTTTTCTTAATTTTCTATTGGGCTTTTTCTCTTATTGATTTGTATTAACTTTCTACCTTAGAGATATTAATCTATTACGTATTGTAGCTATTTTTTTGTGGCTTCAGTTTATTTTTATTTTGTGTACAATTCTTTTTTTTAATAAATTTATTTATTTTTATTTATTATTTTTGGCTGTGTTGGGTCTTTGTTGCGGTGCGTGGGCTTCTCATTGTGGTGGCTTCTCTTGCTGCGGAGCACGGGTTCTAGAGCGTGCGGGCTTCAGTAGATGCGGTGCGTGGGCTCAGTAGCTGTGGCTCACAGGCTTAGTTGCTCCGCGGCATGTGGGATCTTCCCAGACCAGGGCTCAAACCCGTGTCCCCTGCATTGGCAGGGAGATTCTTAACCACTGCACCACCAGGGAAACCCTACAATTCTTTTGAAATACAGAAGTTTGAACTCTAATTCTCCTTTCTGGTTTCTTTCAATTCTTTTATGCTTAGAGAGTTTCTCCATCCATAGAGGGGATAAACAATCATGCATATTGCTTTTTATTTTTTCCCCAGTGCTTTGTATTTTTACATAAAAATGTTGATATGTATGCTCTCATTACCTCTGGTAGATTAAATATGATTGCAAACTCGTTGCTGCTCTTACTTTTGAGACGTGGAGTCTAATTCTCCAAGGTGGCTTTAGTGACTTGATTAACCAATAGAATGTGGTAGAACTAATATCCTGGGAATTCTGAAGCTAAGTTACACTCTTGTTGCACAGGCTAATGGAGTCTTGAGTCTCCATGTAAAGAAGTCTGATTACCTTAAGCCACCATGCAGGAGAGGTTACATCCGAACACTTGACCATCCCAGCTGAGCCCAGAATTCCAGCCATTTGCACAAATGCAAAGCAGGTATCTCCAAGTAACCTCTGTCAACACTAAATGGAGCGGAAGAATCACCCAGCCAAGCCCTGCCCAAGTTCTTGATTTATAAACTCATGAGATATGATATATACAGTTGTCCTTTTAATGCACTAAATTGTAGGGTAGTTTGTCATGCAACAGTAGATAACTGGAACATTACCTCTTGCCTGGGGTATTATAACAGAAGCTGTGAGGTACAGAAAAAGTCCTGGAGTTGCAGGAAAATGGAAGAGGCAAGAGCTTCAACAAGAGTATTCTCATCAATGGGTAATGACTAATGATATTAAAAGCAGCAAGGTTTACAGCTGACATGTACTTTGAACAGAAAAGAAAAAGGCAAATCAATCCCAACCCAAGCATATTTTGAGAAAAAACCCCTTTTTTTAAATAATTGAAAACCATGGAGCATTTTTAATGTACAATACGGAGCACTAAGCCCTTGCCACAGATTTTTCCTCGTTTAATCCTCAACAGACTCCCTGTGAGTGGCTGTCATTATTGTCCCCACTTTACACGTCAGGATATGGAGGCTTCGAGAGGGTCAATAATATACCTGTGGTTACAGAGCTAGAACTAGGATTTGAATACTTGTGTCTGAGCCTGCACACTTGGCCACAGAAATTACCTATTCTTCTCTGCCTTGGAGTGAGGGCAATGCTCTGATATCGAAGTGCCCGTTTGCCAAGGGACAGGTCTGGATGCCTTCTCCCCCACCAGATCCTGCCATTTAGATGTCTCTGAGTCTGTAAAATCAGAGGGCCGGGCCAGACACTCTCCAACCTCTCTTCCAGATCTTGTAAGGCTGTGGTTCTTAAAGTTGAACCATGGGCCTGGCAACATGGACAATACAAAGGTAACAAAGTGGTCTCCCTGAGCCGGGGATTCAGCATGACTTTTCCTACCCAGGGTCCTCTGGTTCCAACCTGGAGGGATGGAGTAAAGTCACTTAGGCAGCAGGTCCTAAGGGGAGGGATCTTGTCTAATTCATCCCTGTATCCCTGCAGCCCAACACGACGCCGGGCCCCTTGAGACATGTTTGTGCCTCAAATAACAGTGACCTCAGCTGAGACCCCAGCCTTCTGAGACCCTCAGACCACCTTGGAGTGCTTTCCAGGGTGTTGCCTTACCGACGTCCAGGAAAAAGACCATGAGGTTATTTCACTCTGCCTCATCCCCGAGACACTGCCTCAGCCACTGACCTCCATGACATTCCTACTGGGTACCACTGCCCTCCAACTACCACAGTTCTAGCTACTTCTCTGACCTCAGGAGAGGAGATGATGCTCACTGCTCTGCTGCTGGGTCTCAAGCAGGTATCAGCCTCTTCCTTCAGCCACTACAGCATCACTGAGATCAGGCTGTAAACCTTAGGGAGACTTTTCCCTAAGTCTGGGATTAATGGAAGAAGTTAGGAAAACTGAGAATTATCAAAATCTCCTGCTCATCCTTCAGATCTATTTCCTTGCTTCGCTTCTGGCTTGGCTCCACTGACAAAGGGCAGCCCTCTTCCGCCTGCCCCAAAACACACTCACACCAGAAATATTCCGGGGCTGTTCTTGGGGTGCCAGCTGAGGAGATATTCTACTCAGGGGAGAACAGATACTTTTTTTTTTCTTTCTAATATAAGTCCCTCCTCCTTATATCCTTAGGGCGAGCATCCAGTTAAATTTGTGCCAGGATGAATGACAATGAGAGTATCCTTTTGCTTCAAGGACAAGCCCTCCTCTCTTCCCTCACAAGGGTGTGTCTGGCAATCACAGGAATGGTCACATTAGTCCATTCTTTCATTTGGCTTCTCCAGTCTTATCCATGGGCATCTCGTTAATGAATGAATGAACGACCTGACCCAAACCAAGGTACCCACCCCGATTCCAACCAATAAGCGCTTACACCAAGCATCTTTTTAAGTATTCAGAGAGTTTCCCCTTCAAGGCAGAGGCTGTAAATTCTAAGCCCAACTCTCAATCCCGTGAATACCAGCCTCCTCTCCTTTGGCTGTTGTCCGTTTCCTAACCCCAAGATCATTAATCACTCTGCTGCCTGCCAGGCCCTTTCTGTCAGCAACTGTTCCCTTTGACCCTCCCTGTCAACCTCTCTCCCTGGCCCCAGCCCTGACAGAGCAGGGCAGAGGGTGGTTCACACCGGCAGCATGGGGTGGACAAAATGAATCAGGGGCGAGAATCTCTCCCACTGCCTTGCTTTGTCCCCCCGCCATTTCACCCCTCTACTTCTAAAGAGCATGCCAGGATTAAAGACCTTTTTTTCCTTGGGATTGGCCAAGGGAAAGTGGTGGCAAGAGGAAGTAGGAAGGAATTTAGGGGGAAACAACAACAATCATTGGAGAGCCTTGCAGAGCTCTGGAAGCTCCCGAATTCTGGCTGCAGCAAGCACTTGAAAAAGTTCTCCAACTTGGACCCAGATCCCCACGGGGAGACAGCCCAAATGTGAGTGCCAAGGAGAGACAGAAAATGATGCTTTGCTTGGAGGCCTCATTGCCTTATTTTCTCTAAAGCCTGATAATTTCCTCAAGGCCCTGGTCAAAGGAGCATGAATGAATTGAGTGACTGCAGTCTCAGTTGGATGAAAACTGTTAAGTAGGCCACTCTTGTCTTCTCTGAGCTCCTGGCAGTATTAGCTCTTTGTGCTAAAAGGAGCAGACGCAAGGGCCTCCCTTCCACTGCCAGGAAGCCTGCTTTAATGGTGACCTGCTGGGAAACGTGCTCCATTCTTTGTCATCTAAAACCTTCGTGACTCTAATGGTAGGAATTGCAGGCCCGATAAGAAGGGAGGATGTCCTAGGCTGGTGGGTAGAGGGGATATTTTTAGGCAGCCAGAGCCTCGGAGAACCCATCAAATCACAGAGGCCCGCCCACTCCACTTGTGTGTCGGCTTTAAATTTGGACTGAATTTTTGGTGGCACAAAAGATTCGGTGCCTCCTGCCATTGGGAGGGCCCATTCTCCCACTCTGCTGTCTCTGGTTATTCCATCTTCCAGCATCCAGCTGGCTCCAACTCTGCCTGAAGAAGAACAGGCGGCCAGACCAGCCTTGCCAGACTGGCCATCTGTCCCAGCTGAGGGTGAGGGTCCCTCCCATCCCAGGGCTTCCCAGGGCTGCTGATGCAGCTGCCCTAGAAAGATTTTACAACCTATGCTCTTGTGGGTGCCACTAATTAGATATGGATCCTGGTAGAGTAACTTCTCCCACTGCAGGAAAGCCAGGCCAAGTCCCTAGTGTCTGCATGGACCGTTTCAGAAAACAGAACCCAGGGGCTTCCCTGGTGGCGCAGTGGTTAAGAATCCGCCTGCCAATGCAGGGCACACGGGTTCAAGCCCTGGTCCGGGAAGATCTCACATGCCGCGGAGCAACGAAGCCCGTGCACCACAACTACTGAGCCTGCTCTCTAGAGCCCGTGCTCCGCAACAGGAGAAGCCACCGCAATGAGAAGCCCACGCACCGCAACGAAGACTAGACCCCACTCGCCGCAACCAGAGAAAGCCCACGCGCAGCAACAAAGACCCAACGCAACCAAAAATAAATAATAAATAATAAATTTATATATGAAAAAAGAAAACAGAACCCAATATCAGCTAAGTGAGGTGAGGGAGAATGAAGAAGAGTGGAATTGTCGAGAGGTGTGGCTTCTAGTCTTGGCTCTGCCACTCGGTAACCACGTGACCTTGGTAATCATTTCTGCTCTCTGGGCCTCAGTTTCCTCCTCTGAAAAATGAGAAAGTCAGATAGGATGTATCTAAGTTTCCTTTTTATGAATACAGTATCACCCCAGATGATCAAATATCTATACAGATCATCCAGGCAAAATCTATAGTGAGTCAGTGGAATTTGAAATTGTGACGTGTCCATATTCGAGGCTCATACTTTCCTTAATTTTATTAATATTTTAGGCATAGGTATTTTGTTGTATTTGGGAAAGTGGGCTGGGAGAGGTTGGGTAGTACCTCATTCTACTTTCTTTGCTGGTGTAGACACAGCTAAAGGGTTTGGATTAATTTGGGGGGACTGGCATCCGAAGTACTTAATCTCTCATCTGCTCTGAGGTGATTTTCTGATGCTGGAGGCTCTATTCTTATTCCATCTGTATCAGTTAGATCACTTTTTATTGCAAGGGACGGAAAACCCAACTTTTTTTTTTTTTTTGGCCATGTCACAAGGGACCTTAGTTCCCTGACCAGGGATGGAACCTGTGCCCCCTGCCGTGGAAACGCTGAGTCTTAAGCACTGGATCACCAGGGAAGTCCCCGGGAAACCCAACTCTAATGGACTAAAGCCAAGCAAGAAAATGTATTTTCTGATATGTCCAAACCATTGTCACTAAATTACATTTCTTTTCTCTCTTCTCAGTCCTGCATTCTCTGTATTTTCTCAAGTCTTAAGTAGGATCTCCCTCCGTGATCACAGGAGAACATCTAGAAGCTCCCAAGGTTGTGTACATCCATTCTGAAGTCTATGTCACTTAAGATAACTTGAGTTGCAAACAACAGAAAATCTGACTCAAGTTAGTGTAATCAATAAGAAAAGTTTTCACCTCACACAATAAGAAATCCAAAGATGTAGTGAGATCCAGATTGGTTAACTAATTGCCTCAACAACGTCATCAAGGAGCCAAGTTTTTTCTACTCCTTCATTTCTAGTATCAATTCTTTTTCTAGAAGAAGAGCCCTCATGGTCACATAATGGCTATTGAAATTTCAAGTGTCATAATTAGACATTGCAAGGTGCAGGAAAAGAAGGAAAACTACCTCTTCCTACAGCTCTTTCTTCAGAAAGAAGAAATGTCCCCTAGAATCTCCTAGAAGACTTCTTCTCATGTTTTATGGTGCAGAATTGCTTCACTTGCCCATTCCTCAACCAACCACTGACACATGGAATAAAATTACCATGTTAGCTTAGATCAGTGGTTTTCAACCTGGGAAGATGTATCACATTGGCCATTTGACAATATCCAAAGACATTTTTGGTTGTCATAAATAAAGTGAGGCGTGCTACTGGCATCTAGTGGGCGGAGGACAGGGATGCTGCTAATCATCTTTTTTTTTTTTTTTTTTTTTGCAGTACGCGCGGGCCTCTCACTGTTGTGGCCTCTCCCGTTGCGGGGCACAGGCTCCGGACGTGCAGGCTCCGGACGCGCAGGCTCAGCGGCCATGGCTCACGGGCCCAGCCGCTCCACGGCACGCGGGATCCTCCCGGACCAGGGCACGAACCCGTGTCCCCTGCATCGGCAGGCGGACTCTCAACCACTCCGCCACCAGGGAAGCCCTGCTAATCATCTTTGATGCACAGTGACAGCTCCCCACAGCAAAGAACTATCTGGTCCAAAACGTCAGTGGTGCTAAGGTTGAGAAACTCTTGCTTAGAAAATCATCTTGGGTGCAATGTCTACTGGAGAGTCAACCATAATATCTTCTACAACGTTCTATCTGGAATTCATCAACAGTCTTAGTTCCAGCATTTCTAACAAAATCTTACTATATCTTATTGTTCTGACTGCATTACATGTCCATCCCTGAACCAGTTACTGTGTATGGGAGAATTAGATGCAGTGATTGGTTGAAGTCTAGGTCACATGTTCCACCTCTGAGCCAGGAACAAGTCAGCTCTACCTGAAGACGTGAGCTGAGAGTGGGGGAAGAAAGGGTAACACCCCAGAGAGAACTGGGAATGGTAATCAAGATGAGATGAGTAGAAGCTAGGCAGCAAAAACGAAACAAACAAACAAAACCCCAGCTGCCCACTACGCCATTCCTCTCACTGACAGACTAGAGAGGCAAGAATTGTGTTTGTACTTTGACGCAAAATAGCAGTAGCCGCAGTAGGCTGCTATAATGGGACCGTCTAGGAACACTCTGGGCTGGCTCCTGTGAACTGCTTATTCCATGTTGTGGTTAGAAGTCCTGTGGCTTTAATGACCTCCATCCAAGCAGCACTTTTCACCTAAGGAAATGCTCAGTCAACCTGGCAAAGTGAAAGCAAGAGAGCAGAGAAGGGGAAAGGGAGAGGAGGAGGCCGCAGTTAAGATTGGTGCGGAGAGAGGGAGAGCTGGGGTACAGGGGTGCTGTGCGTCCCCAACCCTGGATGACTTCTCTGCCCTGGAGCTGAGCCCTGTGGACCACCAGGCACCCTTGTCCTCTGGCTTCCAATTGGCTTTGGTCAATGACTGGTGACTTCAGGAGATGAAAAGGAGGGAAGAGAGAGAGATTTGGTTATTTATTCCTCCTGATTCTCCCGGTTTTGTCATGGTCTGGGAGTGTCTATCTCCCACTAGCGCTTCTGTTGGGTGGTTCCCCTTCCACGGTGCACATTCATTTAGACTCCATAACACTATTCCCTCCCTGTGTCCTCAGGCCTAAAGGTGACTCAACACTCCCCACTGGTTCCCTTAATCTCACCTACACATCTGTGTATAGTATCTTCATTAGAAAGTCTCTGAGTGTGCTGTCCTGACCTCCCAAGGAACCTGTTATAACAGGCAGGTGGCAGGTGCAAGATCCACTCATGCCAGGCGGTCACACCAGGGTGTGCTGTGCCTGGATCACACCTAATATTCTGTGAGCCTAAAGAATAGCCACTCACACCTGTTCCTTAGGACCTAGCCTTATTGGGAAGCCTAATTGTTAAAATGATGGATTTAAGGGTTATTCTCCCTCTCTCCTCCCAATCTCTGCCAACCTCTTTACCCTCTTGTCTAAGCAAGTAGAAAGTGTGCTAACCATGCAATATTTGTAATGGTGCCTACCATTTCTTTTCTTTTTTTTAAAACATCTTTATTGGGGTATAATTGCTTTACAATGGTGTGTTAGTTTCTGCTTTATAACAAAGTGAATCAGTTATACATATACATATGTTCCCATATCTCTTCCCTCTTGCATCTCCCTCCCTCCCACCCTCCCTATCCCACCCCTCTAGGTGGTCACAAAGCACCGAGCTGATCTCCCTGTGCTATGCGGCTGCTTCCCACTAGCTATCTACCTTACATTTGGTAGTGTATATATGTCCATGCCTCTCTCTCGCTTTGTCACAGCTCACCCTTCCCCCTCCCCATATCCTCAAGTCCGTTCTCCAGTAGGTCTGTGTGTGCCTACCATTTCTTGAACACTTATAGTATGCCAGACACGTGCCAAACACTTTATGTGCTTTATCTCATTTATCTGCACAACAAACTTATGGGTTAGATACTACTTTTCCCGTTTTAAAAAAGAGGGAACTGAGGCTCAGACAGTTAAGTAACTTGCCCAAGGTCAAACAGCTGGTATGTGGCTATGGTGGCTAATACCAGTGGTCACCAAGATTTCTGATTCTTTTCCCCTTCCTGGATATATGGAAAACTATATTCACCATCTCTCTTTGCAATCGGGCAGGGTCTTGTGGATAGGGTTGCCAATGGATTGTGACTTCAAGTGACAAGGTGCTCCTGCGCTGACACATTTTAGAGCTGGCATGCGGTGTTCAGTGCCCGATTCCTCTGCCACTTCAATCACGGGAGCACGTGTTGAGATGGGGGTGCCATGAGACTAAAGCAGCCTAGACCGCTGAGCCACTACATGAAGGCAGCTGCCCTGCAGAGTCACTAGGACTGGTACTGACTTGGAGAGAAGGTCAAATAAACTTCCAGTGTGTTAAGAAACTGAAAAAGTGGTGCTGTTTGTTATTGCAGCATAACCTAATCATTCCAAAAATGGAAGCAGAGTCTTGGATTATATAAACAGCTTGGCCACTAATCAGCCAGATGACTTCAGAGATTGGTTACAATCTGGACCTCAGTTTCCCAGTCTGTAAAATGTTTGCTTGGGATCGGAAGAGCAAGGTGGTTCATTCTGGTTTACCATTCTATGAAATACTCTGTGGTAGCCTGAATTTGAGCCAGGTTTTTATGTGTGAGTGGAAAATAAGTCTCTGGTTTCCCTCTCAACTGCATATGCCCCGGTCACTTGATGGTTTCCCTCTCACTGCATATGCCCCGGTCACTTGATACTAACTCAGCACTTCCTCCTCCTTTCCAAGGCTCCTGACTGCCGCCTGACACCACCCACGTGGTCTCTCCTCTCTGCCACATCCTCAATCCAGAGCCATCTGTCGGGGTTTTCAATTTGGGGATGCTCCTGGAGGGGAATGAATAGCCACCCTGCTCCGTGTCAGCCACAGCCTTGCTGCCCACTGCTGGTACCCATGACTGCACAGGCTTCTCTGAGCTCTTTTTCTAGGAAGGCAAATGGTATTATTAAATATTCAAGAAGGCTGCAGTGAGGCAGTGGACATGATAGACGGAATCTTCTTCTCAGTTGTCCTGAGAGGGCAGTTGCCGGCTCAGAGTCAGGCTGAGACAAAGGGAGAGGTGGCCTCAGCCGAAGGTTCCCCAGGATCCTCTGGATCTGCCTCTGATGTGTCCACCCCACACCTGGCTCCAGAACGTGAGGGCTTTTGTTCTTCATGCGGACAAAATCCTCCACTGACCAATCCTCCTTGGTAACATATCATCTCGTTCGAGTGACATGTGATTATGCATGGAGCTATGGGCATCTGAGACGTACAGATACATACACAGTCCTAAATAGAAAAATAATCTATATTTATACCACAAACTCTCCCAGTTTATAGTGTACAATGATACCCACACCCTGTAACCTTTAGCCATGTACATACATGTAACCTATTTTAACAGAGAGCCCACTTAATGCAACGTGGCTTTCAAAAAGCCTGTTTTAAATGGCTACTCATTGTGCACATGTAGATCGATAGCTAAACAGATAGAAATATTGATTTTTAGATACATATGTAGCAATAATAAAACCTTGAATTTATATACCTTCTTTCTCCTGGGGAATTCGCAGGACGTGTCAAGTCTCCCCTATGTGGATAGCACAAAAGTTTATCTGTAATATCGTGTGAAGTGGAATTAATATAAACACATAGAAAGCCCCCCATGGCGTCCTGGTTTATGTCACCTTGTACCTCATATACCTTGAACATCTGGATTCACGTACCTTCCAAAATAAAGGAGACTTGAGTTCTATAAATCATAACAAGAAGATGTAATGTAAAACCATCCATGTGCATGCTACAATATTATGTTCTAAATAATGTCATCTGGAGTTAAAAAAAATTGTACCTGCACATCCTGCAATATCTATCATTGCTGCATTTTCAGATCAGATGTGTTTATTGACACAGAACGTTGTTACATGGGTATCTAACTGTGTCAAACTCCCTTAAGCTATCTGCGATATTGTGATTTATAGGAAAAATATATGTTTGGTCATTCAGATGAGATATGAAATATGAGATATTTCTCACAGATATTTGGTCATCATCTACATTTCCTGGCTCACAGCTCCCCAAACCCTTGGAATTTCCTGAGTGATAAGAGCAACGGGATAGTATTTGGTCTCTTGTCCGCAGTTCCTGAAAACACTTCAGAAAACGTGACTTTTGGATCTCATCCAAGTGTGGGAGCTGGTTGCCTGGAGAACAAACCAAGTGATTAGAGGCTTGGAACTTTTAGTCCCATCCCCTGATTTCTGGGGAGGGGAGAGGACCTTGAGGTTGAATCGATTGCCACTGGCCAATGATTTAGTCAATCATGATTTTGTTATGAAGCCTCCATTAAGACCCAAAAAAGACAGGGTTTGGAGAGCTTCCAGGCTGGTGAACAGATGGAGATATTGGGGGAGTGGTGCTCTTGAAGAGGGCATGGGAGCCGCACACCCCTTCCCACATACCCCACTCTGTGCATCTTTGGCCATTGATTCGTATCCTTTAATATCCTTTTACAATAAACTGGTAATCTAGTGAGTAAATGGGTTTTCCTGAGCTCTGTGAACAACACTGGCAAATTAATTGAACCTGAGGAGGGGATTGTGGGAACCTCTGATTTATTGCCAGTTGGTCAAAAGTACAGGTAACAACCTGGACTTGTGACTGGCAACTGAAGGCTGTCTTGTGGGACTGAGCCCTTCACCTGTGACATCTGATGCCATCTTTGGGTAGATAATGTTAAAATTGAGTTGTATTCTCAGACACCCTGTTGGTGTCAGAGAATCACTTGTTGGTATGGGGAAACCTAGACACACACACTCACACACACAAACTCACACACACGTTGGAATTGGGTTCAGGAACCGTATTTACTATCCACTTAAGATTTGCACACTTGAGTGCGTGTAAGTAAATACCTCAGTATAAAAAAGTATGAAAACACAAAGTCGCCTCTTGAAATCCAGCATGCGTTCTCATAAACTGGGGCTAGGGCGATGGAAGATATGTAGTGCATGGGTGTGTCTAAGAATTCTGTTGGTCCAGATAGCGGTGGGACACTGAGTCCTGATTCTGGAAGTCGTGTGATCATGGCCACTTAACCTCTCTGTGCCTGTTTCCTCATCTGTGAACAAAAATAGAACTAACCTTGAGAAGAGGTATAAAGGCTAAATGAGAAAATCAAGGTAAATCACTTCACATGGCATCTCCACAGAATCACCTCTCAGCAACAGCTGACTATTCCCGTTATGATTGCAATGATCCCAACACCTTGTGCTGACACAGCCAGAGGCCACTCAGTGCAAAGCATCAACTCTGTCCCCCCCCAAGCACCTGCAAAAGTAAAAAGGATTCAATGTAATCAAAGACCTAATTAACGTGCTGGTGGTCCAGCCCTCATCCACAACAGCCAGACAAATGAAGTTCCGTCTTCCAAATTCCCAGCTACTCGTTGTGTTTTCTAACTTCCTCAGCAAACAATACAACCTCTTCCCAACACCAGCTCCCCTACCTTAACATGCTGTCATACCTCTCCTTTTCTAGTCTCAAGACTACCTGCTGGTCCTGGTCCTGTCATCCAGCAATTCCTTTTATATACACCCCTGCAGTTATGTACCCCAGAAAAACTCACCTAGTCCACATGAGTGGTATGTGTGTGTGGAGAATGAACAAAACGTGGACTTTGTAGAAAGAAAGGCCTGGATATGGATCTTAGGCATGCCCCTCAGTGCAAGTTACCTGACCTCTCTGAGTCTTAGTTTCCTTATCTAGAAAATGGGACCACTGATCCCTACATTATAGGCTTGTGAAGTAAGTGCCTAACATTGTTGAAGAGATGAATGGATTAGTGCCAAGTAAGAAGGCGCTTGCTGCAAATTCCTTGCTTAGGGGAATGTCTGCAGTTCTGTTGGGCAAGATAACTCCTTATTAGCTGAAATAAAATTCTGTGCCTCCTTGAGAATTATCTTCTCTGAGCATTTTCATTGAGAGTGAGTCCTAGCTAGGGCTGGCGAGATTTGTGCAATTCACACATACTTGTGAAATTCAGGAACATTATCTCTTACTGACAGACTATAATGACTGCAATAAACAGGGAAGCCTCTGTTCTAATAAACAAGTAATTATAGTTGACCAAAAATGTGTAAACATGAGGCTAATTAGCAAATCCTCTCATAGCTGTTCCCAGTTTGTAGACATGTTTGGGAATGTGGATAAGACCGGACACTCTGTTCTCATCCATAGGTGTATGAATATGTGGGTAATAGCTGCTACCTTCTTGGTCAATCCTTTTTTCTTTTCCCTTTTTTTTTCTGATAGAAAGTATTATATTTTTAAGTCAAGAAAATGGGGTCATTTTAGCATCTTGGTTACCAATGTAATCTCTTTAAACTCAGGTTTCCTAGTAACCGTGGGAGACTATAATTTATTACACAATCGCCTTTAGATATGGGGACACTGGCCTCATTACGTGGGTTCTTTCCTAACTTAGATACAGAGACTGTCAATCCTTGGGATTTGAGAATGATGGGTGATGGAAAGCTGAAAGGGAAGGTGGTTTAGATTAATAAACAGTCTTAAACTAACAAATGGTCTTTACTGAAGCAAGAAAGAGGCCACACAGGGGACAGTGGCTCAAATGGAGATTCTGTCCTGCTTGCAATTAGAAGGGCCATATCTTGGAGCCTTTATTCCAAAGTAGAAAGCATTTCCATTTATGCTTCCCTAGAGATGGGCTGCAAAATTATTTTCAATGAGGAGTAGCCACAATTAATTCCTTGGTCATGAGCAAAAAACCTGGATACCCTAACTATAAATATTTTTCTAAGAAATTCTCCTTTTTATTTTCTTTATTTTTTTAAATTGACATAGTAAGAAAAGGAAAGACAGGCATGATTTTCTACTTTTATTCCTCTAGTAATTGTCCTCATAAGGATTACATTTTTTTCTTAGATCCTCTTTCTCTCATCTTTTCAAGGTCATAACTTTATCTAAGAGGTCTTCATGGATAATGAGGTAGGGAGAAGCAGTATTGCCCAGTAGTTAAGGATACTGACTTGTGGTTCAGAAAGACTTGGTTTTGATCCCTCAGTCAGGAGAATCAGAAATCTTGGTGACCACTGGTATTAGCCACCATAGCCACATACAAGCTGTTTGATCTTGGGCAAGTTACTTAACTGTCTGAGCCTCAGTTCCCTCTTCTATAAAATAAGAAAAACAGTAGTATCTAACCCATAAGTTTGTTGTGCAGATCAAATGAGATAAAGTCTATAAAATTTTTGGCACAGTGTCTGGCCTATTGTAAGTGTTCAAGAAATGGTAGACCTCCAATCCACTCCCTACTCAGCAACCAGAGTGACCTTTTAAAAAATAGACATCCATTACTTAAAATCCTTCAGTGGTGTCCCAACTCACTTAGAATTAAATGCAGTCTCTTTCACCATTGTTACAGGACTCTACATGCTATGATTCTTGTCCTCCTCTCCGATTTCATTTTCCATCACCCCTCCCCGCATTCCCTAGTCTCCGGTCACACTGGCCTTCTCTCTGCTCCCCTAACACGCTACATCATTTCCACCTGAAGCTCTCTGCTTGCTGACTTCTCTGATTGGAATATTCTACCGCAGATCTTTACATCATTAGTTCCTTTTCACCTCTTTGGTCTAAATTCAGGAAGTCTTCCCTGCCCTCACCATCTATTTCCCTCCAGTCAATACACGTGCTAGCGCATCATTCCCTGTCACATTAACCTGTTTAGTTTCGTT
Organism: Monodon monoceros; assembly: GCF_005190385.1. NCBI lineage: Eukaryota > Metazoa > Chordata > Mammalia > Artiodactyla > Monodontidae > Monodon > Monodon monoceros. Next base: position 21,134,895 of record NW_021703772.1, read on the forward strand.
GTAGCACTTATCACCATATGAAATTACCTGTTTTATTTATTTGCCTACTTATCTGTTTTCCACACTAGGATGTGGACATTGTGAGAGCAAAACCTTCATCTGTCTTGCTTCCTACTGAATTCCTGTCACCAGGAATGGTCCAGACTCCAGGGGTAAATGCGCAAATCTCTTCTCAGCACCTTTTCCATATCACTGTGTTGCCTCTTTCTGATATTGATTTGGAACTTGCTCTTTACTCACTCCTGTCTGGAGAAGAATATCAACTCAGAGCAGGGGAATGGCCAGCTCTGCTCATGTGACGGCTGATGGTGGGAGGGTGAGGTCCTGGCTCTGAGCTTTGTCTTCTAAGCCGGTATTCTCCGCAATGGAGCTCAAGAGGAACTAGACAAAAAGGCATATCCCAAGTGCCATACTAGACATACTAAGTTAGAATCTCTGGAAATGAGAGTCTACCCAGGAAATCTGCACTTTAAACAACCACCCAAGCTGATCTTTAAGGCACACTAAGGCTTGAGAGGAACTCTCCTAGGTCTTAAGTTCAGCCCACAAATTAAGCACACCAAAGTACTTCTTTTGCCTGGTGATCTCTCACATGTACACTTGCATTGTCCTGTGAATGATCAAACTCTTCATCTGAGGTCAGAGCAGAGTGCCTCGGGGCACAGAAACACAGGCACAGTGACTGATGTTCTCAGTGCCCTATGTATGAGTTACCAGTTGCTGTGTAACAAATTACTCCAAAACTTAATCTGTTTCTCACATTTGGGGACACTTTTCTGCTCACTAGAAACTCCTTGAGTGGAATAGGGTAAAGTGACATGAGTCAGGAGCATAAATAAGAGAGGAAATTAAAATCCATTTCGAATTATTCCTTAATAGTGTCTCAGTGAAAGTTTAGATAAGGAGGCTGGGATATTGGTTAAGATGGGGCTGTAATATTGCTCTAGATTGTTACAGTCCACAACTGAAAGAGGTCTATAGCTTGCAGTAACAGTGACTATGTTGATGGTGGGGGTGGTCATAATTCATTTGGCAAATATGTATTGAGCACCTACTACGTGCCGTCACATGGGATCAAAATGGACCAAAACCAAAAAACCAAAACTAAACAAAGCAAAAAACCCCTGCCCCACGGAGCTTAAATTCTAGAAGAGGAAATGGAAGGACATGATGCTAGCATGTCACTCCCTGTTGGAAGCATTTCCTTCGCGTGAGTTCTTAGTCGTGAGAGATTTAGTCTCCGCCATGTCCCCAGGTTCAATGAGAGATTCCCCAAACTTTATCGTTCCCAAGGCTTGAAGGTGACAATTGACTCAAAATGCTTACATGCAGAGAAATGGACTCTGGTTGAGAGGTAGATGTCTCTATATATGTGTTGGGAGTGAGGGTTGTGATAACGTACAGAGGGCTTAAAACAACTACATTTATCTCACAGTTCCATAGGTCAGGAATCCAGGCACAGCTCAGCTGGGTCCTCTGGCTCAGGTTCTTTCATGAGGCTGCAAATAAGATGCCAGCCGAGCTCAAGGCTCAACTGGGGAAGGATTTGATTCCAAGCCCACTCATGTGATTGTTGGCAATCAGTTCCTCGTGGGCTGTTGGACTAAGGGCCTTGGTTCCTTGCTGGCCGTTGGCTGGAGGCCGTCTGTCCTCAGTTCCTTGCCATGTGGGCCTCTCCATAGTACAGCTCACAGCACAGCATCTGATTTCCATCAGAGTGAGCAGGTGAGAAGAGCCAGAGGGAGAATGAGAGCAAGATGGAAGTCACAGTCGTTTGTAGCCTGATCTCTGCAGTGACATCCCATCACTTTGACTGTATTCTATTTATTAGAAACAAGTCACTAAGTCCAGCCCACACTCCAAAGGAGGCATTTATACAAGGGCATGAATACCAGAAGGTGGGGAGCATTAGAACCCCTTTTAGAAGCTGCCTACCACACCTTAGCCTGAGTTTTGAACTATTTTTGACATGGGACACAGTATGACAGACAGATAATAACTGTGTGGGAATTCTGTGTGGCACCCGGGAATTTAATTTAAAAGGCAGAGTTCCAGCATAAGAAGAGCATACACTTTGGGTTGAGAGAGGCCTCTGTTAGAATCTCAGCTTTGGTGTTCACCAACTGTATTTAACTTTAGACTTAATTTCACTGAGCCTCGATTTTCTCGTCCAAAAAATGTGGAAAATACCTACCACTTAAGGAGTTTTGAGGATCAAAAAAATTACTCGGGCAAGATGCTTGTTAAAATGAAGATTCTTGGGTTGCTCCCTAAGAAATTCATATTCAGTAGACTTGGAGTGGCACCTAAGAATTGTTATTTTTAATAAGTACGTATGCAAATGTGTGTGGCTCAGTGTATGGTAGCTATTAGTAATCTGCATGACGACAGTAATTCTGCAAGTATTCTTGAGGAACTATATGCTTAAAGAGAGTCAACTGTGGGGCTTCCCTGGTGGCGCAGTGGTTGAGAGTCCGCCTGCCGATGCAGGGGACGCGGGTTCGTGCCCCGGCCCAGGAGGATCCCACATGCTGCGGAGCGGCTGGGCCCGTGAGCCATGGCCGCTGAGCCTGTGTTCCGCAATGGAAGAGGCCACAACAGTGAGAGGCCCGCGTACCGCAAAAACAGAGTCAGCTGTGAATTAGTGGAAAGCAAACTGTATTGAGGATTAGAAGATGTATAAGTTCTGTAGCCCTTGTCTGACGATTACTTTGCTATGGAATCTTAGGCACAGAGTCACCTAATCTTTCTGGACTTCTCCTTTCCCCCCAGCCTCTGTAAAATGCCTTCTACCCTGAGTACTCTCCGTCTAGGAAAAGAAACAGTAACTACTAGATGGGATCCATTTAGGGCTCCCCTGGTTGGTGAAACAAGTTCAATGGCCTCCATAATGAGTCTTTTCTTAAACTCCGCATCTCCTAATATTTCCTCCTGAAGACTATTCCTTGGAGCCCCTGATTCTTCTACTCTTCTAATTCATATGACCCCAGCATCTCTATGTAATGAAATATATCTGAAAACAACCTCATTTAAAAGAATAAATCTGTTAAGGACCTGAGAACTTTCTGGCGTGAAATGAAAAATATTGATTGCTTCTCACCTGTTAGCAGTGAAATCCCATCCAGTTAATTAACCTGCTCAGAGATAAAGTTTATTTCTGCCATTCACCTTCAGCTCCAAATCTTTAAAACCATTAAAACAAGTGCCTGGTCAATGAATAAATCTTCTCCCAGAGTAGTTCAGCGCCTTCTGTAATCTGGTTTCAGCCTACCTTTCTGACCTTACTTCCAGCTACTTACCTTCAAGCACCTTCCACTCCAGACAAATGGAAGAACTAAAGTATTCAGCACTCCCATTGCCAGAAATATACTTCCCTCCTCTGAATGCTACATACTAACTCAGTTCAAATGTCACTTCTTCTTATTTTATTTTATTTATTTTATGTTTTGGCTGCGTTGGGTCTTTGCTGCTGCACGCAGGTTTTCTCTAGTTGCGGTGAGCGGGGGCTACTCTTCGTTGCGGTGCGCGGGCTTCTCATTGTGGTGGCTTCTCTTGTGGAGCACCGGCTCTAGGCGCGAGGGCTTCAGTAGTTGTGGCGCACAGGCTCAGTAGTTGTGGCTCGCGGGCTCTAGAGCACAGGCTCAGTAGTTGTGGAGGACAGGCTTAGTTGCTCTGTGGCATGTGGGATCTTACCGGACCAGGGATCAAACCCGTGTCCCCTGCATTGGCAGGCAGGCAGACTCTTAACCACTGCACCACCCGGGAAGTCCCAAATGTCACTTCTTAGAAAAGGCTTTCCTGGAGCTCTGGCATCTCCACCTCCTCCCACATTTCCTAATTGCTGCCAAGGTGTAAGCATTAATTATCTCCTTATTCTAAACACTCCAAAACTTTTACTACCTTTGTAACATTTATTATTTTATAACTTATATTATGATTGTGTACATATTTATAGTACTAGATCCTACAGGATGCAATTCCAACCAATTCGTTTTTGTGTTCCCCACATCTTCCAATACAACTCCTTGCCTGTGATTGGGGTTTAGTAAATATTTTTTGAATGCTTAAATGGAGACCCATTGATCTCTGACTTTTATTCTTGGGGGCTCGCAACAACTGTTTTATCGTCAGGATGAGAGGAATCCAACTCAGTGAGGCGCTTTTCAAGATTTACATTATATTCAAAACAGAAATTTCAAGCTTTCCAGGTTTTTTGAAGACAGTCCTGTTGTTGCTTCCCACCCTTAGCAACTTTCTATTTCTAGAAATCTTTTTGCTCTCAGTGGAAGGGTTGGAAAAAAATAGTCTTCTTATGGATATCACCCCTTTCAGTGACTCTGAATACACGCTTCATATGGCTTTTCTATCTCCTGCCCCAATTTACTTGCATGACACACTTGGAACTAGTATTTTATTGGCATAAAACCCTGAAACTCAATTTTAGGTAGAGCAGATATTCAGTCATGTATGAGAGCATTCACATGTGTGTGTCTAAGATGAAGAGGAGAAGTACAGTAGCTTCATTGAAATAAAAAGGCCATTCATTCATTCAGTGTTCATTTTCTTGATCACCCACCAGACTTTAGGCGCTATATTATGTGCTGATGGTTCAGCTATAAATACTGATTCTTGCCTTCAAGGAGCTCTGAGTCATGTGAAGGGAGATGAATATATAATGAGATCATTATTATAGAGTGTAATTCACACGATTCCCTCGGCAAGCACAGCGTGATGTGGAGCGCAGAGAATTTTCTTTGAGAGCAGATGGACTATTTTTAAGCAAAGAAAAAAGTTTTGCAGCACAGTGGTCATACTCATATCAATAAAATACATATTATTTTGTAGTTATTAACAGCATCACCATCCTTTTCCAACCACTCACCTTGGGCCAGGTGTCAGCATCCATGGTGGGTGCTGAGGCATGATTCAAACAAGCAACCACCCTGGGTTAACCAAGACCCACACTTAAGTCCTTACTCCTTGGATCTTGTAGGAATGAATCATTGAAGGAGATGGCGGCAAAGGGGTAGTGTTCTTATGGTTCATAGGGCTGAACTTCATGCCAATGATATTTTGGAGCAGACATTTTTGCAGGCTACTCTGTCTATGGCTCCAACATTTTTAAAGGAGTGTAGATGACTCATTGGGATAGCTTATCCAAGTCTATGACCTTGGAGGTGTGTGTATGTGGGGGGGGGTGTTGGGGGAGCAGTTATGAGGAAAGGCAAGAAAGAAATCCTAAGTTTTAAATGGCCAGTCTACAGCTGCAAATACTGAGTATTTTGTACAGACCACTTTAAATTTTCTTTTTCTTCACATTTAGGGACACTTTTCTATTCACTAGCAACTCACTGAGAAGGATGGAGTAGGATGACATGAGTCAGAAGTAGAAATAAGAGAGGAAATTAACATCCATTTCAAATTACCTCTTATCAGTGGTTCAGTGAAAGTCTCAAATAGAGGGGAGGTTGGAGATGTTGGTTAAGATGAGCCTGTAATATTGCTCTGGGTACTTATGACTAAAATTGAAAGAGGTCTATGGCTTGGAGTAATGATGACTTTGGTGATGGTGATCATAATCCATTCAAAAAATATGTATTAAGTACCTGCCACATGCTACCTCTGACCTAGGCACATAAGATTTAAATAGACAAAAAAAAAAAAAAAATCCCGTCCTTTGGAGCTTAAATTCTAGAAGAAACTGGCAAAAATTAGCATCCCTAATGTTAGCATCCCTAATGTTAGCATCCCTCTCCCTGTTAGAAATATTTTCTTCTCATGAGTTCCTAGTCATGAGGGACTTAGTCTCCATCAAGTTCCAGCATCAGTGCAAGACTCACAAAAATGTATCTCTTTCAAAGCTCGCAGACTGATATCTGCTTAAAATGTTTCTATGAGCAGGGAAACAGACTCTGGTTGAGACGTAGACGTCTCTGTGTATGTGCGTTGAGGGGGGCCGTGGAAGTGTACAGAGGGGAGAAATTCTACAGCGGTCCCGTCCACACGGAGACTCTCCAGCGGGGGGAAATGCACGAGTTCGTACACGAACGCTCCTCTCTACCCCGCTTGCCTTTCTCGCTCTTTCACCACTTTGCTCCCTCCTCCCTTCCTTCCTAAATCCCTCCTTCTCCTTCCTTCCCTCTCGCTTGATCCCTCCCCATCTCCTTGCCTCGAACAGTTTTTCCCTCCTCCTCTATAGCCCTCTCCCTCTCGCCTCTTTCCCTCAATCCCTCCCCGGCGTCTGCGTCAGGCCCCCACTTGCGTGACGCTCAGGGTCTGGGTGGGAGCTGTCCACTCGCCCGGGGTGCTGAATGCACGGCGGCGGCTGCGGCGGCGGAGGTAGCTGAGAGCCTTCTCTGCTCCAGGAACCCTGTTTCCAGACCTCGGACGGTCAGCCCACCGCCTGCCACCTCCCTTCCAGCACCACCCCTTTGGGAACTGAGCCGGGGTGTGTGTAGGGGGGCAGCAGTCGCGGCGGGCGGGTGCTGAGCAACGGCGGAAGACAACACCTGGCAGCAGCCTGGAATCTGATTTGCTTCCTCTCGCCTTTTATAAGAGATATATTTATATATGGTTTTGGGGGGTCGCGAGGACCAAGCCGGAGCCAAGTGCTGGCTGCCTCCCGCCTCGGCCACGCCGCTTCGGTTCCCCCTCCCCACCCTCAGCCGGCACCGCAAACAAGCCTCACCTCGCTGCTTCTAGGAAGAGAGGTAGCAACAGCGAGCCCAGCCAGCCAGAGGCGGCGGAGAGGAGGGTGGGGCTGGGGGGAGAGAGACGACCGAGGCCGCCCTGGGTAGGGACCGCGGAGGCAGAGCTGCCCTGAAGACCCGACAGCCGCCCTCCTCCGCCCCCGCCCACCCAGCAGCACTCTGCTCTGATTATTTGAGAAGCGAATTATGCTTATTCCACTAGTGTGATTTCGTCTTCTCTTTCCCCTACTGCTGACTCCTGAGCCGCCCCCGCCCCTACGCCTGCCTCGCCTCCGGCTGCATGGCAGCGCTGCCCGGGCGCGGGGGCGCAGGGCCGGCCCCCCGGGAAAGGGGAGGAGGGGGAGGAGGATCATGAGGCCGGGAGTCTTGGCCGCGTCGGACGGCGAGCGGCAGCCAGAGGACGAGCCCGAGCAGCCCCCGCCCCGGAGACACCCGCACGCCGACAAGCGGTCGCCGCCGCAGCAGCATCGCTGGCCTCGGGCGGACCCGGAGCCAGAGAATCAGGGCGACAGCGGCCCCGAGGAGGCCCCCGAGGAGAAGGCGAGGCCACCCACCCGCCCGGACCTGCCCTTATCCCGGCCCTTGCCCCTCGCCCAGAGGGACATTTGATGGCGCCAAGGGAAGGGGCCCGAGGATTTACAGACTGCCGCAGGGGCGGGCGGGGGGCTGAGACCATGTAATTACTCCTTTCTCTAGTCCCCTCCCACAAGCCCCTATTCTCTACCCCGTATCTCTACTCCTCTCTCTGCCTCCCACCCCCCAAGCACACACCCTTCTTCTAGCCAGGATCTTAAAGCTCAGGAAGGAGGTGGCTCTGCAAGGGTTAAACGGTCTTTTCGGTTTTTCCCTTTCTTTCCCCCCCGCCCCCCGCCTTCCAGTCCCTGATTTTCCCACCTCTGTTCTCCTAATTGGCTTTCCCCTCTTCTGTGCAGCCCTTTGGCTGCAAAGGCAAAGCACAAGCCCCTTGCCCAGTTGCACCTGAATCCCTTCCCTACCCCCACCGCTGCTCTCTTAAAAGTAATTCTGGTGCTTCTGGGGGTTAATTGCCCCAGTTTTCTGCCCAGGAGAATTAAAAGTTCTCCCAACCTCCTCTCTTCCCCACCTTACCTCCCTCAGCCCCTCACCACCAACCTCCCGTTACCTGAGGGAAACTACCTTTTCTCTCTAGTACATGCAGTCTTCAATTCTTCACTGAGCTAGCTTGCCCTAAGCCCAGCTCAGTCCACTCCAAATTTTATTGATAACCTTCCCCACCCTTTTATATGAAAGAAAAGATTTCCCACTGCCTAGGCATTTGAGAAAAACCCAATAAGCCTCTCCTGGGGAACTTTCTAACAATTAGACCTTGATCTCAAGGCCCTGACAACCCATCCTCAACATTTTTTTTTCTACCCTCCCCCCGCCCCTACCAGTGCCACCAGGTCAAAAGCAAAAAGGAGACACTCTGAGCAAAGCCTAAGGTTGGGGTAGAGGTGGAGGGGCGAGAAAACTTTTGCTGTTGTTGGGCTTTCCAGGTAGAGTTCAGAGGCAGTGGCTCGCAGTCGTCAGTCCTGGGGGCAATTTATTTGCTACTTGGAAGGGAGGTAACAGGAGCCAGTGCGAACGAAGCCTCCCCCCATCACACAGATACACTGTGGACCCCCTCAAACGATCCCATCCTCTGCAAAGACTCCGCCTGCCCCTACCGGTCTCTCTGCTTCCACCGGGCACATGCTGATGCCCCAGAGCGGGCTGCCCTGGTGGTGGTGGTGGCACTGCTGTGCCTGGTGCCGCTGTGCATTGTGCCTCCCAGCCTCCCAGATGCTGCGCCACCAGGGTCTCCTCAAGTGCCGCTGCCGCATGCTCTTCAATGACCTGAAGGTTCTCCTCCTGCGGCGCCCCCCTCCAGCGCCCCTGCCCATGCACGGCGAACCCCAGCCCCCCGGCGTGGCAGCCAACAACACCCTTCCGGCTCTGGGTGCCGGGGGGCGGGCAGGCTGGAGGGGGCCTCGAGAAGGCGTGGGCAGGGAGACCCCTCCCCTGCCACCTTCAGTGGAAGATGACTGGGGTGGCCCAGCCGCAGAGCCACCTGCCTTGCTGCTCAGCAGTGCCTCTTCAGATGACTTCTGTAAGGGGAAGGCTGAGGATCGCTACTCGCTGGGCAGCAGCCTGGACAGTGGCATGAGAACCCCGCTCTGCCGCATCTGCTTCCAGGGGCCGGAACAGGTGAGACCCTTTTTCCCTTTTCGTGCTTCCTTCTGGGATCTCCAGGTCTTGCAGGTTGCTACTCGCCTACTTGCCCTGGGGAACCACTGTGCTGTTTCTAGTGTGAGGACTGTAAGTTTTAAGGGCTCCTCAATGATGTCTCATGTGGTTAAGTTTGCCCAAGAGGTGTCTGGTGCCTGGCGGAGCCTGTTTGGTGGCTCAGTTGTACCCCATTTTTGCATTTTCCTTCCAGTGCTCAATTAGAATATGTTCAATTCCATCCAAAAATTCCATAAGCATCCTCATAGTAGAAGATTCAGAAGTCGGAAGGGGTGAAGTGAAGAAACTTGGTGGTACATTCATGCTTGTTGCCGAGGCATCCTTGTACCTGATTTGTTGTTAGTGACATTTCCCCAGCCCATCTTCAGTTCCAGATTCAGACTTCTTCCCTCTCTGATGGTGTGTGGAGATCTTGTCCTCAGCAAGCCTATGCCTGTTCCTTCACTTTGATACTAACCCCTCCCATATTATATTGACATCCACAACAGTCACCGAGGATGAGATGGAGAGGGATTGTAAGTTCATGAAGACTATACAGTTTGTTATGACACTTCTTGGCAGACTCAAGTTTTTCTAGGTTGAAAGCAGGTAGGTAAGTAGGGTGAGAGTGAGTGTAAGGAATATGGAGAAGCAAGTAGGGAGTCTTGTCATAACTATTTCCCTTCTCAGCCCTGAAGCACACAAACTGAGAAAGTCCCTTAAACTCTCCCCATCCAGGATAGGAGATGCTTAGTACCTTATGGACCAGAGTCTTCCCAAGGCCAAGGGTTCTCCCTACCACATTCAATCAGATTTTCACAGACATACTCACCCCAGCCCCTCTAGCTCCACTTTCAGTCTAGTTTCTGCAGTGCTGGATAGTATGTGCACATTCTTCTAGAATCATGAATTGTGGCAACACTTTCCACAGAATCCCAGATCAGAAAGATTCACCTGAAAATCTGATCTAGTTAGTGATGCTGGTGAAAGAACATTCAGTTGCACCCTGGGCAGGGTTATGTGGTCACATCAACCACTTCTTCACTAGTTTCCCGGAAGTGGGGTAAGACTTCTCGGTGCTCCTTGGACAAATGATGGTGTAGCAGGATGCCGTGCTGGTGCTCCTGAGCGGCTCTGGTTCTTGTTGAAGGCTTTCTCTGTGAGAGTCAGGCTTCACTGACTTTTTCATTCATTTTGTCTTTGCCCAGAAGGGACAGGGCACTTCAGGGACAGATGATGGCTGGGGCCGTGGCCTGGGCATTATGAGAGGAGGCGATGTTGATCTCAGTGTGAATAAATGTCTCCGAGAGGCTGAGGGCTGGGTTCCTCCTTCTTGTGACTAGGATTGCCTGAAGTCCCAATTGGACTGCAGCCCAGAGCCAAGGACTCTTGTTAGGCAAGAAGGCCCAGGGTGCCTGCACTGTGCCCCTCTTCCAGTGCTGGCTATCCAGCACAGACACAAGGAGGAGTGGCGGGGCTGAGAACAAGAATTGTGCTTTACTTTAGGATGCTCCTGGTCAGCATCTGCCCCAATCAGAAGCCCCATCTTCTCAAAAAAAAAAAAAAAAAAAAAGGATTTATTTAGCTTCCTAACTTCTTAAGCTATTTCTTTCTTCTTCCATGTGCCCTGGTTCAGGTCTGCATGTCATAGGGGCCACTGGGAGTGTGGCTTCTGGCAAGAACACCCTTGTCTCTAGAATACAGCAGGACTTGGAGCCTGTTCTGGAGGATATTTACCTGTTGTGTGAACTTCTTCAGATTTCTTTATACCCTTGAGCCCCTTTTCCAACTTCTGTGATTTAGAGGAGCCGTTTTCTGTTCCCCTCATTTGCTTATAAATGTGTTGAGAGGATCCGGAAGATAATGAGCCTGAAAATGACTTGAAAGTGATTAATATATAATGGCATGTATTTTGCTCACAGAAAAGCAGTATTTTGCTAAATAAAAAGGAAAAAAAGGATCATTAGGAATATTGTGAAATACCCTCACGTGATACAGGGTCTGGTTGGAGGTTAGGAGCTTTCTTTTCTTGTTTGTTATTTTTACAATGTGTCATAAATAAAGCATGGAATAAAAAGAAAAAGCTAACACCAATAAAGGAATGGGCTCTGTTATTATGTGGGAGGGATAGGGGGTCACGTTGATACTCAGACTGGATCAAATCAAGCACTCCCTGCATATTATTATACTTTGGGGGTTTGCTTTATTTGCGCAGTAGCCAGGAGATTTTAATGGGATTGTGTTATTAGTAATAAGAGTAAAATGTGTTAGATGTGAACACATCTTCCCACTTTTTACTTGTGTTTCTTCACAGGATTTCAATGAGGAAGGGAGACAAAGAGGAGGAGGTGGGGAAAACTCTCTAGAGAAGGAAGAGAGGGAGAGAGACAGTCAGACACAGAAAGTGAAAAGCTGAGATTTCAGTATTTTGTTTTCTGTTCAAGGAGGGAGTGTCCAGCAATTGTCCACACGTGGCCCTGAATGGAGTGCAGACAGTCTGCAGTCTCAGTAGCTGAATGTCTTGGTCTTTTCTCTGCCCAGACAAAGGAACTGAACAGCTCCCCAGTCTTTTGCCACTGCTCCAGGGGCTAAAAGGCTGCAAAAACTGAAAATTTGGTGTCTTCCTGCCAATGGCTTGAAATGTATGTGGTGAGGGGCAGGAAACTGAAGGATCCAGCTAGTTCCGTATTTGTACATATCTATAAAGGACTTACTACTTATTCATTCACACATGCATTTATTTAGCAAATGTTTGTTGTGTGCCTACAGCATGCCAGATGTTGTTTCAGACCCTGAGTATCCAGGAGTGAACAAAACAGATGAGGTCTCTGATCTCCTGAACCTAAAGTTCTAGTGAAGATACAGACATAAACAAGTAAACTAGTAGACAAATAAAGTGATTTCAGATGGCGTTGAGTGTTATGATGAAGACAAAATGAGTTAGACAAGAATGAAAGGGAGGGCTTGGGAGCTACATTACACAGAGTGACCAGGAAGAGCCTCCCTAAGAATGTACCATCTGAGCTGATACCTAAGTGATGAGAATGACCCAACGATGCATACATAGGTCTAGAGGAAGAGTTTTCCAGGTGGAGGAGACCCAAGTGTGAACAAGCTTAGCATGTTTGAGAAATAGAAAAGATAGGAGGAGGGAGAGGGATGGGGTGTGAACAAATGCTTTGAGGGCCAACTTGGCTCAAGGCTGGACAGCTGACTGACACTCTCCTTCCCTCAGCCAGTCACTCAGGTGGGACAGGGGTCAGTCGATCAAGGATCTGCGAGAGTGTGGGACAAGAGCCTGGTCGGCAACACTTCACTCTCCATTTCTGCTTGAAGCTCCACTAGTTCACGTCAAGGGACCATGTGCCGTGGTGGGCAAGCTGAGGTCTCCGAAGCCAGATGGCCCCAGTCTGAGGCCTGAACAATTTACACAACTTCTCTGTGCCTCAGGTTTCTCATTTGAAAACTGGGATAATAATGGTAGTCCCCAAATTCATAAGGTTATTCTGAGCATCAGATCAGTCCACACAATTAGAGCCATGCTGTCACAGTGTTTGTTGTTGCTGTTATCTCAGAGACAAGAGACAGTGCCCCTCCCACACACCTTGTTTAAAAGGAAAAAGTGTGCCCCAGCTCCCAGTCTGGCAGGAGGGCTGCTGTGACGTGGTCTGTCTGTGGTAGTAGATTGCTTCTTGCCCCCTCACAATGCTCTAGACAGAATGCTGTTCTTCTGTTTCCATCATCAAAAGTCTATATTAAGTGCCTACCTATGTGGGCTGCTCTGCTGAGCAGGGTCTGGAGACACAGGGCAGATGTGGCCCTGCCCCCTCAGGGAGTTTCACAATCTAACCCAGACATCACAGAGGCTTAGAGAGATCAAGGGCACACAGACAGTGAGTCGCAGGTGAATTACAGTAATATCGGGGACGAGAAAGAGATGCATGCTTAAAAGCCGCTAGTGTGTGGGGTGCCTATTCAGAGAGACAAGTGGATGAATTTGCTACCTTTTCCCCAATTAGTCAGAGAAGGTTTCTCTCCTGCTGCTGCAGACCAAGTGAGAAGAAATAGATTTAGGCTGAGTTTAGACAGCTGGAAGCGGAAGAGATGTGAGACACACGGATACCTTAACAAAGAGGTGAAACCACCTCCCAGGCTGGGTCAGCTGTGGAGCCCCTGGAGTGGGTACAAAGATGGAATCTACCATGGCAGTGTGGTGATGGGGCATCTGTTTTGGACCTAATGAAAAGCAGGAAATGAGTCTGTAAGAGATTAACAATCTTGGTCTGCCTCCCTTATTCTTCCTACGGTTCATTTCCCTGAAGCTCTGAGTTCAGAAGGGGCAATAGTATGTGGAATATTTTAGTCAGTGTTTTGGGATCTCAGAAAATAAGGGAAGGGCTTTGCAGGGCTCAAGGGAACCTGTAGACCCCAAGATGCAAGGAGAACCCTGGGAATGGAGATCAAGCAGAACATTTTAGGAGAGACCCAAATGGTATATTATTTTTCTTAGAAATATGGTTCAATTTTACATTTCTTTCTGTGATTAATTAACGAATATCTGTATCCACAAAGAATAGACCCATCCCTAACATTTATGGACCCCAGGGCAAGAGTATGGATGGAGGCTCACATATCATAGACCAAAATATTTAAAAGTAATAAATCCAGCTAACAAACTGTTAAACAAAGTGCATTTTATCCTTCTATCCTGACAAATATACCTTCAAAACAACATGGAAGACAGATTTGAATTTAAAACTCTTAGAGTCCTCTGAATTCTGTACTAGCCAAATGAGGATATCTGGCCCTTGGTCAACAGGCCACTCTGATTTGATTCTCTTTCCACTGCTGGCTCCATCCTGCACCATAATAAGCCTTGGACATACATGTGTGGGCACACCCACTGGCTTGTCCAGGCTCTATCTGTACCACCTCCAAAGAGCTTCCCCTTGCCCCTCTCCCTTTGATTCTGAAGAAAGAGAACCATGAAGGTTTTGGGAGCAGGCTCTTGGCTGAATAGGCAGGCATTCCAGGGTTCCAGGTAACTGAAGCATGTTCTAGAAGGAGGATGGGGGTCCTTGACCCTGTAGGCGCCTCACCCTATGGGAAGCATGCAACTGAAGAAGGGTCAGAGTGGAGCCTTCTATAGCAAGGGGCCCTCTTGCCTGGGTCTAAGGGAGGTACTGCGAAGGGACTGTAAGATCCCTGGAAGCAATGACTTGGTTGTGTTTGCTCATCAATCCAGTTCCTGGCACTTGCTTCACGTTCTATAATTATTTGTTGAATGAATGAGCCTTTAGAGTTCATCCAGTGGGCAGCCCCACAGGTAGGGTAACTGGGGAGAATAGACTGCAAGGGAGAAGGATATTCACTGGCGTCAAATGCTGACCGTGTGTTGTGCGCAAGAAGGGGCAGACCTGTTCTGTGAAATCACAAAGGGCAGTGCCTTGGCCAGTGATGGAATCTCCAGGGAAGCCAACTTGGGTTTTGATATCAGAGAGAACCTTCTATCAAAGCTGTCCCAAGATAGTATAGGCTGCCTTAGAAAGAGGGCTCAAGTGGGCAACTGGAACTAGTGACCCTCAAGATCCCTTTTGAGCTTGAGACTTGGGGTTCGTTATGAGATTTCTTGGGGGTCCAGGGAGATTTTTAATCTAAGCACAAAGAGATGGGTCTGCATCCCTTCCAATTCAAGGGGTCATCTAGTCCCAGAATATCTATTTCCCGTGTATATACTACATGGCATGTATTATGCCATGGCATCTTTTGCAAAGATCACAAAGAATATTCTCTGTCCTGTGTTCATAGAAATCCTAAGTTGTTGGCAAGCATGTGATTGCTGCAATCCTGAATTTACACCATGCACATACAATAGGAGAGGAAGCATTTCATGAATGGCAGGGAACAGGTACCATCATGGACCTAGAATGCAAAACCATCCCAGGAAAGGGGAAGCACACTTGCCACACCTTCCCCAAAGTCATGAGTGAGCTGTTTTCATTTTCCCATCTGAGATTTTTTTCCCCACTCTAGTTTTTCAGTTGCTACATCTGCCAGTCCTGGTCCTATTTAAACTGGAAGGTCCAAGGACCACTTCCTTAGGGTTCTCACCAGTGCTCTAATACTTTATTGGGAGATGATGTAAGGATGTTCAAACCTCACCATTGGGTCCCTGGCTATTTTCCATATTTAGCTATCTATTCTTTACATGCACACA
This sequence comes from Monodon monoceros, assembly GCF_005190385.1. Lineage (NCBI taxonomy): Eukaryota > Metazoa > Chordata > Mammalia > Artiodactyla > Monodontidae > Monodon > Monodon monoceros. Next base: position 21,150,045 of record NW_021703772.1, read on the forward strand.
CATGCACGTGCATACATGTGAATAAAGTGTTGAGTGAAGCTGTCTGTCATTCACAGACAGAATTAGGCACTGGAGGAGGGGAGACACCTGGTGTCTTGACAGTGGTGGAGTGATTCTCACCTCAACTGTCTGTAGATCCTCTGCACGGGGTTCACTTTGGAGTAATCCTTCTTCACTTGCCAGACTGCATCTGTTTGTGGTGGTTGGCTAATTTATTGGGTGTGGCTTCTAGCTGAGGCCCCCATACAGAGAATTACTTAATAAAGCCAGTAGAGCAGGAGTGAAACATGCATTTCAAAAGAGCCTGGAAGAAGAAAGGAGAGATACTGGGAATCAATCTCTCTCTCTCTCTGCTCTTTTTTTCCAGCTGGTACGTTGGAGAAGCCCAGTTGTGGCTTGTGAGTTGGGAGAGGCGGGTAGGTTTGACGGGGAGGGGATACTCAAAGGAGTGTGGGAATGAGCTAGCTGCTTCTTGTTTGATGAGAGGGAAGCCAAGTTGGAAGTGAGCCCGGATGTGAAGGAGCTGGCAAGTGAATACTGTGTGAGCTGAACTGTATACCATCCCCCTCTCAAGAAGTATCGTATGTAAGATAGAGTCACTTAGATTCTGTATTACATATAGTACACATTTGATACCTCCCTCTGTGTATGTTAAAAGTAAAAATGGGGCGCACATGGGAATGACCGACGCATGACAAAATAGGTGAAATTGAATAAGTTATAAATTGAGTTCTAGGTAGATGCAAACTGTCCGCAAAGAAGGGGATCTGCGAATAGAAGCTCTGTCCAACTCTGTGATCCAAGCCCACAAAGGGGACACAAAAGCCCCAGTCTGGCACCCAGAGCAATTCTCATTGCTCTGATGAGAATATCTCCAGGGCCTGTGCTCAGAGGTGTTGAGGAAAACAGATCAAATTAGTTTCCTTCTTTATTGAAAGGTTACTCTGGATGTGGTTGAAGAGAATCAACATCAATTTCTCCAGAAGAAGCCTCTTGAAACCACCCTGGTGGCTAGCATAGGGCTCTGCATACAGTAGGAATTCAGTATTTGTTGATCCTTTCCCCTCCATCCTGGTACATGTTCATTCCAGACTGACAGAGTTATCTTTGGTTCCTAGTGTACACGTAGTAGAAGGCATATTTGCTTGTGTGTACATGGGCACATATGTGTATGTTTGTGTCTATATAAATTAAAATGCCAAGCAAGGGGGATATGGACAATCTCTTGAGATACCTTTCACCCCATCCAACCTCCTTTTCTGATTCTATAACAACAAATAGCAATGATTCTTGTTCTAGTAATCACAGTGATCATCATCCTGGTTTGCGACCACTTGACCAGGAGCAGATCTTTTCTCGTACAAGTTCAGAAGGATGGGAAGAACATGGGATTTCAAGTCAGAAAGACATGGATTTAAATCACAATTTGGGCCCTTCCTAGCTGGGTGATCTTGTGTGACTTATTTAACCTCCCTGCACCTAGATTTCATTGTTTATAAAACAGGAATAAAATACTGAGCTTGAACACTTGTCGTAAGGAGTGGGCAGGATTAAAGTTCTAGGCACACAGCAGCTGTTCATTAAATGGGAACAATATTTGTCCCATTCTGTTCGTGCAACTCAGAGACCTGGAGTGGGGCCCCCAGATTACACTGATGCCTTTTCTACCACACTGTCTCACGACAACCTTAAAAAATCAGATACTCTGATTAAGGCTGTGCTTTGACCACGGTAAGCGCCAGCTGTTTTGTGCCTGACCCTCAGGGATGCACGTTTAGATCCAGTGTCTCTGTTTGGCTGACTTTCTGTCTTCCATTGCCTGACTCTGCTGGACCTCTGTCCTCTCCTGCCTGGGTCCTTCACTCCTAACATATTTGTCTTTACCATCTCCATCACCACCATGTCCCTGACAGATCTTTGTTAAGCAACACTGTCTGCTTGGCAGGAACTGTGCAGAAAGACACTTTTCTGGACTCTGAGTCCCTAGAGGCCAGGAGCAGACCATGCACGTGGAGGAGCATGTTGAGGAAGTGACAGCGGAAAAACCTGCTCAACATGTGACAGCGAGGTGTTTGCATTCAGGGTCATGCCTAGACTAGTGTTTCTGGAAGCTGGGGTAGGATGGATACCCCAGACAGACACGACATTAAATAACATAGATCCTCAAGTGAGAATGTTGTTCTCTTCTCATTTTGCTCTCATGCCTTATGATTATGTCCAGGAGAAAATCTCATTGAAGAGATGATACGTCTTTAACACCCTTCTAACGCTTGTCATTCTCCTCTGCAAACAAAGAGAGAAGGCACCAGGCTCAGAGCCTTTGGACATACAGCAATACCTAGCTAGAATCTGTTAATCTTGTTTTGCTTGCATTTGTTTGTGTCTATTCTTTTTTATTAACAGACTTTATTTTTTAAAGCAATTTAATGTTCAAAGAAACACTGAGTGAGTTCCCATATACTCACCCTCACCCCTCCTCCCTACCTCTCCCACCGTCAACATCCTGCATCAGAGTGGTGCTTTTTTTCCAATTGATGAACCAACACTGACACATTGTTATTACCTAAAGTCCATAATTTGCACTGCAGTTCACTCTTGGTGTTGTACATTCTAAGGGCTTTGACAAAAGCATGATGACATGTATCTACCATTATAGTATCATACAGAATAGTTTCACTGCCTGAAAAATCCCCTGTGCTCCACCCATTCATCCCTCTGCCCCCACCCCTGAACGCCTGCAATATAGTTTGGCCTTTTCCAGAATGTCATATCGTTGAAATCATGCAGTATGTAGCCTTTCTAGATTGGCTTCTTTCATTTATTGGTATGCATTTACGGTTACGTCTTTTCATGGCTTGATAGCACATTCCTTTTCAGTGCTGAATAATATTCTATTGTATTAGCACAACTTGTCTCTTCTTTTTATGGTGAATGATACCGGTTTTTCACTTATGGTGGTGGCAAAAAGTCTCCTTTAGAAATAAATTTATTGAAGTAAAAATATGAGACATTTACAGAAAAATGTTACGTATGAAGAAAACAATAGTATGAATATGTCGAACAGTGTAAGCAACTGAAGTTTGGATAACACTGACCTGGGCTGCACACATTACAATAGTTCTGAGACATCTGTGGGCACCACGAAGTGCGTCAGGAAGGGGAAAATGCAGAGGTGGTGCCCTGGAATCTGCATTTCTAACCATTAGCTTTGACAATTCCGAAGTAGGTGACTGCTTCACAGTAATACTGTTTTAATACTGTTTATCAGGCAGCAGTTTGAGGAGGAAGCCAAATAGGAAGGAGAAATGCTTCCACCAGACCTGAGGTTCCCAGACATATAAGAAACAGAGGTGTGGGCACTGGTAGAGGAGAGGGCGGTAGCTGGGTGGGCACAGGACCATGTGACTAAGAAGGAAGGGACATGTGTCACTCGGGGCAGAGGCAGGAAGGGATGCCTCTTGCATCCCTCTCCATCCCTGCCTCCGTGATCTGAGAGCTACAGGTTTCACATGGGGCAGCCACAAGATGGAAAAGTCTAACCACCGTGGGAGTGTGACATGACAGAGAGATGCAGACTTTGACTGTGTTAAGACATTGCCCAGCTAATGTTAATTTCCCTGATGAATACAACCATCAATTCCCTCTCCTGAATTATGTTCAGAGGGTAATCTTGAGCAAAGTCCAATCAGGGGCCTCTCTGGGGAAGCCCCAGAGTCCCAGAGTAAGGCAACAGATGGTGCACAGCCCGCTTCCTCACAGCTCACTGAATACCAACAATGAAGTGCTTCAGCTCTGGAATGGCGCATCACACTCGCCTACAACTTGGCTGGATCTAGAAACATGGCTCTGCCTAACGGCAGCAGGGGTGGAGAGTGTCATCCTCCTAGGTACCTGGAAAGAGAGGAAATCCAGATGTGGGTGAGCTCTAGAAGTCTCCCCCTCCACAGTATTAGTACCTCCCTCTTAGGGTTGCTGTGGTATTTCAATGAGATAACACATGCCAAACATTTAGAACACTGCTGACCCACAGAAAGCATGCGATAAATAGTAGTAGTTATTGTTATTATATAAGGAAGAGGTTGTACTCAGGAATATCCAAGCCCCTTCTAATTCTGTTGTCCTCTTTTATGCCGTATCAGGTGGAGGAGCTGTACCTGGGGTTTGTATAAATCCAGTTTCTCTTTCCACCAGAAGAAATCTCCCTAGAAGAACGCCCTTAGCACTAGGCCTTAAAGACTGAACCAGGGAAAGAATTTGGAAAATAGAAAATGAAGGCTTTTCCAGACATAGGAACAATGGAAGCAAAAAATCAGAGATGTTTTTGGAGAAGATTAGCATGGTGGATAAGAATATGGGGCTTTCAGAGCCAAGCAGAACTGTGTTCAAATCCCAGTGTTGCTGTGCAGTAGATGTGTGACCTTGGGCAAGTCACTTACAGACTCGAAATCTTAATTTCTTCCACCGTAGAATGGGAATGCTAATAATAGTACTTGTCTTAGAGGTACTATTGTGAGGCTCAAATGATATAATGCATGCAAAACTCTTGGCAAAGAATAGAGTACAAATGCACAATAAATTCTCAAAGATGGAGTGAACATTAGCTCTTGATGTTATCTGATCTACCAACTCTCAATGGTCTTCTCCAAACTTTCTTTGAGAACCTCTGCCTTGATGTGTGTATGATTGTGGGCTGCTGACCTCAGGAGGAGCTTCCAAAATATCACAGGGGTAGATGAAACTAAATATACCTAAGCATTGCCAGTATAGTAAATAAAAATTATCTCACAGATACACATACAATTTTTCAAATGTATGTGGAAGGCATCGTGATGAGCAAAATCAAAAGCATCCTTCACTTCAGTGCAGCTTCTTGTCAATAAATATATTCTCAATGAACAGATACTCAAAGTACAACTACAGTCATTTGAGAGTTTGTGAAACTCTTTTAGCATTAAAAGGGATCCAAATTAAGGGCCATTCTACAAAACAACCAGCCAACCTGTCAAGGTCGTGAAAGATGAAGAATGAAGGGGGAACTTTCCTAGGTTGGAGGCATCCAAAGAGATATGATAACTAAATACAATGCGTGATTCAGATTGGCTTCTGGACCAGAGAAAGGGCATTAGTGAGACAGTTGGTGACATTCGAATAAGGTGCATAGATCACTTAACAGTATTGTATCAATGCTAAGTTCCTGGTTTTGGTCATTGTATTATGGTTCTATAAGATGTTAACCTTTGGAAAAGAAAGGTGAAGGGTTTATGGGAAGCTATGTTTATAAGTTTTTTTAATGAATCTTAAATTATTTCAAAATGAAAAGTTAAAAACTGAAAATAATTTAAATGGGGGGTAGTTTCTCAGACTTGGAAAAAAAAGAGTACAGAAAAAAGAAAAAAAAGTATAGAAAAAAGAGCATGGGTTTGGTGGTTAGAAAAATTGGGTTAGAATCCAGGCTCTAGCACTTAGCAGCTAAAAGCAACTTTGGGCAAATCAATTCAATCCCCTGAGATTCAATGTTTTCTTTCTGCAACATGGAGCCAATAAAAGAAATGCATCATAGAATTATTGTGAGAATTTGAGGAGACAACCCCTGCCATAGTACATGAAGGGGACTCCAGAAAAACATTCATTCTCTTTCTGGTCTCTCTTTACCCCTCTGTCTGAAGAGGATGATAAATATTCCTCACACATTTCCCCGGGTATAAGTACTGTGAGCTAAGTGCTCTGAGATTGACAGGGTGACACCTGAGCAGTGAAAAGTATTGAGTGGGCAGGAATGTTTTCCCAGTACGGGATCTTAAGCATATAAACAGAGTTCATAAACATCAGTACAAATAGCATTGGCCATTATGCAGAGCTCTTTAACACTGCCTAACCTGACATCCCGAAAGGAGCATTTTGGCATACTGAGTGAGTGTGGGCTGTATATTTGATTCATCCTGTGGCGATGCCTCAAGGAGCCACAGACCTAAGCCTTGTGAAGCAGTGTGCTACTTTAGAAAGAAAGCTTTCTAGTGCCGAGGCTCTGAGTTCTCCAGTGTGTTCAGAAAGCAACTGCCCAAACCAGACAGCTGCAGGTGAACAAGGGCAGGCGTGAGCGGGAGTGAAGAGATGTCCACTCCTGTTGTGTGTGTGTGTCTGTGGGTGAGAGCGAGCGAGTGGGTATGTGTCTGCACATGACTACAACTGTTTAACACAGAAGAAAAAGGTGCTTGAGGGGGTTGGTCCATTAAGCTGCTCCTGCCTTTCTGTCATCTTTGTTCCAGAGAGAGCACACGGGGTCTGGTCCTTGCAAAGTCAGTACTGACATTCTATACAATAATCGTTTGTTTCTTACTTCTGACATCCATTAAGTGTTTGTCTGCAAAAAAAAAAAAAAATCAGTTTGAGGCTTTTGGAGATGTATGTGATATGATTTCAAAAGTTCTATGCCTCCTCCCTCCCAAAACACATAGAGAGAGGTTCCTCGAGATTTAAATAAATTTTCATCATTTCTACGAATGCAATGCAAGTTTAAAAAAAGTGTTTATTTGACATGATGGCTGGAATTTGCTTCACAATAATCCAGTGACTAGAGGGGAAACAAGACTGGTCATGAGTTGATAGATGCTGAAGTTGGGTGATTGGGTACATGCTTTCTTCTACTCTTCTATTTTTGTGTCTGTTTGAAATTTTTTGTAATAGAAAGGTATGGCCTATTGTCTGGTTAATTAAATGTTATGAAAAGACAGTTATTAAACAGGTTTTACAAAAGGGGAGGTGGAGCTAGCTGAGGGCTGAAAAAATAGCCTGGGGCCCAGTGATGCTGAGGACCAGAGCCAAAGACAGGACCAGAGTGCATCCCAGTGGGCACTTCATCAGTCTTGCTCAATGAGGGGAATGAATTTGATGACCTCTTAAGGGATGTTCTGTCCCCAAAGGTCATGATTTAAGGATGAAATTGTTCTGTTGTCCATTCCTTTTCTTGTCCACCTGGTTTGGTGGCAGCAAAAGGATCAGTGTGACAATTCATTCAACAGACATCGAGTGAACGCACCCAGTGCCAGGCCCTGGGAATGTGGAGATAAGATGGGGAGCTCAGGGTCCAGTGCAAGAACCCAGCATGCTAAGAAGCAACCATAAGATGACATTATGATGAGTGCCTTGGACCAGGGTTGCATTCATTGTGCTGAAGGACCTCACAGAAGGGGTGACTAGTAATGTCTGGGAAAGCTAGAGAAGGATCGCCAGAGAAGCTAATCCTTGAGTGGCCACATAGGGATGAGTAGGGGGAATTCTCCAGGTGGAAGTGCGTGTAAGGTAAGGCTATCCGAGACCTACCCTCACTCTCCACGTCAGGAACATTTTCCACTCAGCCTAATCCTCTCTGCTTTTCAGATCACCCTTCTCTGCTCTAAGACCCAGAACTGCTCCTCAGAGAGCTGGGCGGATTAAAGTGTGGGCTCCGTGCAGACGGGGGAGGGGTGCATTAGCTCCTCTCTAGAAGCTATTCCGCTCAATGCCAGCCTTTCTGGGTTTGGTCCTACTGGACTTTCTGTAATTGCATCCCAGTGGTCTGACTGTTCTTGGGGGCCACCTACCTGGTAATAGTAACTCCACAAAAACTCTCTTGGCTGATTGAATTGAGTTTGTATCTGAAAGCTTCACTTGTGGGTCCAGAAGCTTCCTTACCCTCCAATGCGTGCAGAGGCACTGGGTCATATTCCTGTGCTAGGGAGGAAAGAGCAAACTTTATTTTCCTAATTTTTAGAGGTAAGAAACCAGGTTCTACAGAAGTGAATGGAAGGCAGAATGCTAAGATGGGAAATACCAGGAGGAAGACATTTCCTTCTCCACCCTTTCACCAGCTACAGAAGTATTCATTCATTCACTTCCTAACAGATGAACATATTGTAGTGAAGTGGTAATTTATCAGGATGTTTGGAGAATGAAAGAGATTAGGGAGGGAAAATGGGGAGGAATGGGACACATTCGTGGTTAATTTAATTTTCCAGTGAATTTGGGGATAACCCTATAATTTATATTTCAACTTTTATTGCTGACAATCTTTATAAAACATAAGTCCACTTTGCAGTGTATTTGAACACCACCCCAAATTCCCTTTATGTTGAAGTGTTGTTGCTTAAAGTTAGGTTCTGTTACAGAAGACAAAGGAGGGACTTCCCTGGTGGTCCAGTGATTAAGAATCCGCCTTGCAATGCAGGGAACGCTGGTTCGATCCCTGGTCAGGGAACTAAGATCCCACATACCGCGGGGCAACTGAGCCCACATGCCACAGCTAGGGAGAAGCCCACGTGCCGCAGCTAGAGAGAAACCTGCACACCGCAACGAGGAGCCTGTGCGCTGCAACAAAAGATCCCATGTGCCACAACGTAGCCAAAAACTAAATTAAAAAAAAAAAAAGAAGGCAAAGGAATGTCTTTTTAGCTTCACAGACCACAGGATATCTTGTAAAAATCAGTAGGTGGATTTTATTGAAACTGTGATATCAACTTGTTTTATCTTTCTCCCACAAGAGTGGTGTAAAATTTCCAGTTCATTCGTTCAGCACATATTTATTGAGCAGCTGCTTTCTGCCAGAACTGTGCTGAGGATTCTGGCTATCCACAGAACCCTCAGCAGAGCTGAGCTAGACCACAGCTCCTGTCTCCTGGGAGCTTTGCTGTCTTGTAACTGCAGATGGGGCCATTATAATGCAGGATGCAAAGGACTAAGAATTGTGCAAAGTGCTCTGGGTGCACAGACTTGAGAATCAGGGAGGGCTTCTCACAAGAGGAAACAGCTATGGGAGCCCTGAAGTTGACCCAGATGAGAGAGTGGAAGGGCATTCCAGGCAGAAGGAGAAGCTTTTCCAAAAGCCCAGTTTGCTTCAATACACAAGCATTCCCTCATCTTCCATTCTCTGTACTCTGGTCCGTAGAGTCATGTCTGCCACCCTAGGGCATCAGCTATAGCAGCTGTGAGCCTCACTCAACTTGGGGCTTCCCCTGTGCAGGTCCCGGCCTAACCTAGTCCTGCTTCCGCCAAAAGTCTGCCTTGCTGAGCCCAGTTAAGGAGCGAGGACACAGGGGTCCGTCCATCGTGGGTGATCACCTTGGTAACAACCACCTCAGGTTGCCGGGGGTAGGGGTGCAAGAGGTTGACAAAGGAGCATGCAGAGGCACAGGAGCTCTAAACCCGGCAGGGTCCCTCCAACGTGCGTGGCAAACAACATCTCATTTAAGACCCAGGAACACTTTCATTTCAGGTCCCTCACCTGGAGGTCACTGTCTGGCCAGAGCTGAAAGAAAATGTTGTCAACATGGCACAGCTCCCATAATCTTCCCAGACCTTCAGCTTTCCTAGTTCTCCCAGTCCTCTGTGCTTGCTCATCCCTGTGGAGCTCTGGTAGACACAGCACCAACGTACTATGTTTGCCTTTTGATTCCTTTGGAAATGATCATTCCAAAATCGCCAGAAGCATTATTACTACCTACCCTCGGGCTAGAAAATGTTAACAGCATAGGACAGCACACTGAGAAAGGGACCTTCCTTCTTTTACGAGATAAAGAAATCGAAGCCCAAAGAGAGTAAGTGATGCGTCTGTGTTACTGTCAGATGCACAAACACCGGGCAAGGTGTAGATAACAGAGCCATGAACAAAACAGACAAGGCCTCAACTCCCATGGAGCTCACAGTCTAGAGGGGAAGTCTAGCCGGATCATGGCCCGCAAGTCATGATGGTGGTCCTGTTGCTCCTTGGCCACCTGGGCAGCTGCTCTGACTCCCTGGCACAATCCTGTTTGTAGCTCTTGCCTCCCCTCCACTGACAAGCCCCCACCCCTTCCTGGATAATGTTAACAATTTCTTGATCAGCTTTCTAGTCCCTTCTCCACTGCACTTCTGCTTCATACATGCACAGGACATCCTTTCCCTTGCACTTGGTGATGTCGGGCAGGCAGCGGGACCCCCAGCAGCAGTAGCAACATCCGATCTTTTCATATTGCCCCTCCATGATCTCACCAGACTCTGAGCAAGTAGCTATGGGTGAGGTAAGTGTGATGGCCAGAAGTACAGCTATCACGCTCCAGGAATATAATAGAGTCTTTCAGGATAAAATTACGAAATAGAAAGTATCATTCCTTACTCCCCTTATGGTTGAGGAGACAGACTCAGAAAAGGCAGGTACCTTTGTTGGTTTGCAGGGCTGGGTTTGGACTCTGGGCTCCTGACTCCAGGTCCAGGGCTCTTTCTACTCTTTAATTAAGCATAATTCAATTCAGCAACTATTTTTCAAGCACCTATGATATGCCAAGCATGGTGCCAGCCCTACGAATACAGATAAATAAATGTGGTTCCTTCTCTCAGTGGCCTTTCAGTCAAACAAGAGAGAAGTATGTATGCAAGCAAATTGTTGTGAAAATCACAATGGAGAGATGGTCTAGTTACAACATATGCAGAAAAGAGGGGAGGGCCAGCTCTGAGGGAATCAGAGGTGGGCAGCTTCATAGACAAGAACCTCCAGCTGCTGCTAAGAGGACGGGCAGGAGTTCACCAGAGACCTGTGGCAAAGGGGCACCAGGCACTTGCCAAGGTGAGGGGGTGTGACACAGTGTGGTGGTCTGACATGTGAAAGGAGGACTTGTGAGGAGTGTCAGGAGACGGGAGGCTGAGGACCAGAGGCCCCTGAGCATGTCCAGCTTGCTGCCTCCCTACATCTACTCCTATCACTAAGAAAGCTGGGGAAATATCCAGGCTACCCCCTGACTCTACATAATAAGGAGTTCTGAGCAGTTCACTCTCCTGCTTCTTATTGTCATGAGAAAAAAAAAAAAAAGTTAAATGCCCTCAGTACAGTAACAGTCAAGGACTCCTTGGATTTGGACTTGACTTTCCATCCAGCCTCCAGCCTCATGGCCTCTACTTCCCATCAGATGCTCCAGCCAATCCCCACTGCCTGCCATTCCCCAAATACACCCCATGGCTCTCTGACTTTTGATTTCCATTCAAAGGCTTTCTTTCGCCTGGGACATCCTTTTCCCTCTTCCTTTATCAGCCCAAACCCTAACCTCCTCCAAGCCCTACCTCATACGTCACCTCCTCCATCCTATACCTCATCTCTTTCTGGCTGTGCCCCCATAGGATTTACTCACCACGGACTGCCTGCCCTCCCCTCCCGCCATTTCCTTCTCTCCGGGCAAAGGCAAGCTCAAAGGAGCTTGTCCCATGGGTCCCGTTCACCTTTGTATCACCCACCATGCCTGGCAGTTGTAGGGGCTCAAAAGGGTAATGTAATTAATGCAACCCAGGCCAATTAGGTATTTGAATACTTTCACGGATTCACTCAAGAAAAGAATCTCTATTTTTTCTGACCAACATTTCCCCCTTTCTGCTAAAGTGGGTGATATGCACTGAATGGTTTCCCCCCAAATGCTTATGTTGAAGCCCTATCCCCCAACATGGCGGTATTTGGGGATGGGGCTTTTGTGAAGTAATCAGATTTAGCTGAGGTCAAGAGGTGGGGGTTGGCTCACGGTGGGATTAGAGATATCAGAGAACTTGCTGGCTCTCTCTCTGCCATGTAACAATACAATGAGAAAGTGGCATCTGCAAGCTAGGAAGTGAGCTCTGATCAAAACCTAACCATTGGGCTTCTCTGGTGGCACAGTGGTTGAGAGTCCGCCTGCCGATGCAGGGGACACAGGTTCGTGCCCCGGTCCGGGAAGATCCCACATGCCGCGGAGTGGCTGGGCCCGTGAGCCATGGCCGCTGAGCCTGCGCGTCCGGAGCCTGTGCTCCGCAACGGGAGAGGCCACAACAGTGAGAGGCCCGCGTACCGCAAAAAAAAAAAAAAAAACCTAACCATCCTGATCTTGGACTTCTAGCTCTCAGAGCTGTGAGCAGTAAATGTCTGCTGTTTAAGACACCCAGCCTATGATATTTTGTTATAGCAGCCTGGGCAGACTAATACAGTGGGCGAGGGGAGACTTATGAAACGTTATCATTTCTAACCATCTCAGTAGCTGACATGTCACCCTCCCAGTCGCTCCTTCAAAACATCGAGCACCTACAGTGAGTCCATCCTTTTTCCAGCCCTGGGAATTTGTCAGTGAGAGTCAGACAATGTCCCTGCCCTCTAGGACTTACTTTCTCGATATCGGAGGCAGAAACCTGTAGACATCAGACAGGCCAGAATTGAGGGGCATCCAGCAAACAATTAGGCAATAGTTTTCAGGGGTTCTAAATGTTACTCAATGTTACTTAACGTAGGGTGGGCATCATTCCAGTTTCCCTGGGGATTGATAAGTTTCCCAAGATGTGGAGCTTACGGTGTTCAAACTTGGACAGTCCCAGACCCACCTGGACAGTCGATCACCCTATAAGAATGTTCCAGCTAACTACACTGTAGACTAATACACCCCAGGACAATAACTCCGGTGCTCAGTGCCTACCTGCCGTAAGTTGGGTAGCACTTGTTGATTGACTGGCTGATGGGTGACTGTTTTCACACTCTAGGAGAAAGCAGCCATTAGCTGTTTGCCGGGCTGCTTAGAGTCAAGGAGGCGTGATCTCTGAGACCCTCCTTTTTGATCTCATACAGGGCAGGAGGGAGGGCTTCAGAAGTTAGATCTCCAGTACAAAGCGTCTCAGATTTTAATGTGCATATGAATCACCTGGAGCCCTTGTTGAGCTGCAGCATCTGACTCCACGCATCTGGAGCAGAGCCTGAAGATCTGCATCCCGACAGGTACCCAGATCAATGCAGATACTTTTTGTCCACAGACCACAACTGGAGTATCAAGGGGCTCAGTAGTTCTCATCCTTAGAATTATCTGGGGGGGCTGGGGGGCGGATTCTACAGATCTGCAGCCACAAACCCAGACCAATTAAGTCAGTCACTAGGGGCGAGACCAGACATCAGCATTTTTAACTCTCCCCAGGTGATTCCAATGTGCACACAGGGCTGCAAATCCCAGGGAGGGGAAGGAGAGAAAAGTTCTGCCTGATGATAAGGGCTGATGGATTGGTCCAGGTGGGCTAGGCTGTGATGTCAAGAGATTTATTGGAAGTGGAGTCAGAAATCTAAAAGAAGGAGATTATTTTGGAAAGTCTAGAGGCAAAATTGTTTTAAAAAATTGGGGGCATAATGGTTTGTGTTCTTTGGCCTTTTAGCAGGGCATCAACAATGTTTCCCTTGCCCTCAGGGTGATGGAGCCCAGTGTGCAACCTTGGGGAGAAGCAGGAGGTCCCGCTCTGAAAGTATCTGATAGCAGAGAACAGAGGTCGCGAAACCAGCAAATCACAGGTTTCACAGACTGAGTCATCTAAACGGGTCCTCCAACTCTTCAGAATTTCTTTCATTTCCTTGCTTGTGGATGCTTTCTAGCATCTGTTTCCAACATTTCCCATTCTCATCAAGCTGCCAACCTCCTTCCAGCAGATGACCTTGCCTCCTAATTTACTGAGAAAATAGGGGTCAGCCATTCACATGCCATCATCTCTCCCCTCCTGCCGGCCATCGCTCCCTCTTCACTTCTGCAAATGTCTGTCTTTACCTAGGCTCTCCCCTTCCCTCCTGCCTGCCTCCTTCCCAAAGTGACCACACCAGTGCCCTTTGCCCCAGCAGCCTCCGTCTCCGCTGGGACTTCACTTCATCCATTGCCACCGCCAGACTCTTTCCATCACGTGTTCTCCACTGGCTCCCTCTCCTCTGGATACAGGCGTGTTCAGGTCTTTAATATCCCTTAAAGGGGCAGCACTTCCCCTTTCATCTCCTCACGCCCACTCCAGTTGTGCATTCCAGTTTCCACCTCCACCACCTACTGAAAATGTTCCTTGGAAGGTCCTTGGTGATCTAATTCGAAAAACATGTGGCCTTTCAGAACGCTCTCCTCCCTAGATTCCTCTGCACATTAGGCACTCTGGAGTTCCCACTCCTCGCCTCTATGTTTCTGCTTTCGTCTTTGCTAACATCGTGTGCAGTGAAAATGAGGACTTGCGGCTCAGCCCCCATCCCCTTGCTGCTTGTGAAGTCCTGTCCAGATTTCAGGCCGCTCATTTGTGGGTCCTCAAGTCAGTTGCATGATTGAGTTGCAACCAGCATTCCCTTTCTCCACCCACTGTCCTACCGTGAAATAGACAAGAATAGGATAGGAAAACATTTGCATGCATTACATGTGGGAAGGCGAGTATTGTTGAGAGGCTCCTATTCTAGTTTGTCTTTCTGTACTGCCAAGCTGGGAAGTAAAAACAGCATTTCCCACACCTCTGCAACATTTCTAAAATCACAGTAAGACTGTCTTCTGAAAACTGAGCCCTTCTCCCAAACTCCCTCTTCTGCTGATGGTTTCTCCGGGGTAATATCCTCCCATCTGTGACTTTTCCCTCTCGTTCTGTCCACACCGACTGTCACTAGGTCCTGCTCCGAGGAGTTGAGCATTCATCCTCCCACACACATCTCTCCTGGCTTCAGCGGCAGTTACAGATATCACTATTCATACCCCAACTATGACAATAGCCTTCAAACTACTCTCCCAACCTCCAGTCTCACAAAGCCCCCCCGTCCGTTACAATCCTGAACTGTCATTTACAAGCTAACCTTACCTGCAAAGTGGAAATATTTAATACTTTTCTCTTAGGGCTGTTCTTAGGATTAGTTGAAAGATACATAAGGAATATGTATAAACCTGGATAAAGGATATGTCAAGAGGCTGGCACATGTTAGGAACTCAGATATCACTCTCCAGCCTCCTAATTCATCAGACATTCTGCTGCTGAACCTTCTATGGCTCCCTATTGCCTACTGAAAAAAAAATATCTCAATATCCTGGTCTTAGTCTCCTAAGGGTCCTTCAGTTTAGCCACAGCCTTCCGTCTAAGCCTTCTCTTTCTGCTGGTTCCTGTGCTTCTGGACAGTGGGACGACTCACCATTCCTCCCACAGACAGGCACATTCTCGTCTCTGTCCTCTTTTCCTGGGCAGTGCCTTCTGCCTAACTGGTCCTTGCCCTCAATGCCATGCCACCTCTCTCCGACCTCGTTACCACAGTACAGTCTTGCAGAAGGGGACACAGGAGCCCCTCACACACACACACACCAGCTGGTGGCTCCACTGGAGACCTGTGGAAGCAGATTGGGTTCCAGCCCAGGCACTGCAGGCATCTTCAAGGGCAGGGTGTACTGCTGCACATGGTAATCAGTTCCCTGGGACCCAGTGCAAAGAAGAAGGTGGCATGTGGACCTTTCTGCAGGCTTGTGGAAAACAAAACCTCACCCCTGACTCTCTTTGCAGGGTCCCTACCTCTCCCACCATGACCCAGATTTGCTCATTCCTCTGGCTGGAATAAAGTCCAGAATCTTTCTAACATACCTACTCCATTCCCACTTCTACATATAGATTGTACCCACGCACCCCTATGTCCCGACCTCTCCCATAGCCATCCTGCCACTCGCAGCCACCCCAGCTCCCTTGCTGGGCCCTCTGCAGGTCTGCCCTCAGCACCAGCCCATGCATCAAAAGGGCAGGTGCCTACTGGAGCACCAGAACATTTTTGCACCCAAAGGTGTCCTTTCTTCTTTTGGAGACAGGAAATCCTGGATTCAAATAGCCGCCCTCTCTTGTACCAGTGACCTTGTGGACTCCTGCTGCCCCATAGAAAACACCTTCGGTTCTTCTTATCTGTCAACTGGAGGGAACAGTATGAACGTGATAGGTGGTTGTAAGAATTAACTTCAGTTTAACCTGTAAAGTGCAGCACAGTTCCTGGTATCCTAAGGCCACAGGGTTCAAAGTGGGTGCTCTTGGGGGTGTGTGTGGGCAAAGATGCATTTTCTTTGATCTGGGCTGGGCATATAGTTATTTTTAATCAAAAGAGTCCACACATATATGTGTTAGCATACGGTATTTGTTTTTCTCTTTCTGACTTACTTCACTCTGTATGACAGACTCTAGGTCCATCCACCTCACTGCAAATACCGTATGCTAACACATACATATGGAATCTAAAAAAAAAAAATGGTTATGAAGAACCTGCGGCAGGACAGGAATAAAGACGTAGACCTTATAGAGAGGACATGGGAGGGGGAAGGGTAAGCTGGGACAAAGCGAGAGAGTGGCATGGACATATATACACTACCAAATGTAAAATAGATAGCTAGTGGGAAGCAGCCTCATGGCACAGGGAGATCAGCTCGGTGCTTTGTGACCACCTAGAGGGGTGGGAAAGGGAGGGTGGGAGGGAGGGAGATGCAAGAGGGAAGAGATATGGGGATATATGTATAGCTGATTCACTTTGTTATAAAGCAGAAACTAACACACCATTGTAAAGCAATTATACTCCAATAAATATGTTAAAAAAAATAGAGTCCACACACACACACACACACACACACACACACACACACACACACACACTCCAGAACTGACTCTTGAAGAACTGGAAGATCCAGAATCATTGGGCCCTTCCTTCCCTTGAGACACTGTGGGCTGTTGCTAAGTAGTGGTTGTCCCTAACTGTAGGCTGTTTGCTACAGTCCCTCCTCAACCCCCTGATCTGATGCTCCGTGTACATGGCTGAAATTCAATATTGCTGTAATATCCCCAAGCTTCCATGCCGGTTGGTGAGCAGCTGCTGTCTGGGGCTCTACCATCCTGGCTATCCCAGTTCCTCCCTTGGGACTCCACTTCCCTGGTATCACCAAGCTCCAGCAGTTAAAGGGTTAATGCCAAGCGCAGCAGGGGGCCTTTGGGACCCTTGTGCTACCCAGGTAGATGAGTGGTTGATGTTTGTGCAGGTCCTGTTGCCAAATATTTTGAACAACATCACAGCCCAGACGTACGGGAGCTTGCCCCACTGTGTTCACCTCCGAGTCCCCAGCCTTGAGAACAGGTCCTGGCACACAGTAGGTGCTGTTTGTTGACTGACTCTGCCTTATACTTTCAAAAATGTTAGCTTCCTCTCCTTTGCCTCATCCTCCCCTTCCTTTGATGCTAACAGGAAGGAAAGCAGTCCACCCTGGATCCTGTCTGTTCACTCAGCCCTCCCTCAATCCCCCTCAATCCACACTGGCTGCTGCGGGTGGGGTTGGGTTGGGTCTGGTGGTGACCCCGGCAGAAGCCCTGCAGCAGCAAGCAGGCCTTCTCCAGAAGCCAGAGGCAGAGGAACACAGACGGTGCCTTCTGCCTTGTGGGCAGCCAAAGGTAGTCATGCATGGGAGACCGCGAGTGTAATCAAAACCATTTTATTTCTCAGACAATAGAAAGAAACAGAAGAGCGATCTCAGGACAGAGAAGGAGCTGCAAAATGGTATAAATTAATGAAAATGATTCTGCTGGCACTTCTCACTGCTTGCCTGCCTCCTTGGAACGGTTCTAGCAGCGGCTGCCCTGGGCGCCCGGCACTTGGGGGTCTGGTACTCGGGGAGGGCAAAAACTTGGGAATCTGAAAGCGGAAGGGAGTGTCACTAGTTCTGCAAGAAGCTGAATGACTCAGAGGAGAGTGAGGGGGAGGGAGAGGGAGTTGATGCGCAACTGTGGCGCTGTCCACAGCCTGGACAGGAACGCGTGGACATCCAGTTTGAGAAGCCAGGAAGCTTCGATGGGAGCCCTGCGCTGCTCCTGGCTGCGTAACCTTGGGCAAGCTGCCTCACCTCTCTGGGCCCCAGTGTTCGCATCACTGAGTAGACTGGGCTAGTGGAGCTTCCAAGACCCTACTGGCCCTGATATTCAAATACTCGTCATGAATGCCCCCAACTCCATTTCCTCTGTTGCAATTATTTGGCTTGTCTCTCTCTCTCTCTCTTTCAGCCTGGAGCTCCTCCTCAATGCCAGGAATTATTTCCTTTCTGTTTTTGGTCATGAGGTCCTAGGAGCCTGGGAGGTTCTGTGTCTGTGCTGGAATGACAGAATGATGGACAGAGGGATGGCCAAGCCCATTGCAGGCAGCAGGCAGGCGGGCTACTTACAGTGGAAAATGTGGTGGAGGATTAGTTCAAATCACTGGCTTTGACTGGATTCGCGTGGGGTTCATTAGTTCACACTGAGACTCGGGCCTGGAAGCCCCCCCTCTCCCCTCTCCCTCCCCCAAGGATACCGTCAGGTGGAAGGCTGTGGAGGACAATGTGTGTCAGTTCCTGGCTTGAAACTGCTGGCCAGCCCAGCAAAATCATGGGGGGTTTATATTCATGTGTCACCCTAGATTTACAAAAACTGCAACAACACAGATGGGAAAGTTTCCCCCCCAGCGCACGCAGAGGTCCCTCATTTTGGCCATTAACACTAAGCATGGCTCCCAGAGCCCAGGCTGCAACACCAAGCAGGCAGCAGGCTTTGCGGAGATGCTCCAGGGAGCGGTGATAGGTCTGAAGAGCCGGGCCCACCCCCTTGACTTCCTGTTTCCTTTGTCTGGGGCGAGGGCTGCTGGCGAGGTGTGGGAAGGAGGCAGGCAGCTCCGACTGGAAATTGGCTTCTGCGTCCAGGCGGGCTCCGAGGGAAAGGGGGCCGGGCTGGGGGCGGAGCCCAGCGGGCGGAGAGCCGGCGGCTGCTTGATGTAAGGAGTTGGTTTCGAATCACGCCAGCAGGAGGCCTAGAGAGATGGTGGAAATTAAGTGCACGACTCCCCCGAGGCTCCCTGGTCCCCTATCACCCGGGCAGAGTCCCAGGTGATAATGGGGTCTCCTGGAGGGTCTCCGTGGGATCCCTCATGATGCCTGTTTTATATTCGAGGGACCCCAGTAAAACCCAGAGCCCCAAGTCGGTGCCTGCCCCACGGTGGGCAAATGAATGACCAGGAGGGCAGGGGAGGGTTTGCAAAGGACTGTACAACTGCCAGCCTCCTTGAGTTAATGCCACTTTCGCTCTTGCTGAAGAAAAACACTTCTCAGTTGACCAGCTAAGAGAGAAAAGTGTGTCTCAAGGAAGGAGGGGGGATGAAGGAATGAATGGATTTTGTGTTTTGACATATTTACTAAGAAACGTGGAAACTGCTTAGCACCTGCTAATTTGAGTCAGAGCAACCTGAATTCCCTGCGATGTGCAAATGCCAAGGGAGCCGGAGCTGGAAGGAGGGGTGGATTTTCCAAAGGGAATCATGGCCTTTTATCAATTGAGGATGGAGGAACTGAGGGAGGTGCTGAGGAAGGCGGGGTCATTAACTGCAGCTAGGATTTCTTGGCATCTTCTGTCAGAGGCCAAGCACTTTCTTCTCTCATGATACAGCTGCTGCTGGAGGGGATCTGGGCATGGGATCTTGGTGACCAAGGTCTATCCTCTCAAACTATAGTGCAGGAATTACAATACTGAAGGTCAAAGACTGGTCCAAGGTCACCCTCTCTTGTAAATTGGAGATGATACTAGCACCCACTTCAGAGGGTTGTTGTGAGGGTTAAAGGTCTTGCCATGTAGTAGGCGCTCAATGGATGTGGATGATCATTTCAAGACTCTAGAGTCTCGGAGCCATGAGTGTCCTGGCTCAGCCAGTGAGTAGCTGTGAGACGATATGGATCAGGGTCTGTTCAGGAAAACAGAGCCCCCGCCAGGTACTTCAAGGAGGGAACTAATTGCGGAGATGTTGGTGGAGCTATAAGTCCAGGTAGATGTTGAGGCAAGTCGGAGAAGCCATGGAGTAAGGTGGTACCATCCCTAAGGTGGAGGGACAGAGGGAGGAGCCTGCGAGGTTACTGGAGCCTGGGAATCCAGGCTTCCTGGTGGGATCTGGGAACACTGAGGAAGGGTTATCGGGGATGGGGTGGGGGTTAGAACTGAGGAGGCTACATAGCTACTGCTGAAGTTGTTACCTGAAGCTGGGAGGAAATGAGCTTCTCCCCAACTCCCACCTTCCAACCTCCCACTTGGCTGGACCGGTTGGCAAGGAAGCCTAAGAAGTGTAGTCTCCAGGGGTCTATGCCCTCCAACATAGAGCAGAACAGGGCAAGGCAAGGAGGGAGCTGCACAGGGACCTGGGGCACACTACTTACCCTCTGAAGCTTTAATATTCTAAACTGCTCAAGAAAAAGTGGGGAAAGGGAGAGAATGATGTCTGACCTGGTGTGACTGTTATGAGGCTTACACGAGATAAGGTGAACAAAGCCCACAGCACAGTGCCTGGCTGTAGTAAGTATTCAATAACTGTGGTTCATGCCAGTCCTCCTTTCAGGGTCCAATTCGTATGTCACCTCTTCTGGAAGTCACTGCTGACCTCTGTGATCTGACACCACCTTGCTCATATCTTCAGTAGAGTGTTGATCACACTGCAGTGCTGTTTGGGATCAAATGTCTGTCTCTTCCACTGGAGGATGAGCTCCTGGGGGTGGCTTCCTCCTTTGGCATTCCCTGCTCTCGGAGCGCCTGTCACTCAATAGTTATTGGACGAAAGCCCAGTAGGACAACGTACAACATGTAACTCTACAAAACCGTCTCCAGAGTTCATGGGCTATGGAGTTCTAGAAGTTTAGTGAAGGGAAAGGACAAACAAGGTGAGAAACGTAAAGTTCAAGGAAGATGAGAAGTATGAAGGTTTGGAGAAAGATGTAGGGGCTTGTTCACAGTCACACACATAGGATTGTCAGATCTCCTGGCTTCTAAGCTAGTGGGTGATTAGAATTTTTTTTTCTCTTTATTAAAAAAACAGATATTCATTGGGGTTGACATATATACACTAATATGTATAAAATAGATAACTAATGAAAACCTGCTGTATAGCACAGGGAACTCTACTTCGTTGTACAGTAGAAACTAACACAACATTGTAAAATATACCCACCCCCCCAAAAAAATAAACACATATTCAGTGTGGAAAATTTAGAAAATTCATGTAAACAAAAGAAGAAAATAAAAGTTATCCATAATGCCAATCACCCAAAATAACCACAGTAAATATTTTGGAGTTTCTCCACTCAGTCATACACATATGGCATTTTCTTCCTTGCTAGAATAGTTTCAGTCTGTTCTGCAACCTATTTTTTTTTAAACTTAACAATAATGCTTGAGCAACTTTCCAAGACATTAAATACTCTCTTACAGCACAAATTACAAAGCTTTACACTAGTTCACTGTACACATTCACTTTTATTTAACCAACCCCCTCTTACTGAAATTTTTAGCTTGTCTGTAATATTTAACTGTACTAGAAAATTCTATAATGAAATCTGTGTAGCTTAATCTTTTTGCACATTGTCATTATTTCCTTAGGATAATTTCCTAGAAGTAGAATTACTGATCAAAGAACATGCTCATTTTTATAGCTTTTAACAAGGATTGCCAAATTGCTTTCAAGAAAGAGTTTTTTAAAAAAATTATTTGCATTCCCCATTTGCTATAGAGGAAATGGTTCTGGGTAAACTTACCAACACTGAATTGATCTAATGCTGTTTTGCCAAAAATCAATTCATCAATTTGCAAAATGGCCAGTTGGGAAAGAAGGGGATAGATAGATAGATAGATAGATAGATAGATAGATAGATAGATAGATAGATATATAGAGCAAGGTAAAGCCAATTCATTAAATGACCAATTAACAGAATAAATAATTTAACACATGTATTGATTAACAGTGTTGTAAAGCAATTTCTATTGCATGGGAAAATTTTCATGTGGCTTTGGAGATCACCATTTAGAGTGAGTGGACTAGATTTCATTTTGTATGTATAGTAGCAGTTTAAGGATTGCTCCCTTTGTTGAAACTATGGGGTTTTGTGTGTGAGAGTATCTTTAATAATCAAAAAATTATATTTTCTCATTAGAAGCCAGAATGTTGGCATTTTAAATGGGAATCTTTCCATTTTTACTGATTTCTTTTGAATTCTTTTTTTTCTTTTGAATTCTTTTTTTTTTTTTGGTGCAGGGTCTGCATTGGGTCTTTGTTGCTGCGCGTGGGCTTTCTCTAGTTGCAGCTGTGGTGTGCGGGCTTCTCATTGTGGTGGCTTCTCTTGTTGCGGAGCACGGACTCTAGGCACGCGGGCTCAGTAGTTGCGGCACGTGGGCTCTAGAACGCAAGCTCCGTAGTTGTGGTGCACAGGTTTAGTTGCTCCGCCACATGTGGGATCTTCCCGGACTAGGGATCGAACCTGTGCGCCCTGCATTGGCAGGCGGATTCTTAACCACTCCGCCACCAGGGAAGCCCCTGAATTCTTTTTAACATCATTTTCTGTTGCCACACTTTTAACATTTTTATGAGACTTCCACTCATTTCTCAATAGTCCCTTGATTTATTTCTAGCAATTAGTAAATAAAATATGATATGTGATATGCATACTACTGTTACTTCTTAGTTCCCCTCTTGGCTGAAAATTCTCTAGCATTTTTAGGATTAGTAAACAGTTTGCTTTTTATCCTTCCTCAATGATTTAATATTGATGGTTAGCGTCTGTCATATTTGAGACACTCATCATACTGTTCATTACAGTAATCTCTCCTGGATTCTTGTGCCCTTTTTTCTGCTGCTTATTACTCTTTCATGTCAAGTCTTCTGCAAACTTCTGACAAGTCATCATATTCCAATTACTCCTTGTTAGAAACCAAAATGCCAAGATTTCATATCCGATGGAACTGTTTCCTCTGATTTCTTTAGTGTGCTAGTGAATTTCTGTAATTTTTTTCAATTATATGTATTTTTAGCATTAATTTGCCAATTCCCCAAATTGCATATCATGTACTTCTAGCAGTTAAATTTTTAAATTTCAGCATTTCTTCTGTGTGATAGGATTGTTTTGGACATTTTTGCATGTCATTTTCTGTTTATCCAATCTTTAGTCATTGGGAGCATTCTTTTATCAGTTCCTCAAATGGCATATCAGCTTTAATTTAGAATTTCTGGAATGAATTGATGTGATAGTTTCTGCCTCTTTCTTGCTTAGCTCGTCTTTTGGTATTTATAAGATTAGGGGCCAATTAACGTTTGGCTTCTTTGTAGGTTTATGGTTATGGTGAATGTATAACAAATTTTGTGATTCTCTTTTGCATTGTTATCTTCACTTTGACCAGTTTTGCCCTGAATTGTGAACTATATAAAGTTTCTACAGATGCCTACCAAATTGATCTTACTGTTTATTTTTTTCTGACATACAAATCATACATCATCACTAGCCATTTGAACAGCGGGAATAGTCCTGAAGGTTCCATCCCCACACCAATCCTCACAGTACTCCAGATTCCATGGGTTATTTTCAGGGTGAATTTGGTCAATTTGCCCACTTATTGGACTAACCGGCTATTTGGGAAAATCCATGTTTTATCAAATTCTTTTCTGATAAGACAGTCTGCTTCCTTGTGGAGGTGCTATCTCCTTGCATCCTTGCCACTATATTAGTTTTTTATTGTTGCTGGAATTGCTACAATCTTAGTAGCTCTAAGTAGCACAGATTAATTTTCTTACAGTTCTGTAGGTGCGGAGCCCAATACGGGTCTCACTGGGCTAAAGTCAAGATGTTGGCACACCATATGCTCCTTTCTGGAGGCCTTAAGGGAGATCTCGTTTAATCTCATTCAGACTGTTGGCAGTAGTCAGTTCCTTGTGCTTATAGGACTGATGTCCCTGTTTTGTTGCCGGTTGTAAACTGAGGGACTTCTCAGCTTCCAGAGGCTCATGGGCCCCTTTTGCCATCTTCAAAGCCAGCAACAGCTGTCAGTCCTTTTGCAACTGACAGAGCACCATTTATGAGAAGTCTAGCCTTTCCCCCACTGCCTTGTGATTTCACATTTGTCATAAATCAAGTAACCGTGGATATATATATGTGGGCCTGTTTCTGGACATTCTGCTCTGTTCCACTAGTATTTTAAATTAGTTCAATACCACACTGAACTAATTTCTGTGGTTCTATTATTAGTCTTGCTATCTGGTAGTGCAAACAGCTTTGTTCTTCAAGATTGTGTTGGTTCTTCTTGGCCCTTTGCATTTCCACATAAATTTTAGAATTAATGTATCAATTTCCATAGAAAGATGGGATTTTGATTGGTATTGTATTGAATCCGTAGATGTACTTAGGGAGAGGAGCATCTTCTTTATTTAATTTATTAAATAAATTTAATAAATCTACTTAATAATATTTGTTAAAGAAATTTGTTAAATTTCTCTCAGCAAAGTTTTGTAGTTTTTGATATTAAGTTCTTGCACATCCTTCATAAGATTTATTTTTCAGTATTTGAAATTCTTGGTGCTATTGTAAATGATATTATTAAAATATTTTAAACTTTCTGTTTGTCACTAATATATATATGGATGTTTTATAAGCCCTAAAATCAAGAAATTTTGCTGAACTTATTTTAATTATAATAATTTGTAGATTAATTTTTCCAAGGTACCTAATAATATTGACTACAAGTAATGTAATTTTATTTCTTTATTTCAAATTCTTATAAAGAGCTGTACTTTTTTCTTGATAGATGAAGAGACTAAGATTTCCAGGATAGTTTGAATACAAATGGTGATAGTGAGTTTCTTTGTCTCATTTTTTATTTCAGGGGGAAATCTTTCAGTATTTCTCCATTAAGTATTATTTTTGCTTTAGAAGTTTTGTAGGTGTTTTATAAAAGATTTAGAAATTCTCCTCCAGTCCTAGTTCACTAAGAACTTTTATCATGAATGGGTGTTAAGTTTTAGTAAATCTTTTTTTCTTCATCTATTGATATGGTCATATGATTTTTCTCCCTTATAAATAAATAAATAAACATATTTATTATGTTTCTAAGGTGAACTACATTGATTGGTTTTCATTTGTTAAACAATCCTTGCATTTCTGTATAAACCCACTGGATCCTGGTGTGCCGTCTCTTTGTATATCACTGGATTCAAGTTGCTGATGTTGTCTAGGATTTTTGTGTCGTGTTCATGGAAGAGATTGGCCAGTAATTTTCTTTCTTTTATTGACAGATTTTAGTATCAAAGTTATACTGGCTTCATAGAATGTAATTTCTCTCTTTTTTTTTAGTTTGTATAACATTGATATTATTTATTTTTTAAATATTTGGAATAATTCATCAGTGAAGATATTTGGGCCTAGAGCATTCTTTGTGTGAAGATTTTTAGTTATGAATTTAATTTATTTAGGAGATATAGTGATGTTAGATTTTCTATTTCTTTTATGTTGGTTCATATGTTGTACTTTTCTAGAAAGTGTCCATTTCACCTACATTTTCAAAAACTTTTGGCACAGGGAGTTATAATATTCTATTATTAGCTTTTTAATGTCTTAAAGGTCTGTGACGAACTTAATTCCTGATATAGGTAATTTGTGCTTTTCCTCTTTCTGTCTTATGAGTCTTATTAGAGATCTACCCATTTTATTATTCTTTTCAAAGACTCAGTTTTTGGCTTTGTTGGGTTTCTCTGTTGTGAATTGTTTTCTACTTCATTAACTTCTGATCTTATTTTTATTTTTTATTTTTTTTGTGGTACGCGGGCCTCTCACTGTTGTGGCCTCTCCCGTTGCGGAGCACAGGCTCCGGACGCGCAGGCTCAGCGGCCATGGCTCACGGGCCCAGCCGCTCCGCGGCATGTGAGATCTTCCCGGACCGGGGCACGAACCCGTGTCCCCGGCATCGGCAGGCGGACTCTCAACCACTGCGCCACCAGGGAAGCCCTCTGATCTTATTTTTATGATTCCTTTCCTTCTACTTACTTTGGGTTTAATTTGCTGTTCTGTTTCTAAATTATTCAGATGAATGCCTAAATTACTGATTTTTTAGCCTTTCTCTTTTCTAATACAAATGTATAAGGCTCTCAGTAAATCTTTAGTTGCATCACCCATTTTGATATATCACATTTTTATTACTAAGAATGGAAATTTCCATTGTGATTTCTTCTTTGACCTGTGGATTATTTAGAAGCTTATTACTTAACCTCCAAACATTTGGTGATATTCTAGTCATTTTTTGTTATTGATTCCTAGTTTAATTTGACACAGAGAATATTCTGAGTGATTTCAGTTCTTGAATTTTCTTAGAACTTGCATAATATATATTCAAATTTGGGAAATGTTTCACGTGCACTTAGAAAGAATGTACATTTTGTCATCAGTATTAGCAGTGTTTTACCTATATCTGTAGGTCAACTCGGTCATTCAATTTTGTTTTTCAGACCTTCCGTATCCTTACTTTTTTCTTTTCCTTGTCTGCTTATTCTATCGGTTATTAAGGGAGATGTGTGAAGTTTTCCTCTGTGATGGCAGCTTTGTTTGCTTCTCCTTTTAGTTCCGTCCATTTTTGCTCTCTATATTTTGATTTTTATGTAAGTTATACATAAATTAAGAATTGTTATAAATTCCTGATAGATCGACCGTATTATCATGCCTTCCTACATTTTCCATGAACAGCTGACAAACTGTGGGAGACAGCCTCATCCGCTGAGATGCTAACAACAGCTCTAACAGCCCCTGGAGGGCAAAGCTGGGATTTAACAGGAGACACAGTGAAGCAGAACCATAAGTCCTGGGATCTGCCAGCTGGGAAGCTTGAACAACTCATTTAATACTTGTGAGCCTCAGTTTCTTCGGCTCTAAACAGCTGGGTTGTATACCTGCTTGCCTTACCTGTTGTACAGGTATATTCAAGGTTAAATGAGAGAGCAAGTGTGAAAACACTGCATAAATTCTAGAGCAGAGATTGTGAACTAATACATGGGCTGCACTCAGGCAGCAGGCTTTTTTTTTTTTTTTTTTTTTTAACCAAGACAACATTAAAAAGTCATATTTCACATAAAGATACAGATTTCTGCCTTTCCCTCTGGGAAGAAAAATCTGACAGCTGTAGGCCTGGCATCAGACACATGGCCAGTGGGCTGTGGCTGAGCATGCTCACTCTCCGCTCACTCTCACAACACAATCTCAGTTGTGTCACACCCTCCCCTGCTTAACACGTGCACACATGCACTTACACTGCCAGGCTTACACATCTCTACCCGCCTCTTCTTTTTTTTTTTTTTTGCAGTACGCGGGCCTCTCACTGTTGTGGCCTCTCCCGTTGCGGAGCACAGGCTCCGGACGCGCAGGCTCAGCGGCCATGGCTCACAGGCCCAGCTGCTCCGCGTCATGTGGGATCTTCCCGGACCGGGGCACGAACCCGTGTCCCCTGCATCGGCAGGCGGACTCTCAACCACTGGGCCACCAGGGAAGCCCTACCCGCCTCTTCTTGATCTGTGGCTCTTGCTAAAGCATTATGTCATTATTAATTGTTTTTACTCATTTAGAAGTCAGACCCACACAGGGACAGAGATTTTTAGTGTTTAGTGTTGCTAAGTGCTGAAACACATAGCTGAGGGAGGCTGTAGAAACACTTTCCCTGGAGACCTAAAAATAAAACTGATGCGCAGCCTCTCCTGGATGCAAGGGAAAAGCAGAATGACTGTACCAAGTTCTCCTAGGTTTTAAATTGGGCTGGGGGTGGGCAGGAGCTAGTTCAGACTCTGTATGTTGGAGGAGGTGAAGGTGGAGATTTTTCATAGGTAAATTATATATTGTAGTATAACTCAACATTTGGGAAACAAAAAGGTTTTACAATATAGACAACAGAAAGAGCATGAGGTTTTTGTTTATCAAAAAGATTCATGGCTTTTTCAAAACTTATTGAACTGACCACTTAAAACCTGTGAATTTCACTGTATGTAAATTATATCTCAATTTTTTTTTTTTTTAGATGTTGGGGGCAGGAGTTTATTAATTAATTTATTTATTTTTGCTGTGTTGGGTCTTCATTTCTGTGCGAGGGCTTTCTCTAGTTGTGGCAAGCGGGAGCCACTCTTCATCGCGGTGCGCGGGCCTCTCACTATCATGGCCTTTCTTGTTGCGGAGCACAGGCTCCAGAAGCGCAGACTCAGTAGTTGTGGCTCACGGGCCTAGTTGCTCCGCGGCATGTGGGATCCTCCCAAACCAGGGCTCGAACCCGTGTCCCCTGCATTCGCAGGCAGATTCTCAACCACCGCGCCACCAGGGAAGCCCATATCTCAATTTTTAAAAGCACAAAGTGAAAACAAATATTTTTGTTTGGGAGGCATGGGGTAAACTATAATTCTAACCTGTATCGGGCACTTACACTATACTAAGTACCTTACATGGATTAATTTAATTATTTTATTCTCACAATACCTTCTAAGGTGGGTACAATTATTATCCCCATCTTGCCAGATGTTTAAACTGAAGTTCAGGGTGATGAAATAACCTACCGATTTCTCCAGATGTTAAGTGGAAGAGCCAAGTCTTAAACTCCAGGTTGAAGAACTCCAGTGCCCAGATTCTCATCCATTCTATTCCATGTTCTAATCATTTGAATGATTGCAAAGAAGAAGAAAATTAATGATGGTAATCTGGAGGAGTGCCAACTTAAATACCTGATGATAAATACACTTTGCTTATTCAGTTTTAGGTCCACTGATTCAGAAAAGCCAAGCCTCCCAAAGAGGTATCATTGGGTTCTTATGGGCAGGGTAGTCTAATTCCATACAAGAAAGCAAGGATACTTGGAAGCATTGGTAGCTCCTTCTCAAGGAAAATTATGACCTCTTTGGCCTTAATAGTAACTGGCTTTGTTTTCTTCAGGACATCTCATGACAAGATGTTTCTGTCTGTACAGAATACACACTGACCCAGGCAGAGAGGTCATCTGAATAACCTGAAACCAGTGGTTCTTAATTTGAGCATTTGATTCTCAAATCTAAATGCTAAGAACCCTGCCCACAAAAATAGTGTTCACGGTTCAGAGATCCCCTGAAGCTCATTCGCGGACCCCGAGTTAAACACCTTTGCTCCAAACCAGGATAGGGCCATGTTCCAGGGACCTCAGCCTTCAACTTCTCTGATGATTCCAGGCATCTCGTCACCAGTTGCCAATCATGTGGTTTTAGTTTTCTTCTCTCCTAGTGGCTTGGTGTCCATCTCTTGCTTTCTCCTTGTCTCCTGGAAAGTTGGTCCGGTAACACATTGCAGGAGAAGCTGGCTTTGCTGATTCTCGTTCCTGTTACTCCTCTTGGCCACCTCTAGTCATCTTCGGTAATTTACATTTATTCACCAGTACAACACACACACCTAATTATGCATCATTGTGCACAACAGGTTTTTGTTTGTTTGTTTGTTTTGCGGTACGCGGGCATCTCACCGCTGTGGTCTCTCCCGCTGCGGAGCACAGGCCGCGGACGCGCAGGCCCAGCGGTCATGGCTCATGGGCCCAGCCGCTCCGCGGCAAGTGGGATCTTCCCGGACCGGGGCACGAACCAGTGTCCCCTGCATCGGCAGGCAGAGTCCCAACCACTGCACCACCAGGGAAGCCCCTGCACAACAGTTTTGATCAGTCTAGTCCTCGTTTCACAGCTATCTCAGTTACAGAGACTTGTATAACAGGGCTTTGTCCACAGGTCCACCATGTATGGATGTGATGATTTTTCACTGGAAAGAGTACCGGTTTGGGTTGGAGGGGGGTGCTGGTCAGTAGGGGTTGAAATCTAGCCCATTCTTTACTCTTCAAGCCAGGTGCCCTGGCCCAAGGTTGGGTTTTTCTAGAGGAACAGGCATCTGTTTCTAGATCAAACAAATGCAGGGTCTGGGACAGTTGCAGTCCTGTCTGCAGTGTCACCAGGGAGCCCAGAAGACTGATATATCAGAGGATAAAATAACAATGTCTCTATTCTGGTTCTGTATCACCAGTTACCTTGTCTCTTCTTTCTCCTCAGTGAATACAACATTCAGTGTTCCCAGGGCTACATTTGCTTGGAGGAATGAGACCTGAAGGATCCATTTCCTGTACTGCCCCATCTCCATTTCACAGGATTCAGGTTTCTGCTATGGCAAGATGAGAGGGAAGGAAGGCAGGAATGGCTGGATAATTTTATTAGCATTTTCCCTCCTCTCTCTGCCTATTTAATTCCTAGCCATCATTCATATCTTGGCTCAAACATTGCTTCTTCAAGGACAGACCAACCCCCTTTTACATGTCTCTTATAGCACCACACAGCTCTCTTGCCTTGGACTTACCAGCATTGCAATTTAATATTTATTTTTGATAATGCTATAGATATGAAAATGATAGATAGGTTTCAAGTACAAATACAAATGGGGAACACTGTATTTATCATTTTATCCAGGTTGTCTGGCACATGGAAGGTGTTCAATTATATATTTGCTTGAATGAATGAGTGAATGAATGAATGGATGAGTGGGAAGTAGTTAGTACAGATTGTGGGAAGCCTCAGAGTTTTGACTGAGGAGGTAAGACCCTCCTACAAAAGGTAGGAAGCCTATTTCCTAGGCTAAATGAACCCTCTTGTCTCTCCCCTACCTTCTAGTTTTGAACTGTGTATTACAGCTCTGGCTTTCCAATGTAGCCATTCCTCTCTACTCTTACCTAACTTCAGAGAAATTTTTCAAAATCTTACTTAAAGGAAAAGAGGCTACACTATACATCCTTATCTGTGGTGATAAAAATCATGCGCTTTGGACTTAGGTAGACTTAGATTTTAAACCTGGGTTGCCCACTTGCTGGCTGTGTAGTTCTGAGCAAATGGTTTAATGTCTCCTCGCCTCAGTTACTTCAATCTGTAAAATGGGTGCGATAATATCTTCCTCATAGGATTAAATGAGTTAAGCTATGTGCAGTGTTAATCAGAGAACCTGACCCATAGTAGGTGCTTGATCAGTAGATGCTTTTATTATTAACTAAACTGAATGCTCATAAAAGAGTTGGAGAATTAAGAACCCATAAGAGTTGGGCCAAAAAGAGCTACTATGTGACATCTGCCTTTCTTGTTTATTTCCCAGAAAATATGGAAAGAGGAAAACCTTAACAGCTTGTATAATTTACAGATTTGTTTACGCTCAGTTCTTGTGTTCCCTGAATCTACCTTTGTGTCATATAATGGTCCTAAATTCTAAGCAGATTTTTCAACATTCCACTGACACCACCCAGCACACTGGAGAGATGAAGAAGAAATCAACCAAGGCATTGATTGGTGATACAGCTGATACACTCATATGAGATTCCAGATTGGATGAGCATGTCAGGGGCAGCCATGCAGCAAGCTTGTTGTGTTTCCCGAAAGGCCAGTAGAAGGTCTGTAATCTCTTTGCTCAAAATTATTGTACTTCTCTAGACATTAAACTCCCCACAGCCATGGCTAATTTGAAAATAGCAAAACTCTGGATGAAGTGCAGAAGCCAGGATTACATTGACCTGATTCAGGTAGGGCCTGGAGAGTTTCTCATTCTCCTGCTCCAAACAGAATGTGTAACTCATCTCCAGAGGTTCAGTTCATTGAGTCCACGAGCATTTATGAGTGTCTGACATGCACTGGGTGCAACTCCGAGTACTGGGGATATGGAAGCACCACCTGCCCTTGAGGTAGTAGATTTGTTTCTAGGGAAACATATTTTATATTCTGGAAGCATTGCAGCAATCACAAATTTATTTTTTGGGAAAAAAAAAAGGAGAAGAAAGTCCATAATCCCATCTCCCTAACATGATTACTTCTATTTTTGCGTGTTCTTTTGTTATGTCTTTGTTTTGAATAATCTCTAAAGAAGTAGTTTTGATGATTCTTCTTAGTCACATCATTAAAGTTTGGGGAGGAAATTGCTTAAGTTGTAAGTGCTTCCCGTTAACTAATTCAAAATCCGGTCCTGAGTAATGGAGCCCCTGGCTGCCTCTCTGATTTCATTTCCTGTCATTCTCCTCATTCATGGCAGCTTTCATGTAGCTCTTTGCTCAACCATTCTGCTTCTACCTCAGGGTCTGTGAATTTGCACTCTTCTGTCTGGAACAGTGCCCCTTCTGGTCGTCACCCGGCTCATTCCTTCACTTCCTTCCTGTCACTAGAGAGGCCTCCCTGGACCCTCCTCTAGTAGATTCTATCACTCTGTATCCCCTTATCCAGATTTAACCATCTTCACAGCACCTATGACCCTCTGACATACGGTTGGTTTTTTTTTTTCACATCTTTATTGGAGTATACGACCCAGCAATCCCACTACTGGGCGTATACCCTGAGAAAACCATAATTCAAAAAGAGTCATGTACCGAAATGTTCATGACATATGTATTTTAAATTACTTGGGTGTGGTCTATCTCCTCCTATTGGACGGAATCACGTGAGAGCAAGGGTACTGTCCGCTTTTTTCACTCCTATATCCCCAGCGCCTAGAGCAGTGGCTGGCCTGAGAGAGACACACATCTGACCCTTGAAAGATGCTTCTGCTTTGGCTCCCTTCCCCTTACATTTTGCTCAGTGGAGGTCGTGAGGAACTGCCCACCTTCCTTGGTATAACATTCTTCTAGGGACGAGCTTCTCGACTGTAAGCACTAACTTGCAGAGCCTGGAGACTAAAACCACGGAGACCCCTCTGCTTTCTGTGGGTGACTTGTGAGCTTCCTGATGCAAGAAGGGGAGATGCTCCAATGAGCAGCCTCCTGTCGTTTCCACAGCTTGCAACTAAAGTCAGCTGGGAAGGGCTAGTGGCATTTGCTTGCCAAAAAACCCTTCGTTTTCCCGGTAATCTTCTTTTAAAAATTGTAGTAAGAACACTTATCATGACTTATTCTCTTAAGTGCACGATACAGCATTGTTAGCTATAGACACTATGTTGTACAGTAGATCGCTATGTGTTAGTCTTGAATAACTGAAAGTTTATACTCATTGAACAGCAGCTACCTGTTTCCTCTTCCCTCTAGCCCCTAGCAACCAACATTCTACTCTCTGCTTCTCTGAGTTGGACTACTTTGGGTATCTCATGTAAGTGGAATCATGCAATATTTGTCTTGTGACTGACTTATTTCACTTAGCATAATGTTCTCCAAGTTCATCCATGTTGTCACATATGGCAGGATTTGCTTCTTTCTCAAGGCTGAATAATATTCCATTTTATGTATATACCACATCTTCTTTATCCATTTATCCATCATTGGACATTTAAGTTGCTTCCATATCTTGGCTATTGTGAATAATGCTGCAGTGAATATGTGAGTGCAGATATCACTTTAAGAGCCAGATTTCAATTCTTTTGGGTATATATCAGAAGTGGGATTCCTGGATCGTATGGTAGTTCTACTTTTAATTTTTTGAGGAACTTCCATACTGTTTTCTATAGGGGTTGCACCATTTTACATTCTCACCAACAATGCACAAAGATTCCAAATTTTCCACATCCTCGATAACACTAGTTATCTTTTGTTTTTATAATAGCCACCCTAACAGGTGTAGGTGATATCTCATTGTGGTTTTTATTTGCATTTTCCTGATGATTAATGATAATGAGCGTCTTTTTATATACCTGTCAGCCATTTGTATGTCCTCTTTGGAAAAATGTCTATCCAAGCCCTTTGCCCATTTTTAAAATCAAGGGGTTTTTTTGCTACTGAGTTGTAGGAGTTCCTTATATATTTTGGATATTAACCTCTTCTCCAGCACTTTGGTTTGCAAATATTTTTTCCCATTTTGTAGGTTACATTTTCACTCTGTTGATTATTTCCTTTGCTGTGCAGAAGCTTTTTAGTTTGATGTAGACCCATTTGCCTAATTTTGCTTTTGTTGACTGTGCTTTTGGTTTCATATCCAAGAAATCATTGCCATGTCCAATGTTGTAAAGCTTTTCCCTTATGTTTTCTTCTAGAAGTTTTATAGTTTCAAGCCTGATGTTTAAACCTTTAATCCATTTTGAGTTGATTTTTGTGTATAATGTCCATGTTGAGTTGATTTTTGTGTATAATGTAAGATGAGTCCAATTTCAATTTTTTTTTTTTTTGCGTGTAGATATCCAGTTTTTACAACACTCTTTGTTGTAGAGGTTATCCTTTCCCCATGTGTATTCTTGGCATCCTTGTCAACCATCAGTTGGACGTATATGTATGAGTTTATTTCTGAGCTCTCTGATCCGTTCCATCTATATATCTGTTTTTATGCCAGTACCACACTGTTTAACTTTAGCTCTTCAATAGACTTTGAAATTGTGATATGATGCCTCTAGCTTTGTTCTTCTTTCTCAAGATTGGTTTAAATATTTAGGGTCTTTTGTGGTTCCATATGAATTGTAAGATCGTCTCTCCTATTTCTGCAAAAAAAAATGCCATTGGGTTTTTGATCGATTGCATCGAACCTGTAGATTTCTTTGGATAGGATGGACATTTTAACAGTATTAAGCATTCCAATCTATGAACATAGAATGTCTTTTCATTTATTTGTGCCTTCTTTAATTTCTCTCATCAATGATTTATAGTTTTATTTCTGGTAATTTTAACTTGTGCTTTCTTTACGGACTCAGTGTCAGACAGCTGGAGCAATGGTTGATATGTTTCCCTCGTCTTCCAGCACCACAAACTACCGTGGAATTTCAACATTCTCTGGAAAGGCAACGTGTCCATTGTTCACTCTTCCATTCATATCCTTCACACCATCCCCACACGACTTGGTCATATTCTTTCTTTCCTTACCTGCCCATGGAGAAGTGTAAAAAGAAAAGAGTTTGCTTTAAAAGAAACAGGAAGCTGATGTACATCAGAGCCCCAACAGTTCCTCATGGGAGGAGAAGGGGTTTAGTGAACACAGGAATTGGATTTAATGCTTTAGAGCCCAACCTCCCTGCTGCATTTCCTTGACAAGACCTGATGAAAGCTAAATGCACACATAATATTCCCATTACCTTAGAAACGCCTACAAAGATGAGAAAATAACACTGCCAACCAAGGGGGCAAAAATAGAGATACTAAAACCCACAGACAATCCCTAAAACCTCATTTTAGCTGGTGGTGTCACATTTTCCACTTGCCCAAACCCCATATATTTCACAAAAGCCTTTGACAAAGTGCAGCATGGTCCCCTCTGCCCTGCCCACACTCCGGCGGCAATTAAGGAGAAACGTCCTCCATAAATCAAGGCATCATATTAACATGGATAATTTAGACCTAATCAAGCAGAAATAAAAATGTTGTCTACTCCCTAAAATAACAATTTAATATTGATGTTACTTCTCCCCCACAGATATAAGGTAATGGTTCTCAGCTTAAATGTAAGAACCACACGGGGAGCCAGATGCAGATTCCTGATTCAGGAGGTTTGAAGTGGGGCCCAGGAACCTGCCTGTTTCACAAACACAGCCAGTGATTTTCATAGCAGTGGTTTTCTTTTTTCTTTTTTTTTTTGGACTGTAAAAATCTTCCAAAGGCTACAAAGAATCTGGAAAAATACAGAATGTATTTCTTTCTTTTTTTGTTTTTAATTAAGATTTGTGTATTGTGTAGTTTTAAAAATTTTATTTATTTACTTATTTTTATTTTGGGGTGCATTGTGTCTTCGCTGTGTGTGGGCTCTCTCTAGTTGCGGTGCATGGGCTTCTCGTTGTGGTGGCTTCTCTTGTCGCAGAGCACAGGCTCTAGGTGCGGGCTTCAGTAGTTGTGGCTCACGGGCTCTAGAGTGCAGGCTCAGTAGTTGTGGTGCACGGGCTTAGCTGCTCCGCGGCATGTGGAATCTTCCCAGACCAGGGCTCGAACCCGCGTCCCCTGCACTGGCACGTGGATTCTAACCACCGTGCCACCAGGGAAGTCCCTGGAAGTGGTTTTCCACATCCAGATTTTGCCAAAGACTGAACTAAACCCTCTCAAACATATTTTTTAGTTCAGACCTCATCCCAAGACTCTCTAATAATAATTAGATAGTATTCACAAGAGCTAAGACTGCATTTTGTTTTTAAAAGACCCTCAGGTGACCCAAGAACCTTTGCCTTAATCCTCCAGGTGTCAGCTGGGGATTGGAGGCAGGTGGTGTGCAGTGTTACTCAGACATTAATGTGCACATGAATCGTCTGAAGATCCTGTTAAAATGCAGATTCTGACTCAGGCAGGTCTGAGATGGAGCTTGATACCCAACTCTCAGTGTTAAAGCTAATCCTCAGTTTTCCCTTTAAAATGTGTGTTATATCTGTCTCACCTCACAGAGATGTTATGAAGATCAAGTGCTATAATGTATGGGAAAGAACTTTGTAAACTTTAAAAAGCTATTTACAACATTATTATAATAATTATAATTATTATTCTCAAGTGTAGAATATAGTTGAAGCCATATTTAAGCCCATGGGTCTGAGTCTATGTCTGAACTTTCTAATGTACATCCCGAGTTTCCATATTTATCTGTCTATTAGCGATTACTGAAGAAGAGGGAATACTACCTGGCTGCCCCCTCCAGACCCCTGCCTGGCTCCACAACCCTCCTTGGATGCCCTCCCTGAGTGGTGGATGTCAGCCTTGGTGGGAAGCTTTAAACGTCCAGATGCCTCACACCAACTCCATCCTAATTCTGGAGGTGGGGCTTGGACACAGCTGTTTCCCAAAACTCCTCAGGTGATTACACTGGGAAGCCTGGATTGTGAGCCACTGCCTTGGAGGGACTTGCTACCCAGGGTGGACCAGAAGTGACCTGGCAGCTTACTGGAAATCAGAGTCTCAGGCCCCACCCCAGAACTACAGAATCAGAATCTGCATTTAAACAGCATCCTCCATCGAGTAGTGTGCACGTTTAAGCGCTGCTCTAGGGCAATGGTCCAGCCAACGTTTCACTGGCGTGCAGGTCCTCTATAAAGACACCAACTAGAGCTTATAGCTTTGGGGGGGCACTCATATCAGCCATGTACCTGATGGGGTCAGAAGCCACTTCTGGCCAAGCTCAGGCTCAAGAAACCAGAGGGTTGGGCTTCCCTGGTGGCGCAGTGGTTGAGAGTCCGCCTGCCGATGCAGGGGACGCGGGTTCGTGCCCCGGTCCGGGAAGATCCCACATGCCGCAGAGCGGCTGGGGCCGTGAGCCATGGCCGCTGAGCCTGCACGTCCAGAGCCTGTGCTCCGCAACGGAAGAGGCCACAACAGTGAGAGAGGCCCGCGTACCACAAAAAAAAAAAAAAAAAAAAAAAAAGAAACCAGAGGGTTATATAACTACATCCCTTGCCTTTCCTTACAGACAATTCTTCCTCTCTCCACCCCATCACATCCGTCACTTTCTACCCCTTGGATTCCTCTGATGTGTCCAGCTACTAGTCCCTCAAACGTGTTCACCCTTATCCTTTAGACTGGGATTATCAAAGCAGGGGGCACAGACAGCCTGCTCCAAATGCCCTGGGTGCTTTTATAATGCAGATTCCTGGGCAGCACCCCTGACTGGCAGAATCAGCATTTCTGGGGTTGGGGCCGGGAGCACAGAGCTATTTGAGAGCTTCTGCCTCAGTCTTCAGAGTTTGTACTTTGTAGCGTCGTGCACTGCTTTAGTTCTACTAATAAGACTTTGGTGGGTGTTCTTTTCTCCTCTGTTCCTCTGACCCTTCTCCTCCCTGGCTTCCACACACTCCCCAAGGCTGCATATTTCTTTTCTCCAAAAATGCAGTTTCCTTCTTCCACCATGCAACCCTTTTCCTATAAATTCACTTTTCTCTCTCTGCTTGAATTGGAGAGCTGCTCTGTTTTTGCAAGGTTTTGCCATCACTTGTATTTTTTTTCACGTTCAAGGACCGTGGGGGGAGGCTAGGGTCTGCTTTACTGTAAGGGAGGGAGGGAGTGAGCAGGCAGGGACCCACAACAGGAAGCACAATTAAGAACGTTCCCAGCAGGAAGGCTGCTCTCCGGGAAGCACAGAGAGCTGTCAGGACAAGTGACCTTTCTAATCACGCCTGACAATTCACAGCCTCGAAGGTG
The DNA here is from genome assembly GCF_005190385.1 of Monodon monoceros. Taxonomy (NCBI): domain Eukaryota; kingdom Metazoa; phylum Chordata; class Mammalia; order Artiodactyla; family Monodontidae; genus Monodon; species Monodon monoceros. Next base: position 21,187,656 of record NW_021703772.1, read on the forward strand.
GAAGGGCTGCCCTTATCCTGGAGGTGTTGTGTCGTGCTGTGTCACCCCAGACACCTGCGTCTGAGGCTCCGGTGACTTGGCTTCTAACTGGAGGATGAATCAGAGCACGCGAAGGGCTTTGTTTCCCAGGAAGAGGGAAAACATTGAGCAGGGGGCTTATGTGGATGGGGTGACTGTGTCAAAACCAAGGATAGAAAGGGATTGGAGGTGGATATTGCCTCCCCAGGGATTAGCCCTCTTCCTGAGGGCTCAGGTGATGCTGATCAAACAGGCCTCCTTGAGGACGCAAAACAGACAGGATCATCTTCCAGTCCCTTCCGGCCCAGGGGAACCATAATGACTCACCTTTTACCCACCCCAATAGGAAAAGAGCTTTATTTTTTCTTATTGTAAAAAGTAATGCATGTTCATTCTAAAAAGGTCATACAACACATAAAGAAGAAAGTAAAACTTACATGTCCCATCACTCAGAGATAACCATTATTAACATTTTAAGGACATTTCTATGCATAGATATGATATTTTGAAACAAAATGCAATCCTATCATAGGTACTGTTTTGTTTTTTTTTTTGCGGTACGCGGGCCTCTCACTGTTGTGGCCTCTCCCGTTGCGGAGCACAGGCCCGGGACACGCAGGCCCAGCGGCCATGGCTCACGGGCCCAGCCGCTCCGCGGCATGTGGGATCTTCCCGGACCGGGGCACGAACCCGTGTCCCCTGCATCGGCAGGCGGACTCTCAACCACTGCGCCACCAGGGAAGCCCATAGGTACTGTTTTTAAGCTGCATTTTTCACTTAACATCTTGAACATATTTCCATGTCAATAAATATACATGTAATAGACTCATTCTTAATGACTTCACTGTATTCCGTTGTATGAATGACCCTCTTGAGGTTGCCTCTGATTTTTAATCATGATAGAATATATTATAATGAACAGTCTATAGTTTAACCTTTCTGCAGAGCTGAGTGTTTCCTAATGATAAATTCCTAGAAGTGGCATTGCTGAGTGTGAAGAGTAGTCATTTTATTTTAACATCTTTATTGGAGTATAATTGCTTTACAATGTTGTGTTAGCTTCTGCTGTATAACAAAGTGAACCAGCTATACGTATACATATATCCCCATATCCCCTCCCTCTTGTGTCTCCCTCCCACCCTCCCTATCCCACCCCTCTAGGTGGACACAAAGCACCGAGCTGATCTCCCTGTGCGGTGCGGCTGCTTCCCACTAGCTATCTATTTTACGTTTGGTAGTGTATATATGTCAGTGCCACTCTCTCACTTTGTCCCAGCTTACCCTTCCCCCTCCCCGTGTCCTCAAGTCCATTCTCTACGTCTGCATCTTTATTCCTGTCCTGCCCCTAGGTTTGTCAGAACCTTTTTTTTTTTTTTTTTAGATTCCATATATATGTGTTAGCATGGTACATTTTTAAGACTTGTTCTCTGTCCTCTAGGAAAGCTCTACCAATGTACACTCCCACCAGCAGGAAATAGAGTACCTGTTTCTCTTTACCTTCCTCAGTTCTGGGGATTAAAGTCTTTTCAATCTTTGCCAATTTCATGAGTGAAAAATGGTCCCTGCAATCATTTTTATGTGCATTTCTCTATTTATAAGAGGAGTTTAACATTTCTTCCTATGTTTATTGGCCAATTGTGTTTCTTGTTTTGTGAATATCCTTGACCTTCTCCCCCCCCTTTGCGGGGTTAACCTTTCTTATATTTGTTTTAAGTACTTTCTATACAGTAAAGATAATAACTTATTGTTGTACAAGTTATAACTATTTTGTCTTGTTTACCACGTGTCTTTAACTTTATGTCGTTTCTGCCACGAAGTGTTTAAAAATTTTGATGTTATCTAACTTCTGTGGTCCCAGCTTTTTTGGAACCACATTTAGAAAGGCCTTCTCTATCCCATGGTTATAAAAATATGGATTTGTATTTTCTTCTTGTGTATTCTAGTTCCCGTGGTCTTTTGACTGCTGTCCCCTCGGCCTGGAAGGAATGATCTCTCTCTGCACTGCAGCTGGGTGGTGTCTCCTCACTCCTCAAGTCCCAGATTAAATATTATCTCAGGGAGCCTCTCCTGGTTATATAACCCAAAGAAGGTTCTCCCAAGCCCGGTTCTTCTTTCTTTTAGCACCCTATGGTTTTCCTTCATAAGTTTTATCCAGAATTGCAGTTACATATTTTGTCTACTTATGCAATATTTGCAACTAGACGTAAACTCTATGAAGGACGGAAATCATAGATCTGTTTTGTTTTCCCAGCACCTCCCCTAGGGTCTGGCACACAGTGGATATACAAAAGATATTTGTGAAAACTCATGAAATGTTGAATGCATCTAGAATTTATTTTGGTATAAGGTGTGAACTAGAGATCTAATTTAAGTGTTTCCAAACAGTATCTTGTGATTATAACACACAACTATAATACAGACTGGTTCTCTGTTTTAAATTTATTTTTTATTGAAGTAAAGTTGAATTACAATGTTGTGTTAATTACTGCTGTCAGCAAAGTGACTCAGTTTTATATATATATATATATACATTCTTTTTCATATTCTTCTCCACTATGGTTTATCACAGGATGTTGAATATAGCTCCCTATGCAGACTAGTTCTCTTTTAATCCCTGTTTCACTTGCAACTGATAAATGAAGCCGGGGATATGGGAGGGGGTAGAATCAGTGACTCTCCTAATTGTGGTTTTCCAGCCCCACTGTCTCCTCTCTCTACAATAACTTCCCTTTCTCCATTATTGCCTTAGCCTTAAGTGCTTACCATAATGCTTATTTCAAGGCTCAGCCTAGAGAGGATCCTTAATTAATGGTATTTACTGGCTGATTCAAATCATTTAAATGGCAGGGGAATCAGATATCTTTGATGTGTTTCATACAATATTCACATCAGCCTTCAGAAGCCCTGAAAAATCTATGCTCCCTCCACGGCTCTGAAAAACTGTATTTCTCTACATCCTTTCCGTATCTAGGGATCGTGTATAACAGTTGTGAATGAAGATGAGAGAAATGGAGAGTTAGAGACAGAAAGAGGAAGATGACAACACCCACTTACATGTGCTCTTAAAGTCTTCAAGTGCCACCTCGTGTCACCTGCCATTGCTCCTTCACAACTACCTGTGGAGTAGCTGCGGCAGCTTAAAATCAGGCCTGTGGAGACTGTAACCTTTAGTGTTTAAAACTGGATACCAGTAAATTTTTTCCAATTTATAAAAGTAATACACTAGGCGTAAAATAATGGAAGAAGTCACAAAGGAATTGATTTGACTCCATTTAAAAACCATTTTTTTTTTTTTGCGGTACGCGGGCCTCCCACTGCTGTGGCCTCTCCCGTTGCGGAGCACAGGCTCCGGACGCGCAGGCTCAGCGGCCATGGCTCACGGGCCCAGCCGCTCCGCGGCATGTGGGATCTTCCCGGACCGGGGCACGAACCCGCGTTCCCTGCATCGGCAGGCGGACTCTCAACCACTGCGCCACCAGGGAAGCCCTAAAAACCATTTTGATGCATCTAAAAATGTTCAACTTTATTAATAATCAAGGGAATGCAACTTTAAAAAGCAATTAGATACCATTTACCTCTAAAAACAATGGAAAAGCCACAAAAGAGGAACCAATTTTACTCCATTTAAAAATTATTTTATTAAACCTAAAAAAGTCAACTATATGAATAATCAAAGGATGCAACTTAAAACCACAGTTAGATACTATTTACTCCTAATAAATTCATTGCAATGTGAGAAATTACAATAAGTAATGTTGAGCAGAATGTGGTAAGGCAAGTGCTTCATACACTATGGATGGAAAAATAAATGGAGAGGATATATCTGGAATGGAATTTCCCAGGAAGAAGCAAGAATCCTACAAATGTCCATACTCTACTGTCCCCTAATCTTACTTCTAGGAAACTCTACTGAAAACGCTCATCATGGGCTTCCCTAGTGACCCAGTGGTTAAGAATCTGCCTACCAATGCAGGGGACATGGGTTTGAGCCCTGGTCGGGGAAGATCCCACATGCTGCAGAGCAACTAAGCCTGTGCACCACAACTACTGAGCCCACGTGCCACAACTACTGAAGCCCGTGAGGCTAGGGCCCGTGCTCTGCAACAAGAGAGGCCACCATAATGAGAAGCACGCTCACCGCAACGAAGAGCAGCCCCCGCTCGCCGCAACTAGAGAAAGCCCGTGTGCAGCAACAAAGATGCAACGCAGCCAAAAATAAATAAATAAAATAAATAAATTTATTTTAAAGATAAATAATTAATTAAAATGTTCATCATGTAGTTGTTTATTAAAATAAAAATGTGAGAAAAATCATGTTTGGCAATAAGGACATGAAAAAATTGGAAGCTCAGTCACAGTATGGATTATTATGAAATCATTACCAATAATATTTCTGTGGATAAATTAATGACATGGGATATATTCCTGAATCTAATAAGTATTCAGGGTTTGATTTCAAATTTTATTTTTAAAGTATATTTATATTTTTATAGGAAAAGGATTAGAAGAGAGATAATAAAGTGTTAGCAGTGTTTATCTCCAGGTGATAGGGGTAAAGGAAATATTCTGTTTCCTTCTTAATATTTTCCAAATTCCTCATAATCAACTATATTATGTTTTTATTTTCTTTTATTTTTTTGCGGTACACGGGCCTCTCACTGTTGCGCCCTCTCCCGTTGCGGAGCACAGGCTCCGGACGCGCAGGCTCAGCGGCCATGGCTCACTGGCCCAGCCGCTCCGTGGCATGTGGGATCTTCTTGGACCGGGGCACGAACCCGTGTGCCCTGCATCGGCAGGCGGACTCTCAACCACTGCGCCACCAGGGAAGCCCTTATTTTTAAAAAGCTTTCCCGGGGCTTCCCTGGTGGCGCAGTGGTTGAGAATCTGCCTGCCAATGCAGGGCACACAGGTTCGAGCCCTGGTCTGGGAAGATCCCACATGACCCGGAGCAACTGGCTCCGTGAGCCACAATTACTGAACGTGCGCGTTTGGAGTCTGTGCTCCGCAACAAGAGAGGCCGCGATAGTAAGAGGCCCGCGCACCATGATGAGGGGTGGCCCCCACTTGCCGCAACTATAGAAAGCCCTCGCACAGAAATGAAGAGCCAACACAGCCATAAATAAATAAATAAAATTTTTTTTAAAAAAGTAAACAAGTAATAGAAAAGGAAAGCAAGATTAATTTAAAAAAAAAACAAAAACCTTCCCCACTCTTCTCCCTTCCTATTCCTTGGTGATGCTAACTTGATCTTGGGCTACATTCACTGAAGTGTGAAATCCAGAAAGGGGAGGTAAGAGCCCTCCTATATACCTCTCTTGTCAGCTTAATACCTGTTAGGTGCAAGATGAAGCTTTTAAGAGCATATACTTCCAGATGGGGGTTAATAAAAGGGTGACATGAAGAAGGCACTTAAAATCATGGGACATGAAAAATGTCTAGGATACATAGGCAGGGTTAGGAAGCTAGATTGCCTGCCCATAAGTACCTGAAAGTTATCATGAAGCAAAGGGAGAAAATTACCCTGTGTCACCCCAGAAAGCAAGAACAATGGCTGGAAATAACAGACAAATAGATTTGGGTTCACCATAAGAGAGAATGGTCTAATGATTGGAACTGCCCCAAAGTGAAAAGGGTAGTCTCAGCGAGGAGGGATATTCACTGCTGGGGTCATGGCTAAGTGACCACCTGGTGGCAAAGTTGAGAGGGGTCTGGCATTACTTGAGTAGTCATGCTGGTTAAATGCTTTCTATGGTCTCATCTAGGCCAATGATGCTATGCTTTTCCCATCATAAAATGGGAAGGAGAGTCCTGGAGATATCACTTAGTAGTTCTCCCCTCTCTCTGCTATTTCCTCAATTCCAAGCAGAAAGTCACCAAAGCCTTTTGAGACAAGTGGTTCGTGTCTGTGGATGGGATGGAATGGGATGGGGCTTGGAAACGAGGGAAATGGAGCTATATAGCACTCTTGGTTGTAAGTGACAAAAAGCCAACTAAAACTGTATCAAGCAAAATAAAAGGTATATTAGCCCCCAAAACAGGGAAACCAAAGTGAATGGAACTGGGTGCAGTGTGGTTGGAACCAAGGATACTTAACTATGGCAATTTCAATTTCAATGAATCTTTAAAATTAAATACAAGTAAAAATTTTCCAATTTCCATGGTATTCATGGGCTGATTCAAATCATTTAAATGGCAGGTATAATCCAATTTCAAATTCCATCCTTGATCCATGTAGCAGAGTCTGGCGATATCATAACAAAGGCCTCTTCATGTGGAAGCAAGATGGTGTCCAACAGCTCTGAGTTTATGTTGTACTTACACAGTTCACGAATTCAGACTGAGACCGTGTCTTCCTCCAAAACTTAAGTAAAATCCTTAAGAAGACCATCTTAGATGATTTGGGTCGTGTGACCTATTCCTAAACAAATCACTGTGTCCAAGGTAGTCCACTGATTCGTTAGGCTGGGTTACACGTACACACCTGAATTTAGGTGTGGTGGAGGCAAGTAAGCCTTACATGGACCTTCTGGGTTGAGCAGGATATGTAAAGTGTCCTATGTCCAGTATAAGGAGCTCTCTCCTATTTTAAAAATATTTTGGAAAAAGAGATGTATCAGCTGCCATAGAAATCTATTTTATGTCCATACCATCTGGTAATTCTACCTCTCTTCTAGCATGAATTCCTTCCGCTATAATTTCCACCCTTCTTGTTCTGTGCCATCTTCAGGGTAGATTTAGATCAAAACCTCTTCTTTCACAGACACGCTGTGAGGATTAATTAGGTTTTCCAGAAACCATCTGTAAAGTGCCATGGGATCTTCAAAACCAGATGCTTTGTAAAGATATGTTGCCATTAGAATCAACCCTTCTTTTTCTTTTTAATGTTTTATTTATTTTATTTTATTTATTTATTTTTGGCTGCGTTGGGTCTTCGTTGCTGCGTGCGCATTCTTCTAGTTGCAGCGAGCGGGGGCTACTCTTCGTTGCGGTGCACGGGCTTCTCATCGCGGTGGCTTCTCTTGTTGCGGAGCATGGGCTCTAGGCGTGCGGGCTTCAGTAGTTGTGGCACGCGGGCTCAGTAGTTGTGGCTCGCAGCTCTAGAGCACAGACTCAGTAGTTGTGGCACATCGGCTTAGTTGCTCCACGGCATGAGGGATCTTCCCAGACCAGGGCTCAGACCCATGTCCCCTGCATTGGCAGGCGGATTCTTAACCACTGCGCCACCAGGGAAGCCCAACCTTTCATTTTTTATGCTTATGGAGATGGGAGGAGGATGGATCAAAAGACAGGAAATGGAAGTCTGCAAATAATCTTGAGACTTTTATTTTGACCATGATTATTGTTCTCTTCCCTCTCCAAATACTTTTGCCTCTGCCATTCACAAGGAGCAAGCATGAAGAACAACCATGATAGGTTTGCATGTCCACACCCTTCTCTAAGAAGGGAGTAGGAGAAGTTGGGAACAGGAGACTGGGAGTGGCAAAGCAGGTTGTATAACCTGAACCAAGTCAGAACCGGGACCCTCAGGATTAGCAGCTGACAATGCTGAGTGCTTTCTTTTTTTAGCTCGGGTTAATGAACTATGAATGATGTATAACTGTCAGGGCAGTATGCAAACGTCATAGTCTGGGCTCCTCTGTCAACCTGCAGGATCCCTTTCTGGGGACTGTCAGGGACAAATGCTGAGAAGCACGGTGCTTAGTGGGAAGGTGGAATGCAGGTTCAGCATAGGCCTGGCTCATAAGCCACACCTTAGGCAGGACCAGGTACACTGGAGAGCTCTCCTGTCCAGTCTGCTTACCTAGCTTACGTGGGCCCATCAGCAGCCTTCAGGAAACCAGTTTCCATGGCTGTTCCAGGGAGCAAGACCTAGAGTCCAGGACAGCAGCTCCATGGGCCTGACTTTTTTTCGTTTAAAATTTTTTTCCCAACTTTATGTTTAAAAACATTCAAACATATACAAAAGTTGAAAGAATAGTACAATGAACACCCATATACTCTTCACCCAGATTCACCATTTTGTCACATTGTGTATTCTCTCTCTAGATAGATAGATAGGTGGATAGATAGATAAATAGATAGATAGATGGATGAATAGATAGATGTAGATATGGCAGAAAGGTAGATAGACACACACCTATATATACACACAATATATCTCTCTAGATGTATCTACCTCTACATCTATCTACCTATCTAGCTAGCCATCTAGCTATCTATTGCCAGCAAGCTAGCTATCAAAAAATTTTCTCTAAACCATTTGAGAGTGGGACTTCCCTGGTGGTCTAGTGGGTAAGATTCTGTGCTCCCAGTGCAGGGGTCCCGGGTTCGATCCTTGGTCGGGGAACTAGATCCTGCATTCATGCCACAAGTAAGAAGTCCGCATGCCGTAACTAAAGATCCCTCATGATGCAACTAAGACCCAGCTCAGCCAAAATAAAGAAATAAATAATAAATATTTTAAAAACCAAAACAAAAAATAAACCATTTGAGAGTAAGTTGCAGACTTCATGATACTTTATCCCTATATATTTCTTTATGAACCTCCTAAGTACAAGCATATTCTCCTATGTAAGCACAACACAATGACCACACCCACGAAATTAGAACTGATAACAGTGCTAAAAGCTAATACCTCGATTGTCCCCATAATGTTCTTTAAGCTGATCTTTTTCTATCCAGCTCCCCAACCTTTGTCTATCATTCAGGATATTGACATTCTTGAAGAGTGAAGAGTCCAGGCCAGTTGTTTACTTGTAGACTTAATTTTTTTACTTGTATCCCTTAATTTGGATAGGTTTAATGACTTTCTCATGATCAGATTCAAGTTCAATGCATAAACTCTTAGCAGCATCACCTTTAGCAAGTTACTCAGTGACGCAGAACCTTAACTTACTGATAATATTACATGCCTCATATGGTCATTGTGAGAACCAAGAGAGAGAATATCTAAAGTTCTTAGCACAGGAACTGACAAAAGTCAGCACCTAAAAACTGCTTGCTCTCTGATTAGCACCATCACTGACATCACCAGCCTGAGTCTGATAGACCCTGTTCCCAAACAGGATTTCATTTCCCTGAGAAAATTCCAGAGCCCCTAACTCCAATCTCTTCACGTGCAAATGAGAAATAAGTCTTTCTCTGAATAGCTTGTTGATCTATTGTGAGACTCAAATAAGAAACATGATCAATGGCACAGAGCAAACTGGTACATGATATGAAAATACAAGGAAGCATCATTACTGTTTTTTGTGTTTGCATACTTTTTTTTTTGCGGTACGCGGGGCTCTCACTGTTGTGGCCTCTCCCATTGCGGAGCACAGGCTCCGGACGCGCAGGCTCAGTGGCCATGGGTCATGGGCCCAGCCGCTCCGCGGCATGTGGGATCTTCCCGGACCAGGGCTTGAACCCTGCATCGGCAGGCGGACTCCCAACCACAGCGCCACCAGGGAAGCCCTGTTTGTGTACTTTTAAATTACTCTCTTATGTAATAGAAAAACCCAAAGTGGGAGATAAAACGAAATTAACACCTAACAAAAACCTAATTCCTGTATTTAACTTTTTATTTTTTATCAGCAGAACTTAATTTTCAATGAAATTTGCGGAACCTAATATATAAAGCAGATTAAAGTAGAGCCACTCTGAATGAAGTTTGGGTGGAGATGGAGTACCCAGGGGCCTTGGGTCACACCTGCAGAGACCCCAGGCTCTGAGGAGCCAGGCTGGGACACTGCAGAGAGGCCCCAGATGCTGTGATGGTTATAGACTTCTCAGGGTTGTCTCAATTTCCCCAGTGGTATCTGCTCACAGAGATATGCCATCATTCAACTTCTCCTTCTTATTCCTGACCCATTTCCACTGAAGAGTTGTAGTATCTACAGACCCCAATGATGATTTACTCAGTTCATTATTAATCGTTACTAATTGCTTATAAACATCCTTCCCTGGAAAGAGCGCTAAATGCCTTGCACTCAGAGACAGACACTGACAGATCACATAATGAGGCACCCGTGATGTCTCTGACAGAGCAGCTACTGCCAGGAGCCTCCCAGCCTAAGTGTCACCTGCACCTGAGTGCTTCACACCCTGGGCTGGAGGCTAAGTATTCCTGTAGCCCCACCTTGTCTGCAAACCAACAAACTCATGCTAAAGAACTCTGACAGCGGGCTCAGGCATTGCTTACACCAGAGCAGGGCCACGTGGTAGGACAGAAAACTGACACGAGCCCCGTTCCTATTTTGTGCCGGCCAGGTCACCTACTCCTCTTTTAATCTTCACCTTTAATCCTACTAGGCAGACGACAAAACCCTCACTGAGGTAACTTGTTCAAGGTCACCCAGCCATGGAAGTGTGGGATTCAAATCAAGACCCTTTAGATTTCAAAGACTATGCACTCCTATCCTAAGGGTTACAGACCAACCTATTTTCTTAGGACTTCTAGAAACACTGTGTTAGTATCTATGGCTCACTGCCACCATCATCTCCTTTCATCCTTCCAACATCGTGTGAACAAAAGTATTAATAATATTAGCTAATGCTTATTTGTGACCTGCTATGTGCCAAGTGCTGTTCCAAGTGCTTTCTGTATATTAACTCATGTAATCCTCACCATGACCCATGGCGGCACGTACTATTCACTATGCAGCTACAAACACTGAGGAACTGAAAGGCTCAGTCGCTTGTACAAAATAATCTCATTACAGCTAGTGCTATAGTCTGAATGTTTGTGTTCCCCCAAAGTTCATGTCGAAATCCTAACCCCAATGTAATGGTAATAGGAGGTGGGGCCATTGGGAAGTGCTTAGGTGGTTAGGGTGGAGGCTTCATGAATGGGATTAGTGCCCTTATAAAAGAGACCCCAGAGAGCTCCTTTGTCCTTTCTACCATGGGAGGACATAGGGAGAGGATGGCCATCTATGAACCAGGGAGCGGGCTCTCATCAGATACCTAACCTGCTGGTACCTCAGTCTTGGACTTGTCAGCTTCCTATAACTGTGAGAAATAACTGTTGTTTATGAGCCACCCAGTCTGTGATATTCTGCTATAGCAGCCCAAACAAGTTAAGACAGCTAGTAGTTGCCAGAGCTGGGATTTGAACCCAGGGAGTCTAGCTCTAGAAGCTAGGCTCTCAACAACTGCTAAAATTGGACCGGGGGATTACTAGCTCCAATTTACAGACAAGGAAACAGAGGTTCAGAGGGCTTGGTGACCTGCCCAAGATCACATGGCATTCATTATAGGACAATATGCTGGAGTTTCAGGATAGTGTAGACAAGAGGCCAGAACTTGGTCTGTGAAATAAAAGTGTAATTCTCTTCCACTGGTCAGGTTCAGGGCTAGACTAGCACAACAGTAGCTGCCAAAATAAAGCAGGTATGCCCAAGGCTTAAAGTCACAAGAAGTCAAGACTAGGAATAGTTGACAAGAAGACAAAGCATGGTAACCAGGGCCATGGTAACCAGATCCCAGGAAAATTCCTGGGGTGGGGAGAGGGTGAAATCCTAGTGGGGTCTCTTTCGAGGACCTGTGGTCCCATCTTGGTCAGTCTAAACTCAAGACTTGCAAGGTCCGGAACTGCAGTTAAGCATTAAGTGTTGGAGCCGTATTTGGAAAGCCATCTTCTGACTCTGATCAAGCCTGAAGCTACGTGAGAAGGGCTACATGTGGGACACCGGAGGGACTTCTGGAGAAGGAAGTTCAGATGGGCCGAGAGGACGGCTGCTGGGGGTCTGGAACTTCCATCAGGCCAGTGAGGAGACCCTGTGGCCTTTGACCCCTCATCCTTCTTATGGAGACGCGTATGCAAATGTTCATAGTAACCCCAAACTAGAAACAATCCAAACCTTTAGCAGCAGTAGAGCGGAGAATACGTTACGACATATTTGTACAGCGTAGCATTCTACAGCAATGAAAACGTTCAGATCTGTAGGTAACAGTCCGGACCCACCGGTAACTGTGCCCTGCCACGTCTCCATCAAGGGGACTTGCCATGCGCCCTCCTGCCACAGGACCCAGATTGGCTGTCCCCTCCCCATCTAGTTAGTGCCTGTCTTCCAGCCCTCGGGCCACATGTAGCACCCTCAGGGCAGCCCCCTGTTGGGTCACTGAGTTCTCTTCAAAGCAGCAGTTTTACATTTGTTTGTGTGATTATTTCATAAATGTTTGTCTCCCCTGCTAGACCAGAAACAGGAGCCAGTGTCTGTTTTATTTGCCACGACGTCTCCTAGCATCTTGTACAGCACTTGGCACATAATATGCATCAATAAGTATCTGAATGAATGAATGAATGAACGAATACATGGAAATGTGGTCTTTTTCCTACACGCTGCTCGACAAATGGCTTAAACCTGTTTTCAATAGCGCTATCACAGGGGTCGCTGTGCATTGTGGGGTTCTGGAAACTCCCACTCTCATGTCAATGAACACAGCTCCCCTGTTATTTGTTTCAAATATTGGCATTCCTCATAGGATACATTTGAAGAAAAGTTTCCAGGTACTTTAAAAAAAAAGTATATTTAAAAACCACTCTTCTAGACCTTGCCCTTCCTGTCAGCTATCCCCTGCTCCCTCCCCTCTTCTCTTCCCTTCTTCCTTCCTCACAGAAACTTCCACAGAACTAATGCCTGGCAAAGGTTTAAAAATAGAAGCCCCTCTCCCTCCCCCTCTTCCTCCATTTCCTTTCCTTCCCATCCCCCCCATAATTTGTTGTAAAAAAGGAAACCGTCTGGATGTGCCCCGCTGAAAAGACACGCTCTTCCTGACTAAATGAAACAACATACTGATGTATCCCCCCAGCCTGGTGGCCAAGCCCCCGTGAGCTGCTGTATGTAGCAGCCTGCTCCTCTGCCCCGGGGGGCACGCACCCCCCCCACCACGTGGCCGCCTCATTCAGGTTTCCAGGTGGAACTCGCGGGCACACATTGAAGTGAACCTCTGAGGATACTTTAAGGTGCTACCAATAGGAGCTCCTCCCAAGGGGTCCCCTGGGATGGCTGTGGGGCTCACCTATTCAAGAGGGGGGAGAAAGAGAGTCACACTGCCTGGGAGGGGGCGTGAGGCCTGAAGTCAGATGGCAGTCTGATGTGCTTTGTTAGCAGGGTGGGTGTATGAGAGAGAGAGACAGAGACAGAGACAGAGAGAGAAGTAAGCAAGAGCCCAGAAGGTGTCATGGGGTATGTGTGCAGCCAGTGGACACTGTGCAATTATGAATGAAGAGTGAGACACTGTGGCACAGAAGAAGAAAATAAATAAGAGTTTTAACATTCAAAAGCTTAGTGTTCAATTCACAGGTACATCACATAGCCTCTGCATGACATTGGACCAATGACCTCATGACTCCTAGCCTCTGTTCACTCATCTGGAAAGGGGATAATACTACTCACCTCTCAGCACTGTTGTAGGCTTAAAGGAGATCGTGTTTATTTGGTGCCCATGTGCACTAGGCAGTTAATCAAGTACCCTTGCCCTTATGTGGCAGGACATCTTCACTCTGACGATATTTTGAAACAGTCAGTATAAGAAAAACGAGAGTGGCTAAAAAAACTGCCTTCAGTAAAATTTATAATTCATTACAAACTGGCAGAACACTCACAGCTTCTTAACAAAATTCAGATCTGCAAACTTTGATCCAGAAAAAAAGCAAATTTGGAAGGATTGTAAAGGCCACAGAATAAAATTTTCAACAACAGAAGATATAATTAGCTAATTTTAATATGGACCCAAACCAGATCAACGAATCAATGAGTTAACACATATTTTACTTATAAAATGATTTATCCCAGTGAAAAGTTTCAATAACATTAAATGAGAAATAGGAAAAAGTGGAAACAGTTTAACTGCTCTATTTTTAAAAAGATTGATCACAAATTAAATTGGCTTAACGGAGTTCTCTTTGGAAAATACATTTTCAAAGAGGTTATAATGCATACATATCTCCCATTAAAACTTTGCATTTATAAATACAGAATCAGAATGTCCTTGGACTGCAAATGGTGAAATAAAATCAATCTTTACCGTGGTCATAATGATGATGATGTTGACTATCATGAAAAATATTTAGGTGAAAGAAGAGTGGGATTCGGTTGGGTAGATGTGTTGGGATGTCCTGATAAGAAAGGAGTGTTTAGATACAGGGGACGCCAGCATAAGAGGTATGTGGTCCCTCTGCCTCTTTATTCCTTAGGGTTTATACTGTGTCATTCCTCTGAGGGACTTAGACAAAAGGAAAAGGGAAGAGCGTAGGGAGATGGTTGGTGATGGCAAGCCCTTGATTCCTTCCACATGACTGGACCACCTATGACAGCCGCCAGCACAAGTTGCTCAATTTCCATATGGGTCTATGATAATTCTGGGTTGAGAGGTAATAGGCCAAAGATTCATGGGATGGAGTTCTTTTCCACAGAGTTTGAGTCTGTATGTGGATATTTGCTGTCTTGGCTGGGGCCAAAACGAGCCTGCCCATCCATTCCTTCGTGAGCCATTTATTTTATTATATTTTTTTAAATTTTTGTCTGCGTTGGGTCTTCGTTGCTGCATGCAGGTTTCCTTTAGTTGCGGCCAGCGGGGGCTACTCTTCATTGCGGTGTGTGGGCTTCTTATTGCGGTGGCTTCTCTTATTGTGGAGCACGGGCTCTAAGCACGTGGACTTCAGTAGTTGTGGTGCACAGGCTTTGTGCTCCGCGGCATGTGGGATCTTCCAGGACCAGGGGTGGAACCCGTGTCCCCTGCATTGGCAGGTGGATTCTATTTATTTTTATTTTATTTTATTTTATTTTTATTTTTGGCTGTGTTGTGTCTTCGTTTCTGTGCGAGGGCTTTCTCCAGTTGCGGTGAGCGGGGGCCACTCTTCATCACGGTGCACGGGCCTCTCACTGTCGTGGCCTCTCTTGTTGTGGAGCACAGTCTCCAGACGCACAGGCTCAGTAGTTGTGGCTCACAGGCCCAGTTGCTCTGCGGCATGTGGGATCTTCCCAAACCAGGACTCAAACCTGTGTCCCCTGCATTGGCAGGCAGATTCTCAACCACTGCGCCACCAGGGAAGTCCCCCTTGATGAGCCTTTTAGCAGCTCCTAAGCTCCCCAGTTTGGTTGTTTCAATCTATTCCCCCCTCTTTTTCTCTGCCTCTCCTCCATTTCTCTTGCCTCTGGCATTTTTGTCTGAGAGTTGAAGTCAGGGCAAGAAAGGTGATTCTCATGGTGAATAGGGATAGGGTTTTACTCCAGGAGAGGGAGGTGGGACAGGTCATGAGGGAAATTGTTGCAGAGGTGATGGAAAAGGCACCACGACCACATGAACATTCAGACAAACCCATAGTGTACAACCTTGAACTTACATCTGCCTACCCCTTCCCTGGCTCCACACACATACCGCACTTACCAGCACAGATGTACATTGCCATATATCCTGATCATCCTCCAGTCTTTTGTAATGCCTCTTCACCATGGCTTGCACACAGCCCTGCCCTCCTGCAGCTTGCAACTTAATATTTATCATTCCTCCAACAAGCATTCACTGATTGGAGCTATTAAAAATGCAATGGGTAGGGGCTTCCCTGGTGGCACAGTGGTTGAGAGTCGGCCTGCCGATGCAGGGGACACGGGTTCGTGCCCCGGTCCGGGAAGATCCCACATGCCGTGGAGCAGCTGGGCCCGTGAGCCATGGCCGCTGAGCCTGCGTGTCCGGAGCCTGTGCTCCGCAATGGGAGAGGCTACAACAGTGAGAGACCCGCGTACCGCAAAAAAAAAACAAAAAAATGCAATGGGTAGACATTATGGATGTGATAGTAAGCTCCTTGTAACTGAGAGGCTGGTGAATGATTAGAAGCGGCACATGTAGCATTCTTACTTGCTGAGTTGAATGGTCTCCATGGAGTCTGTGAATGTTTTCCACACTATCCTACAGTCTAAGACAGACTTGGCTGATGAGGGTTTAAAAAGCAAAGACAAAAACAACAGAATAAAAACAAAAATAAATGATATTTACCGTACATAATATACATATCAGGAGTAATTCATCCCTTTTGTCAGATGAGGGTTCAGGAAGAAAGAGGAAGGAAAGGGCAACCAACCATAAGAATAATTTTGCTCTCCCCGCTCCCCTCCCGCAAGGTTGGGCTGAGGGAAGTCTTGAGCCTTGATTTAATGACCTTTTGCTCTGGGTGATCATGTTCTGAAAAGACATAATTCAGGCCAAGAAAACTTATAAAAAATCAAGATAGAGATCAGAAAGTTGATTTATAATTACAGTGTAAGACACTCCTTTTCAATACCTAGAGTGCTTATGTCCCCACGTCAAGGGGAGCTTGTTGTAGGATCTTATGTAGCTGAGAAGCTAAACAAAAGATAAGGAGCTTGCTTAGTGACATGGGGGCATGAAGAAGTGAATCAGATACTCTTTAAAAATAATTTGGGTCAAGCAATAGAAATCTACCCTTCTCCACTCTGAGGAGCAAATCTTTCCAGTGCCCTGAGGATTCCCATGGCTACATGTCTCTCCCTCTGCTGCGTTACAGATGCACAACCGTAAATTGCTCTCTCTGGATCCTCTGCTTCAGAGCTCTGAGATGGGCATGGAGTTTCCAGTGGTTATTGTGCCACTTCCAGTAGCTCTCTTCATCTGTCCATGGAGTGTGCTCACTTCAGTTACAAAGAGCTCCTGTCCCTATGCCTTCGGCCTAGTTCACTTTCAAGCAATTCCTAGACTCGCGTTGAGTTGTTTTGCATATACAGAGCCTTTATAGAATCTTAAAAAGTCAGACACTGTCAGAGACTGGTAGAGATTATTTAATCCTATGTCCTCCATTTAAACAATGAGAAAACAGAGACCCAGAAAGAGAAAGAGATTTGCCCAGTGGCAAGTAGAGGAGCCAGGACTCAAAGCCAGGCTTTCATCCCAGTGCTTCTTATTCACCTCTTACACCATTAGGGATGTACCCACTTTGGGCACTGGCACTCTCTGGGGCACTAGCGTTGCCTGCCGTCTGTAAACTTACCCCCAGCCAAGTGGCCCCGCCATGCTTTTCAGTACCTGGGACAGCGGAGAAAAAACGGGCTCTCTCTACAGGGACCCTGCCAATCTATTGCAGACTCAAGAAAAGTGAGAAAAATCATCCCTTGAAGGGGTGAGCTGATTTGTGCAACCAATTACTTCTTTAAATGGCTGTCCTGCTAATTTCCCAAATATAAATGGTCCAAGTTGGGAGAGATTAAGCACAGGAAACTGGACACCCAGTTGTGATCTGGGGACCAGGTTTGGTGGCAGAAAGGGCTGTTTCCAATAGCCTGTTCTGTCTTCTAAAATCATGCAAACATTCCATCTTCTTCTGGTTCTTTTTCCCAAAGGTCAAGGATTTTCATCTGCTTTTTTTAATATATATATATAAATTTACTTATTTATTTTAATTTATTTTTGGCTGCATTGGGTCTTCGTTGCTGCACGCGTGCTTTCTCTGCTTGCAGCGAGCGGGGCCTACTCCTTGTTGCAGTGTGCGGGCTTCTCATTGCGGTGGCTTCTCTTGTTGCGGAGCACAGGCTCTAGGCGTGCGGGCTCAGTAGTTGTGGCAAGCGGGCTCTAGAGCGCAGGCTCAGTAGTTGTGGCACACGGCCTTAGTTGCTCCACAGCATGTGGGATCTTCCCAGACCAGGGCTTGAACCCTTAGTTCCCTGTATTGGCAGGCGGATTCCTAACCACTGCGCCACCAGGGAAGTCCCTCATCTGCTTTTTAAGGAGATGAAGTTCTCACCATTTCAGAGAGGATGCTGTGTATTTGTCACTTCCTTTATTCCATTTTCATTCCTATGTCCTGAGCTTAAACCAGAAAGATGTTTTATTTCCCAATGAAGAGCTAGGAGGTATGAATAGGGGGAGAGGGCAGTGAGAGTAGAAACTGATGTGTGTGTGTGTGTGTGTGGGTTAAAAATTAGAGGCTTGTCCTCATATCTTTATAAACTATAAAATTCCATTTTCAACAGTCTCCTTCAATGCATCCCTCCTCCCATAACTGAAATTGTGATAAACTTTCAATAAAAATTTGATAATAAAAACCAAATATACAATAAAACTTTTTAGTAGCTATAAATGATTTTTTCTTGCTTTACATTTTAAGGTATTAATGTAGCACAGTTTCCTTGAAAATTCTGAATATGTAACAAGCTTTTATCTCACAAAATAGTTTTCTGAAAGCATTGATTTTGCTTGTGTATTTTTTGTTTTTCTGCTTTGCTTTTCACCAACAAGTTCATTATACCACTAGGTCGACAGAGCACGGGTGGGTCAATGACCAGCTCCACTCCCCCTTCACTAAAAGTAATCATGAAAACACATTTATTGAGTCTCTACATTATTCTAAGCTTTTAAATCTGATTATTCTTTCCAACAGTCCTATTAGGTAAGTACTACTATTGCCCTCATTTTAGTGATGAAGAAAGTAAGGTACAGAGAGGTTAAATAACTTGCCCAGTAGTCCCCCCAAACCACACCATGCATCTTTGTGTATTTACACTAACAAACTCACACTGTTTTGTTTTTCATAGTCAGGTCCACTGACCTACACACGTCACCCCATATGTGTGTTCTAGGAATTGCCATGGCAGAAAGAGCACACGCATTGCCACCAGAACATGTCTTCCCCCTCATTATCACATTAATTTATTTAAGTAAAAAAATATTAACATTGCTCTGAAACTACAGTACAGGAATGTTGTGCCATTGCTTCAGACCACACGAATGGACAAATGGACACACGCACACACTCGTACTGGGGGGATAAGCTTATATATGGAGGGCTCTCTGAGGTGGCTGATAGTGGTTTCTTGGTTATACAAGTGACAGTAACTATGTAGTGCTTCTCTCATGAAAGTCAGGGGAAGCACAGAGGTGAGGTTTGTAGGCTTGGTGCTCGTGTGCTGACCACCCCCCAGTGCACTGTGTGAGAGAGTCCTTGACCCTGGCTGGAGTCCAGCCCTGGAACTGGAACAGTAGTGTTGCAGCCAGGATGACCCCTGAATGTGGTGCGTCTTTACTGCCATGCACCTCCTCAGAGCCTTTCCCTTGAAGCTTCTCTCACCTGTTTTGGGGGAGAGGACCAACTCTTTTGTGCACCTCCTGCCATGATGCTTTCACAGCCAATTAAAATTCTATTCCATTCCCAGCGAGGGAGCTGGCAGCTTTGGGTCTCCCCAGCAGGACGGACTGGCTGCAATTAATGTCTCTTCTGGATCCTGATTAGCTAAGGGGAGGCCAGGATACTTATCCTACCCCCAAGGCCACCTTTAAATTAGGAAATGGAGATTCCCCATCTTGTTGCCTCTACTCAGAGTCATCAGTTAATGCAAACGTGCTAACCCTTTCTATTTCACTCTTGGGAGTGGAGTTGGATCAGAGAGCCAGAGATCATCTCTCAACTGCACAGTCCCAGGAATAAAGGGAAGGGGAGACTCCTTGATTCCTTTATACAAATTCCAAATCATTGGAATGAATTGAAAGCCTACTCTCTTAGGCACAGGCTAGGGGTTGGGGGTTCAACAGAAGCCACAGGTATAACGTTTAGTGTTTCTATGCTGAAGCTTTGAACGTGGATGGTAATGAATAAGAATAATGCATTTAAGAAAAAAGAGAAAGTCAAAATGGTGGAAAAGGAGAAGGAAATTAATACATATGGGAAGTTTGCTATGTGCCAGATATTTTACGTTTATTACAGTATGGATCTTACAAAAACTGCATTTTTACAGATGATGGAACTAAGGCTCAGAGAGGTTAAGAAAATTATCCAAGGTCACAGAGCTAACGTGATAAACGGATTGTACAAATAGCCCTAGATCTTTATGTTTCCCTGCAGACACTTCCTTTTGTAATGCCTACTCACACTGACTCTGAAATAGACAGATGACTTGCTTTGGCCAGTGGAACATTAGTAAATTTGATTCAAGCAGAGGCTTTAAAAGTTCTTGTGCATCAGGGCTTGCCCTCTTTTGTTGGTGGGAACTCTTCCCCCATCATGTGAACAAGACTGAGCAATCCTACTGGATGCTAAGAAACATAGGAGCAGAGGAGGACCACCCCTCCTAGATCAGCCAGACTCTAGCCAACTCCAAGATGCATGGGTGAGCCTAGCCAAGGCTAAGCCAAACCAGATCAGCAGAGCCCCTCAGCCAACTTATAGCCTTGTGAAAAATAATAAATGGCTATATTTTAAGCCATTAATTTTGGGGTACGTATGCAAGAGCAGCTTGAACTAACTGATACAGCTAATAAATGGCAGAGTCAGAAGTTGTTTGATCTTAAAGCGTGTGCATCATCCTCGTCATGAAACTTGTTATGAAAAAATAGGAAAAGGCTGAAAAATAGGAAAAGGCTGAAATCGTAGCGGGGAAAATACAGGTTAGATTATGATACGTTTTTAACAACAAAGTTGCCCAGTCATACAAGGGTGTGGCATTCTCATATGTAGGAATCTCAAAGAGAAGGGGTGGGCAATTATCCGGGTGCAGGGTCTTAAGAGTGGGGCCCTTCAGACCCAAGTGCCTTAGCCTCGTAGTTTCCCATCTCAGAGACTGGGCCATGCTGAGACTCTTGACAAGAATACTCTGAGTCATCCCTATCATCTACCAGTTCCTTGGAGAAGGAATACCCCACAGCACCCAGGCTAAGATTCTGCAGCCTCCAGCTGGCTAGGTGCCCCCTGGTTCTCTTTCATGGCTGAGACTCTCCCCCAAGATTGCCTCGGTTGCAATGCTGCAAATTCCTGACTCAGCCCCAGTCCTGAAGCCACCTCCTGTGCTTTCCCTACAGTGGAAAGAAAGGTAGAGAGGAAGAGACTGCCTGCATTTCTGTGCCTCCTTCTCAGGGTAAGAGTCATGGCACTACTGAGAGTTGTTCATGAGAATGTGGAAAAAGGACAAGACCTTAAATATGGGCCAAGAGCAACAGGTACAGACACATTGGAAGAATATGGATGGAAACTGGCTTGTCTTTCTGAAGACCAGTTTGGACTTCAGAATGTATTAAGAGCCTTAACAATGTCCATGCACTTTGAATTAGCAATTCCATTCATTCCTGTCTTCTAAGGAAATAATCATGGATACGATGCACAAAATCATAGATCACCATGAGAAATTTTTCATGACATAGTGTGAAAGAAAAAATACAAGTTAGGGACTTCCCTAGTGGTCCAGTGGTTAAGACTCTGCACTCCCAGTGCAGGGGGCCTGGGTCCGATCACTGGTCAGGGAACTAGATCCCGCATGCCGCAACTAAAGGTCCCCCATGCTGCAACTAAAGATCCCACATGCTGCGGCGAGGATCCTGCATGTGGCGACAAGGATCCTGCGTGCCGCAGCTAAGACCCAGTGCAGCCAAATAAATGAACGAATAAATATTTTTTTAAAAAGTATAAAAAAAAAGAAAGAAAAAATACAAGTTAAATACTAGCTGTAAATTATGATCCTGATTTGGGGGAAATTATGTGTGCATGGGGGGGCTATAGTTATGAGGAAGTTTTTGATTTATTATAAATCTCTCTATATTTTTAAGATATAGCCTTTTCTGTCTCAGCCTCCAGACATGTGGATCCTTGGCTGTCTTGGACATAGCAGGGAAACTTACCTTAAAAACCTACGAGGATGGGGCTTCCCTGGTGGCGCAGTGGTTGAGAGTCCGCCTGCCGACGCTAGGGGACGCAGGTTCGTGCCACGGTCCAAGAAGATCCCACATGCCGCAGAGAGGCGGGGCCCGTGAGCCATGGCCGCTGAGCCTGCGCGTCTGGAGCCTGTGCTCCGTGGCGGGAGGGGCCACAACAGTGAGAGGCCCGCGCACCGTTAAAAGAAAAACAAAAAAACCCAAAAAAAACACCAGCGCTTTGGGCTTTCCTGGTGGCGCAGTGGTTGAGAGTCCACCTGCCAATACAGGTGACACGGGTTCGTGCCCCGGTCCGGGAAGATCCCACATGCCGCAAAGCGGCTGGGCCCGTGAGCCATGGCCGCTGAGCCTGTGCGTCCGGAGCCTGTGATCCGCAACGGGAGAAACCGCAACAGTGAGAGGCCCGCGTACCGCAAAAAAAATAAAAAACCTACGAGACTGGTTAAGGTCTAGAAAAAACGTGGCTGAAATGATGCATGACATGAGAATAGGATTTAGAACTAGAATTTTTTAGTTGAAGGGACCACTGCTGAGGGGAAGATGAATAAAGTTTTAAACAATCACGAAGTATAAGGAGAGAGAGAACATGGACTGGGTTGCCAAATCCCAGAAAAAAAATTGTTTTGAAACAAGTCTTGATTTCTTGCTTAACCACCTTGTCACCTGAAAGAGGTTAAAGGCAAATAAAAGGAAGTAATGTTTTACATACCGCCACTAATTAAATGAAATCAGGCCTAAACACCATGGTGAAGACTGAGAATCTGGGTAGGTTTGAGGAAGCGTTTCCTAGCATGTGTGTCTCCTGGGCAGGTGCCGGAGAGCCAGAGCTCGACCAAGGACGCTGAACAGCTCCTAAAAGGAGACGGTGGGCTACAGTCAGCATCCTTTGGAGGGAAGCACTGCTGGTCCATAAATATCCCCCCAGTCTTTAAGTGTAGAGGCTTAGGCTGCTCTGTAAGCTTTGGCCTTGTCCGGCATTGGTTTTATAATATGGATCTGAAAGGGAAGACTGGAAACACTGGTAAGCACGAGAGACTCTGGGGTCCCCCTCCCCAGCGTTATCTCAAACTGGAGCACCCCATCTGTCAAGGATGGTCCTTGACAGGCAGTCTGACCAGAGGCTGGAGGATGGAGAGAAAGGTCTTTGAAGACCACGCCCCTTCCCAGCTCCAGAAGTAAGAGATACAGAATTCTTTCAAAGAAAAAGTAAAATTGCCAAGATGACAGAAGCTACAACCACTTGGAGCAGCTTAGCAGAAGCTTGGAGTCAACAGACTGGCATCTATTCACACGCCGCCGTAGTAATTCCAATTCTCCTTAGCAGGCTTATTCCTGACGGGGAACTGGGGCCAAGGCTTCAGGAATAGTACACTTCCTTGAGAGGTGTGAAAAGAACTGGGCTGAACTTTCAGCAGACTCTGGAATGGGTATCGCCTGGGGAGAGGCATCAATATCGAGGGATGTGGGACCAACTCTTTGAAGCTCTGAACCCAAAGAGGGAAATGTCTGTCCTTTTTTCCTGTTTCAGTGTTGCCCCACTGCACCACCCTAGAAAAGGCCACTGCCCTCTCTGGGCTTCAGGGTTTTCAGTCTAAATGGAATATAATCTGAACAAAGATCGTCATGAAGTAGAAATACAAGTCTTATACAGAGAAAGAATTGAAAAGCATTTCAATGTTTACTGCAGCCTCTTTAAAAAACAGGCAGAGGAAATTATAGGGCAAAAATCTCCTTTCCCCCCTCATACTTCCCTTTCCTTGCTAAGCTGTCTATTACACAGATCATATTAGCCACTCTGCCCTCCTTCCCTGCAGTACCAAGGGCACCGCAAAGCTCTCAGTTGGGCTATGAACACACAAATTCACAGCCTTACCTGAAAGAGGAGTGGCAGCTGTAAACGTTCATAGCTTAAGACCTTTTCTTTACCCCATATCAGGGGGTAGAAACACATGCGCGTGAGGGAGGAAGATTTGGGGAGGGAGGGGTCTTACGAAACACTGAGACATCTGGGTGGATGGAGAGCTGGGGTAGCTGTTTTATCCTTCCCTCTCCCTGTAATAAGGAGGCAGTTAGCAGGAGGTGATTGAGTAATTGCCCTCACCTTGCCATTGACTTGTACCCTTGGCTTGGCCTGACTTGTGGGAAAGAAAGAGAACACGGTGACCTGGAATCTCTGAAATTTCAGCCTGGTGGCCTGGAAGCTTGGAAACAGGCCCAGCCCACTGCTGTACGCAAATAGTCCAATTCTGGCCGGCAAGGTTTATCAAAGTTATGTTTTCCTATTAAGTCAGGCAAAGGACTGAAGGCAAATCAGCCTTTAATTTTAGCTCTTTGGTAACAATGGCGATGGTAATGGTAAGTTGTACAGAAAGATACATGGACAGTATATGGCACATTTAGGCCATTAGAAATACGGATATGATTATGAATAGCCACAGAACATATGACCTTCTTTCTTTCTGCCAGCCCTGGTGGCACTTGGTTTATTATGCTGATCATGCTTGACTTTACAGAACTGGATGTTATTTAAATTCAATTATTGTAAGGTTAAGTTCTTCTTCCTAGTACCAGTTGAGTAAATTCAGAGGCAGTTAGAGGGAATAGGTACATTTGTCTTATACCAGACATAAGGGAGAAAAGCACTGCAGGAATAAAATAATTATCATGAAAATAGAAAAACGTGGTTCGGAGGGTTTGGTTTGGGTTTGTGTGTTTGTTTTCCATGTCTCTTCTTGTATCCCTTTTTTTGAACTGAGGAACAGGAAAGCTGGAAAATTTTCTATGAAGAGGGAGGCAGATAATTGTGTGTGTGTGTGTGTGTGTGTGTGTGTGTGTGTGTGTGTTTGTGAAAGTAAGCTGCTGGTATGAGAGAACTAGAAATAATTATGCAGTTAATTGAATTCAGTGTAGATAACTAGAGCTCATTAAGGCCTTAAATCTTTTTTTTTTCTACTTAGTAATAGAGTCTTTCTTTTTTTAAATCGAATTATCTTGCGACAATTCTCTATTTACTCTACCAGTATTGACACACTGTGGGTCTCCTAAAGCCAGGGTGTGGTCTTGGTGCCATTGAGAGGGGAAGTGAGAAGCCTGGGCCTGGCCTGGCTGGAAACGGAGCATGTAAAGTGCTATGGATGAGTGGCCAGAAATGGCTCCATCCAGAAAACAAATAGCTGCGTGTACACGGCCTGACACGACACGCAGAGAATTCAGAATGGCTTGTCTGTATATAATAGTGGATTCTGGGGCCATGGGGATCTTTGAAGGTCATCATGTCAATCAACCTGCCTCCCAGAGAGAAGGGGGAAACTTGCTTTATCACCCTCCTGGACAGCAGGAGCCACATCCCCTCCTGTTTATCTACCACAACCTTTGCTGGTAAGAACATCCTCACATCCTCATGATAGGTCATCTTTCTTTTTTATTTTCTTTATTTTTTTTGGCAGGGGGGTTCGCGGGCCTCTCACTGTTGTGGCCTCTCCCGTTGTGGAGCACAGGCTCCGGACGCGCAGGCTCAGCGGCCACGGCTCACGGGCCCAGCCGCTCCGCGGCATGTGGGATCTTCCCGGACTGGGGCACGAACCCGCATCCCCTGCATCGGCAGGCGGACTCTCAACCGCTGTGCCACCAGGGAAGCCCGATAGGTCACCTTTCTTGATCCCGACTCCAGGGTACATTGACCTCTGTCCCGTCTGTGGAATCAAGAAATCACTGCCTGGTGTCCTGCGGGAAGAAGACACTGAAAGCTTCTAGGTTTTCCTTCTGTTCACTGACCCCATCTGTGCTCCCCGTTTGTCTCCTCCCTCCCAGCTTTGTTCCCCCAACCCAGATCACAGCTACAAAAATAGTTGGTCCATATCATGGACCAGTTTGGTGGTGCCCATAAAGTTGGGAGGATGTGTTATTGAGAAGCCTTCCTGTTAGCTGGTCTCCCGGAATATGTGGAGTCCCGGGAGTGGTACCAGACAGTTCTCTGCGTTCCCTGTCAACTATCTTTCCTCATAGAGGCTACCTAGGATGGGCACTGAGGAGTCTCGACTCTCCTTGGCGTTCCTCCTAAGGCTCCTCCACAATCTCAGTGAACTTTCCTATTCCTGTGCCCATTCCTCCCACTCCAATACGCACAGGTTCCACTCCACTCAAGAGGGGAAATTCTAGGGGCTTCCCTGGTGGTGCAGTGGTTGAGAGTCCGCCTGCCGATGCAGGGGACACGGGTTCGTGCCCCGGTCCGCGAAGATCCCACATGCCGCGGAGTGGCTGGGCCCGTGAGCCATGGCTGCTGAGCCTGCGTTTCTGGAGCCTGTGCTCCGCAACGGGAGAGGCCACAACAGTGAGAGGCCCGCGTACCGAAAAAAAAAAAAAAAAAAAAAAAAAGGGAAATTCTGATTTTAAGGCGTTAGGTCCTCTGAGTCTTCACAGTGGAGCATCTACAAGGCAAGTGAAACTTTCCTTATTAATACAGACCACATCTCAGAGAAAACTTTAATGCATTCCTATGCTTATAAAAATCTGTCTTTTTTTTTTTTTTTTTTTTTAATTTGGCTATGCCACGCTGCTGGCAGGATCTTAGTTCCCTAACCAGGGATTGAACCTGAGCCCTTGGCAGTGAAAGCACCGAGTCCTAACCACTGGACCGCCAGGGAACTCCCCCAAATCACTGACTCTTAATTTTGACTTAACAAGTGTCTCCCCCTGGCCAAGGGTGGGAGTGAGAGGGGGAGTTAGAACCACTCTGTCCCCACTGTAGCCACCACATCAGTTAATACCCAGTGAACACTGCCTGGAATTGGGTTCGGAGGAGAGGGGCAAAGGGGAAAAGCGTTTCTGCCCTTGCATTCATACATGAGCAGGGATTCAGCAAGGCCATCTCTCTTTGTCAGGGCTGGAAAGGTAAGGATCTGATGAACAAGGCTGCTGGGGGTGGGAGAAGGGATGGGAGGCAGGGGTCACAGGAGTGGGCAGAGATGCTGTGGGTGTGGGCAGCCCGATGGACAGAATTGGTTTCAGAGCCTCACCCTGCCTTTCTCTTGAGCTAGTAACAACCTCTCTGAGTGGGTGCCCTCATAGAGTAAACCAGGAGAAGTAATTATTAGCCTCATTCAGTTATTGAGGTAGTAGATGATATAATGTCTATAAAAGCACTTTGTTAGAACTGTGAGATGTTTATAACATTAGGATTATTAATAAGAAGGGAATCTTATTCAAAGGAGGGAGAAAGGAAGGAAAGAAATTGATCAGTGTTTGAAGTAGGTGAGAAGGTGGCCTTAGAGACAAGGAGATCAGCCATAACCTCTATTATAACCCTTTCCATATTCGCCTAGCATTTACTGAGACCTTATTGTGTGCCATGCAGGGTGGCGCACCCTTATAATATAAGCTTTCATATTATAGAATTTCTTACAAGCTAGCTTATGTAACAGTTACTTTGCTTGTCTGTCCTAACCTGTGTTGTACCAACGCCTTTCTAGGATGTACTTAAACAGGTGAATTCTCCTTACACAAGGGTAAGAAACCTGAAGCTCCAACCCAGAAATATAAAATTCTTTTGTTTCAGCAGACTCAATGCCAGAAATAGTATTTCTGGTATTAAAACTCTCCCAGATGACTATTTTATGCCAGTTCTCAGACCTCCAACACCCCCTCCATCACCTTCACTCTCACTCCATGGCTTTGCTTAATCTAGAAAATGGAAGAAATAGAAAGAAAACTCGCCAAATCCATGGTTAATTCTCAGTTCTTATCCAACTGGACCCAACAGCAGCTTCTGACAGGGCTCCCTGCTTCCTGAAAGGCTTTGTCTTCTTCTTCGGCTTTTGGAACATCACATCCTCTTCTCAGCCCACTGACCTTTCCTCTCAGGTTCTTCTGGTTCTTTCCCATCTCCTAAGCTCTGACATCTTGGCATCCTCCAGGAAGCATCCCTCGTATCCCTCCCTTTTCCCACCTGCACTCACTCCTGGGCTCGTGGCTTGAAACACCATTTGTATGCCAGTGACTCTCAAATGTATATCTTGAGCCTGGACCTCTCCCCTAAAGTCCAGACAAATATATATTGCCATCCCAATTTCATGTCTTCACTTGGATATTCAACAGGCATCTCAAAATTGACACATCTCCAAATGAGCTCCCAATCTACCCTCCAAAACCTGCCCCCCACCTCAGTCTTTCCCATCTCAACTGAAGGCAACACTCTAGGCTTCTCACTGCTCAGACCTTCATCATCCTTGACTTTTCTCCTCTCATCCACCACACCCAATCCATCAGCAAATCTTAATATCTGTATCTTCAAAAATATACCCAGAAACTTCCTCAGAACTTCCATTGCTGTCTTCAAAAATATATCCAGAAGTTTCTCAGAACTTCCATTGCTACCCTACTGGTCCAAAACACCATCACCGCTCGCCTGGATTACAGCCTCCTGGCTCCCTACTTGGACCGTACTTCCTCCTGGTCTATTTTCAGTACATCAGCCAGCAGCATCCTGTCACACGTGGTCAGATCATGTCCCTCTCCTCTGCTCAAAACAAGCTCATGATTTCCCATTTCCTTCACAAAAAATGCCAAGTCCTTAAAATGGCCCACAAGCCTTGTCTGACTTGTCCCCCATTCTTGATTCCCATTATATCTCTGACCTCATGTCCTAATCGCTGTCCTTCCATTCACGCTAGTCCAGACACACCAGCCTCTTTGGTGTCCCTAGAACATGCTAGGTATGCTTCTGCCTCAGGGCCTTTGCACTTGATGTTCTCTCTGCCCAGAGCCCCATAGACCTGCATGGCTTGCTCCTCATCATCCTCAGGTCTTCACTCAAATGTCCCCATTTTTAGAATTTCAACTTGTCCCCTCCCTGGTATTCCATTTTCCTTTTCCCTGCTTTATTTATTTATTTATTTATTATTTTTGGCTGTGTTGGGTCTTTGTTGCTGTGCGAGGGCTTTCTCTAGTTGTGGCAAGTGGGGGCCACTCTTCGCGGTGCACAGGCCTCTCACTATTGCGGCCTCTCCTGTTGCGGAGCACAGGCTCCAGACGCGCAGGCTCAGTAGTTGTGGCTCACGGGCCTAGTTGCTCCGCCCGTGGGATCTTCTGTGGAATCTTCCCAGACCAGGGCTCGAACCCGTGTCCCCTGCACTAGCAGGCAGATTCTCAACCACTGCGCCACCAGGGAAGCCCTTCCCTGCTTATTTTTCTCCACAGCACATAACAACATCTCAGGTACTTATAGTTTACTTGTTTATCGTCTTAAAACGTCTGTCCCTCTTGACTAGAGAATTTTGATTAGTAGCATTCACTGCTGTATCCCTGTCACCTAGAAAAGAACTTGGAACATACTAGATGTATATTTGATGAATAAATGAATGATTGAATGAGGCCCAGAGAGGTTAAGCAACTTGCCCAGGATCACACAGATTATAAGAGCCTGGATATACCTGAATCTGTGTGGGATTAGGGTCCAAGCTCTTAACCACCATGTTAGTCTCAATAAAGGGAAATGTCCCTAAACTGCACCCCAAGGCTATTGTTTCCTTTGTTCTGAACTCCCAGAGCTGCAAACTACAGCAGGACTGGGGCTGTCTTTTCTTCACTAGACTATTTTTTTCTTTCTGCTCAGTGGCAAGGATGCCTGGTGCCCATGTGGGTGGAAGGCGAAGTCTTTGGCTTACCTGCCACTGCCATGGCAACTAGGTAACCTAAGGACTCCAGAAGCAAGTCCTTTCAGACTGAGGGGAGAAAAATTGAAGCAAGGCAGAAATAAACAGAAAGAAATCTGTGAATGGAGACATGACTGGAGTCTCGCGCCTGCAGCTTGCTGTGTTATTTGGCAGCAAGGAAAATCCATCCTGTTCTCTTCCCCACACACCAGCTCAGCCACAGCCAAGGGCTATGGATAACCTTGTCCTGCCTCTAGCATGACCCCACTTAACCCATCCAAGCGGCCTCCTGTTCAGCCTCCCCAGGGAAAGAGGGCCCCCAAACACTCAGTGATCCCTGGTAACACAGAGGACAGTCCTGGGCCAGAAGGGAGACCTGTGTTCCGACCCCTTACCCACCTCACCAGGGTGGACTCTCTTAGGCATTTCTTTTATCTCAACCTCCCTCTGGGCTTAGTTGACCCTTTACTTAAGGCATGGCTCCCGTCTTACCTATTTGATCGTCGGAGCATAGATTAGAGTTGTAGTAGAAAAAACTATGAAACTAAAGTCCTTATGGAAAGGCGAGTTAGAATTAGAATATTTTCACAAGAGGACTTACTTGGGCCAGGCTCTGTGTCCAGCACTTTGCATGCATGATCTCACTCCATTCTTACAGACAGGCTTTGAGGAGGTAAGAGTTGCCTGCCATGGAAAGATGAAGAAACAGAGCCTCACAGAGGTTAAGAGATTGCCCAAGTTTGCACAGCCAGTAAGAGCTGAAGAGGCATTTAATCCTAAGGACTTGGTCTCCCAAAACCATGCTCTTCACCCGTCCCTTACACTGTGTCCCTTGGGAGCCCGGTGATTAGAGAAGATCCGTCTTTCTTGCCTTGGTCGTTCCCAGGGTCGTCTCTGGGCCCCAAAGCTCCAAGCTGTTCATTGAGGAAGTGTCTGGTGCCCTTTGCATTTAATGAGCTGCTCTGTGCTGTGGAGTTTACTGAACACTGCAGACAAGTCTGTAATAATCCTCCAGCCCAAAGGCTGGACCCTCAGGAGCTGGGCCAGAGGGCCCTGTCCTCTGCCTTACCCTGGTGCCTGTCCAGCCAGTAAATGCACCTTTATTGTGCAGCTATGACGTGCCCAGTCCTGCGGGTTATGCAGGAGCACCCCAAATCCCAGAGGAAACAACTGAAGACTGATTAAGGGCCAAACTGTGGGTGATGACGCAGGGAGAGAAGATGGGTCTGTAGCTGGCAGTCATGGGAGACTTGGCGGAAGGGCTGGAGCTGGACCACAGAAGAGACCCATGGGCACAGGTGTGGGTTCAGAGTCTGATGTCAGAAAGACCTGGCTTTACATTCGGGCCATGCCACTGGTTGGCTGAGTGACCACTTTTTTTAAAAAATAAATTTATTTTATTTACTTATTTTTGGCTGTGTTGGCTCTTTTCTGCTGTGTGCAGGCTTTCTCTAGTTGCAGCGGGCAGGGGCTACTCTTCTTTGCGGTGTGCAAGCTTCTCATTGCGGTTGGCTTCTCTTGTTGCGGAGCACGGGCTCTAGGCGCGCAGGCTTCAGTAGTTGTGGCGCATGGGTTTAGTTGCTCCGCGGCATGTGGGATCTTCCCAGACCAGGACTCCAACCCGTGTCCCCTGCATCGGCAGGCAGATTCTTAACCACTGCGCCACCAGGGAAGTCCCTGGCTGAGTAACCTTGAGTTGGTCATTTAACCTTTTCAGTAGGCGTCTCTGTTATACTGAGAGATGTTTATCACCTCAATTTCCACCTTCCACCATTTTAACTTTTAATAGAGTTTACTGCAAAGAACACCTTCCTTCAGTCTAACCTGAACCTGTCTGGCTATTGGCTCATTTCCATTTTTCCTTTCTTGAAGAAGCACAGGTTGACCAGTCAAAGATGGTACAGTGTCCAGGTTCAGGCCTCTTAGACGTCCTTAATACAAAAAAGATTATGGCCCTCCTCCCCAATGTACATAAAAATATGCTAAATCATAAGGTAAAAAGCTTACGTGAATGCCAAGGTTAAAACAGCTTCTCTGCAGGTTCTTCTTTCTAAAATCCTGGATTGCTTCCTTCATCGAAGTTAAACTTTTCTAACAGCTTTGGTGTCCTTGCTTTCTAATATTTGTGGCACCGAAAGCAAGTCCCTATCCTGCCTTTTGGGTTGACTGGTGGCAAGGGAAAGCGTGGGGGACTGGGAGCTCCAGGGGAAACTGCATACCTTTGGCCTCTCGCCCTGTGGCCAAGCACTGGGACCAGGCCAGGTCATGCTAGATAACTCGGGGACTCCAGTGATGGTCCCACATCCAGAGCCACGATGGAGAGCCCAGGTCTTGTTATCAGTATGCCTGGCCAGCGGCTCTTTCTCCCTTGTCTCATGGCTGCCGTTTGGAAAGCAAGGAGAACAGCCTTTGTTGTTGTTTGGCACCGTTGCCAGGGACCGGGAGTAATGTCTCTTACTTGATTGGCAATTTGACATGGCTGTTTAACAACCCGATTAATCAAACCCAGCTCATCCTTTAGAATTAACGAGCCTAAGAAATACTTCCATGAATAATGAGGGCTTTTGCCTCTCCCTCAGCACCTCTCCCCAACCTCCCCCGCCTATTTTTTTCTCAGAACCACACAGCAGCTTCTCAACACCAAGGGCCTCAATGGCTGTGGTGAGTGCCCAGCAATGTGGGCATTTCCTGCCTGTTCTACTTCTCTCCCTGGAGCCACAGCTGCCCACCTGGAGCCAGAGGCTGGCCATGTCCTAGAGGAGCAAAACCTCTTATTCATCAAACAGCTGTGTGTGCACTGCACTGTTAAAGTTGGATGGAGTGTGGGATTTCCCTGGCGGTCCAGTGGTTAAGACTCTGTGCTTCCACTGCAGGGGGCGCAGGTTCAATCTCTGCTCGGGGAATTCAGACCCCACATGCCGTGGGGCATGGCCACAAAAAAAAAAAAAAAAAAGTGGGATGGATTGTCTAATTGTTTCAGGCACTGTACTAGGTGCTAAGGTGCAAAGATGGATATAAGATACACATTGCTTCTGTGAAGGGTCACACTGTAGTGACCCAGAGACACATGGGGGAAGGGCTCTCACAGCGGGTATAGGAAGGCTCCAGGCCTTCAGCCACAGTGAGGGGACCTGTCAACACTGGAGGATCAGAGTGGGGAACCAGGGAGGACTTTATGGGGATGAGGCACCCTGAGCATTTCTGCCACCATGTTCCTTCATTGTACATATATACAGGGGGTGCTGGGCACTGAGTGAGGTGTTGGGGTCCCAAGGTCAACAAGATGGACATGGTTCCCATTCTTATGGAGTGGGCAGTCTCATCCCCGCTCCTCAGGGCCAGGCAGGAAACCTGAGCAGACACCTGACTTATGTTTTCACTCACTCAAACACAAAGGTTGTTGAGGACCTGCTGAGAGTAAGCTAGGCGCTGGGGGAATGGGGTGCAAAGATGAATGACCGCCCCCCCATACCTGCCTTCCAGGGCTCCTCTGGGAGGTAGACAGGCATATGCAGAGAGCCTCATAAGGTTGTGCTGATAAGGCCCTCAGCGATCAAGGCATTGCACTCAACCTAGAGAAATCAGGGATGACTCCCTGTAAGAGGTGGCTTTGGAACCATCATGAAGACAGAGAAGCAGTTTGACAGGTATACCAGGTGCCAAAGGACACTCTAGAACACATCCAGGCCTAGGGGCAGTCTTTGAATGATAGAAATTGAAGTGAAAGGGAAAGATGATTCCAAGCATCTTGGGAGGAAATGGCTGGTTCTACAGTCTACAGCCAAAAGCATGATTATACAAATGAAGCTCTGTAACTTATAGGTCAGGAGCGCCTGTGCCTGCTTATTCAAAGTTGGGAACAAGATGTGGTTTCCTGAATAGTGAAATCCCCAAACTAACAGAGACATGGCTTAAGTGGCCGTATCTCAAATACATCAGCGTGGGGAGTAGGGAATGGGACTGTGCATGGCAGCTCCTGGGTCCTTTGATAGGAGTGAGGCAGAAGACATTTTCCCAAAATAGATGAGTTGGGGGAGGGAGGGCATAGGAAGTAAGGAAGGCGGAGGCCATGGGATAGGTCAGAAGGGAGCACAGGTTGGGGAGTTGGGTGGGCCCCACTGCTGAAGCCTCTGAGAAGGTATATGAAGGCATTGGGTGGACAGGAGTCAGCAAGAAGAAATGATAGACCCTGAGTGAGGAGGGAGAAAAAGAACACACAGGGGGAGAGAGGGGAAAAGGAGGAGAGAGGAGAGGAGTCAGCGAGGGAGGCTCAAGGAGGTCCTCTGGGGCCGCAGCATCAGGCCCAGCAGGAAGCAGACGCAGGCTTCAGTCGTGGTCATGTGACATATGGTTGCAGGGTGCTCTGGAGACTGAACCCAGCTCTGCGGTCCACTCACAAGGGGCTTCAAATCCAGCCACCATCTTTGCCTCCCTGCTTCGAGGCCTGCGCCAGGCTGGGCTTCCCGGTCACTCCCAACCAGGCCCGAGGGACGTGCCCAGAGGGCCCCAGGCCTTCCGAGAGGGCACCTGCCCAGCCTCCTAGGTTCCCAGGATTCAGGCCTGCCTGCTATGTTTTTGTCACTCTGGGACCAGGGACAAGAGGCTTCACAGAGCCGACCTGGGTCTCTATGGGCCGTCCTTCAGAAGAGTGCAAAAGCTCAGGACCAGAGCTCCGGACTCAGGCAAAATGATCCTCACGATATACTGTATTCAAAACTCGGATTCGCTGTTGACATTTGACTATGGGGATGTTTTACGTTAAAAAGTGCCACCTAGGTTCCCACATGTACAGCTGATAATTGCTATCCCTGTAACTGGGGTCTGGGCCCTCCAATCCGTCCTAATCTCCACCAGCTGGCTTCTCTCACTTGTGTCGCCTGTCTGGCCCTGAGAGCATTTGAGTTTGAGACCCCTGGCTGAGCCTTTAAAGAGAAGCCTGTCTAGGCTGACACCCCCTTTGGATGGCAGAGGGCTTCCACAGAAAGCCCCCGACTCATTTCCGCAGAAACCCTAGGACTTGGGCAGTACCGAGTAGGAGCCGGGGGCTCAGAATTGTTAGCTGACTTCACGGAAGCTGGGGATCTGGAGGCCAGGCCTCCCTGCTAGTGTCTGGGGCCTCCCAACTAAGCCTGTGGTCTGGCCTGCCCCGAGACGGGGAGGGCTGGGGGGCAAACCAGCACTCAGGCGGCCAGACCCCCAACGCCACCCACCGACGGTGGGGCTCGGGCCTCACCACCCTCCGCCTCTCTCCCTGCAGGGGGAGTTGCTGAGCCCGTGCCGCTGCGACGGCTCGGTCAAGTGCACGCACCAGCCTTGCCTCATCAAGTGGATCAGCGAGCGGGGCTGCTGGAGCTGCGAGCTGTGCTACTACAAGTACCACGTCATCGCCATCAGCACAAAGAACCCTCTGCAGGTACAACCGGGGGCTGCCCGCTGGGACGCTGGGGCTCCGGCCAGGGGTTTCCCACACCCCCTGCTTTTCGGCGGGAGGACGACTTCACCTTAGAGTCTGGGCGGTTTGGAGAAAAAGAACGAGATGGGCCAGGTGGGCGAGACGGCAGATGGCAACCGGGCAGGAGGGGGTGAAAGAATTTTTGTGTTTTCTCTTAAGCCTCAGCCAGAAGAGGAGAAAGGGATTGGGGCCAAGAGAGAGAAATAGATATAGAGGTAAAGAAATGTGGAGAATCAGATGGGAGAGAGAGAATAAGTGAGCTAATGGATGACTGAATGAATGGATGAAATCAGAAAGATAAGGAAAAGGAATAGGAAGAAAAGAGGGGAGGAAGGGAAGGAGGGAGGAAAAAACAAGGAAGAGCAGAGGACAGACGAGTGCAGGAGGGGAAAAAGGTAGGGTGGGAGGATGAGGAGAAAGACAGTGGTAAAGCTACGGGCGGAAAAGAAGAAACAGAGAGAGAGGAGACTCAGTGGTACTTCCCAAACTTGAATATGTCATTCACCTGGAATCTGGTCAAAACACAGACTGTGATTCAGGCCCGCGGGGTGGGGCCTGAGATCCTGTGTTTCTAACAAGCTATCGAATGATGCGGATGTGGCTGGCCCACAGACCATCCTTCCTGTGACAAGGGACTAGAGAAAATTGGAGACGAGACAGGAGAGGGAAGCAGAGGAAAAGAGAAGAGGGGGCAAGGAGGAAAGAAATGGGAGAGACTCTGAAGAGTTGTCTGTAAAGGGCCAGGGCAGGGGGGCCAGGGCTCGGGTGGGCTCTGCGAAACAGATTCACACAGGGCTGGACCCGTCAGAACTAAGGGCTCCCCCACCATCCTCCCCGAACCCTCCCGCCCTGCCCGGATACATCCATCACCCCCAAGCAGCTGGCAGGCCCTGCACCATGTCGTAAATCCTCCAAATCACACAGCTCCCCCTGCGAGGCACAGAGAGAGAGAGAGAGCGCTTTGCTTCTGAAAATACCTCCACAAACGCACGGTCAGCCAGTTAAGCTGCCACATAATCAATGAACCAGCGTGCTAGTGAGGGCGGGAACTCAGCAGCTTGGCACCCGTTGTCTTTCTCCTCCTCTCCGAGGGGGTGGGAGGGAGTCAATCCTGCAGCCCCAGGAGGGCGAGTGCTCTGGGGGTGATGGTGCCATGGGATCTTTGCATGAAGGGACGCTGGAAACACCTGGAGTTGCAGTGTCCGCACGTACGGGCCAGCAGGGAGGCTTATTTCTGGAAGGAGGCATTAGAGCCCCTAGGCACCTCGGCCATCCTGACAGTGTACCAAGGGGTCAGAATAAGAAGTGCTTCTCCCTGCGCTGGTTCCATCTTTAGCCATTCATTCCCAAATCTTGAAGTGTCTTAAAATAGCAGTGCCATGAGGCAGCTGACTCCACGCCCTGGAGTGCGTTAACTCTTCCCTTCCTTCTCAGCTGATTCAAACCTTGGAAAAGGGTCAGAGTCCAAACCCACAAGCTCACCCCCAAGTGCCCCCTTGGCCCCGCCCTTGGCTCATAAACAGGAATCAGCCCTCGACACAAAAAATGAAGAACGATTTAGGGATAACTTTTTCCTGGGAGTAAAGAAAAGGTCATTCTAATCTCATAAGTGCGGTAAGCAGATGGCAGTATTGACATATTTGATCTATGGCTTTATTCTTAAGTTACTACCGTGTCTTTAACTGTGAGGTTTTAGTCACTGGAGACTCTCTGATTCTGTTACTTCTGGATTATGAGTGGACCATTGCATTCCATGGTGTGTGCTCAGTAAATGCCATTTCACTTTTCCAGATAGTACTGGAAGAAGGATGTAGTCAGGACTGGCAGCTGTGTTGTGTGATTGTGGCCCAGATTGTCCCAATTGCATGTCCTGGGCTCAGGCTCAGCCAAGTGTGAGACGGCTGCTTGCTCAGCCATGGTGGGGCAACTTCTGCTCTCCCAGGCGAGCCCGACCATCTGTGGTACAGGATGGAGCAGGCAGGCCCTACCACGAGGGAGCAGAGCAATGGATGGGGTGCCGGAGCTACCTCTGCCGTCAGAGTAGGAACGTTTCTTCCAGGTCTCAGATCTCTCACCTCTTGGTTCATGCCTCATACGATGCTGTGAGAAACAGTGGACAAGACAGCACGTTATCTCAGTGACCCTCTGCAAGCTCTGTTTCTAGAAAGAGCCCCTTGAGAAAGGAGGCATTTCAGGGTAGCCTTGTGGTCTCAAGGTTCTGTGGCTGCTTCTCATCCTCTTTGCTACACCTGAACTGCAATCATATTAATGAACATTTAGTTAGTGCTAACTGGGGACCAGTCAATGTTCTAGGTATTCCCATACATTATCACATTTAATACTGAAAACAACCCAATGCATTATTATTATTCCCAGTTTACAGATGAGACAGTAGAGGCACAGAGGGGTCAGCAGTTTGTCCAAGGTCACCCTGGTGGAGCAGGGTTACATCCAAGGGGTCTGACTTCTGAGTCTGGCCCTTAACCTCTACCCTGCAGTGCCCAGCACGGAGTTTGCTAAGTACAGCTATAAGTAGGCCCACCTTGACATGCATAGCTGTACTTTTGCTGAAACATAATGAAGAACAGAAATGATGGCAGCGTGTACCCTTCAGAGCACTGATTAATTTCACTTAACCGTCACAATACTCTAGGAAACAGGAGGGACCAACTATCTCCACTTTTTGGAATTCTTGATGATTTTTTTTTAAATATATATTTTTTTGTAAATGTATTTATTTACTTTTGGCTGCGTTGGGTCTTCGTTGCTGCACGGGCTTTCTCTAGTTGTGGTGAGCCGGGGCCCCTCCTCATTGTGGTACGTGGGCTTCTCATTGTGGTGGCTTCTCTTGGTGCAGAGCACAGGGCCTAGGTGCACGGGCTTCAGCCGTTGCAGCACACGGGCTCAGCAGTTGTGGCTTGCGGGCTCCAGAGCACAGGCTCAGTAGGTGTGGTGCATGGGCTTAGTTGCTCCGTGGCATGTAGGATCTTCCTGGACCAGGGCTCGAACCCGTGTCCCCTGCATTGGCAGGCGGATTCCCAACCACTGCACCACCAGGGAAGTCCCTTGATGATTTATTGACTTCTCCTAGGTCACAGTCCACAAGCTGGAGAAGAGCTGGGTTAGGATTGGGTCGCCTGGCCCTTGCTCACTTCCCCTTCCTGTTATAAGGAAGGAATCATCCCGTCTTCATGTGCTTTCCTCTTTGTCTCTCCATTTGCTGCACAGCAGGGCACGGAGAAATCTCAGGACACTGCGATCAGGATCTCGCTGGGGACGAAGCTCTGGGGGTCTGGCGGTGGCACAGCCTGGTGCCTCTGGAGCCCTTCTCCCCTTCCCAGCCTCCCTGGGAGATTGCAGAGCTCTCCTGTCCTCTGTTTTCTCCTTGCAGATCTGTGGAGCCTCCCATCGGACAGACAGGAGGAGAGCCTTGTGCATATCACCCCGTCCTGTTCTTTCTTCTTCCTGCTTCAAATTGTAGTCGGGAGCGCTGTTTAGTTTCCTCAGGTGGCTTAGGGGCTGGTAGGAAGGGGCTTTAGGGATTAAGGGGAGCTTCCTGTGCCTCTCCATTTGGGGTTTGTGAAATCTGGAGCAGAAAGGGAGGGTATTGATGTCACAGTGGTGGAAACAAAAAGCTCAGTCAGGAGGCAGGCTCTGGAAGAAGCATTTGTTGTCTAAGAGAGGAGCCTGTCGGATCAGGCCATCTTCTGGAAAATGCCTTTGTTATGTGTAACCCTAGGCTGGAGAGTGGAAAATGTAAAGGCCCAATTACCTGTGATGGGATGCGATCTGTATAATTAAGTGCAAAGGCTAATGTCCTACATCTAGACTAGCAAGCAAAATGTTTTCCAGTAGTTACAGTTCCTTAGGGGCCTCTGGTCAGTCCTGGCTGGAGCCAGAATCAGTGCTTCCATCCAGGCCATTTAATGTGCAGGGAGGGCTCACTGTTGGCAGAAGGAAGGTTGTCCGCCTTTCCTTGAGAGTTCTGAAATGCCTCCTGAAATGCCTTCTGGGGATGCTCTCTGCAGGGCATTATGCAAACTGCTACAGTCAGGAGATAGTCCTTCCCTCCACCTTCCCAAACCAGATCCTGTCACTTCCCTTCTTAAAACTGTTCAAGAGGGCTTCCCTGGTGGCGCAGTGGTTAAGAGTCCGTCTGCAAATGCAGGGGACACGGGTCCGTGCCCCGGTCTGGGAAGATCCCACATGCCGCGGAGCGGCTGGGCCCGTGAGCCATGGCCGCTGAGCCTGCGCGTCTGGAGCCTGTGTTTCGCAACGGGAGAGGCCACAACAGTGAGAGGCCCACTTTCCGGGAAGATCCCACATGCCATGGAGTGGCTAGGCCCGTGAGCCATGGCCGCTGAGCCTGCGCATCTGGAGCCTGTGCTCCGCAATGGGAGAGGCCACAACAGTGAGAGGCCCACTTACCGAAAAAAAAAAGCAAACTGTTCAAGAGCATCGTGTTTACTCTTATGATAAAGTCAAAAATCTGTGCATGTTCTTCAAGCTCCCACGTGGTCTTCCCTTCTTACTTTCCCAGTCGTCTCACCCCATACTCCCCGCTCTCTGCTCCCCCCCTCTCTGGTCTTCTTTCAGGTTTTCATGTTCAGCATGCTTTCTGCTGTCACAGGGCCTTTGCACATGCTCTTCCCTCTGCGGAGCATGCTTCCCTCCTCGCTTTGCCCAGTAAATTCCCAGTCAACTCATTGCTTCCTCTGGGAAGTGAAACCCCCTATCGTAGGCTCTCACATGCCATGTACCTCCCTTTCTTACTCCAGATGGATTGCTGTAGTAAATAATTATTTGGTTGTCTGTGTTCCCTAGATGAAAAGCCCTGTGAAGGCAGAAGCCTTGTATGTTTTTGCTTACTGCTTTGTCTTCAGCACCTAGCAGGATGCCTGGCACACAGAGAATACCCAGTACATATTTGCTGAGCAAAAGTATGAATAAATTCCAAACTAAAATCCAACTCATGGCTCATCTAGGCCTATGCTACCTGGACCAGCCATAGACTCATAGAATTTTGGAGTAGAAACCCACCCACATCCTAGCCTTCAACCCATCCATCAATACTGCTATTAGCATAGTGCTTTTTTCTGTTTAAAAAACACCCTGAAATCTCAGTGTTCATATACGGTCAGTAAATTATACTGTTTTTCTTACCTCTCCCCCACATCCTGTGTCCTGTCTTTGTCTGTTGAATTGGTAATCTCTAGTATGTATATTAAATGACATGCCAAGTGTTGTTGTAGAAAACAAGTGAAAAAAACAATAAAAAAAAAAAAAGGCCTGTGCCCTCTCAGCACCTGTTAGTGAGAAAATAATGTGTTGCTCAGAAAAGAATATTCTGGGGACCCGGAACACCACCTACACTCTGCATTTCCACTTTTTCTTCCCATTTTTCTGTCTGTATCCTCATCAATCACAAAGGCCTTCCTTCCCAGCCATGCCCGCCCAGAACCCCCTCCCTGTAAAGACTTCTGATCATTTAGCGTGATACAGGTTTCCTCCACGTCAAAAGCACAGTGTCAGCCTCAGGAACTTGCAAAAGTAGCCATCGCATTACAAGTTGGAAAGCCCAGGTTTAAATCCAGAGGCGAGAGGTTGGGGCAGCAGAAGGAGGACGGATGGGAATGGGATGGACGTGGGGTGAGGGCATCCAAGCAACCGCTAACCCGCCGTTCTCTTCTCTGCAGTGGCAGGCCATCTCTCTGACAGTCATTGAGAAGGTTCAGATCGCAGCTGCCATCCTGGGTTCCCTCTTCCTCATCGCCAGTATCTCTTGGCTCATCTGGTCGACCTTCAGCCCCTCAGCAAAATGGCAGCGCCAAGACCTCCTCTTCCAGATCTGCTACGGGATGTATGGATTCATGGATGTGGTGTGCATAGGTGGGTCTGGGGCTGGTCTCTACCGGAAATGGGGAGCTGCATACTGATGAGTTAGACATATCCCTCAGGGTCCCTCCCCCTTGAAGGTCAAAGCAGAGATGGCACCAGGCTTGAGATCTGTGAGCTCAGGAGGGGCCAGAGGCTTAGATTTGAGGGGTGAGTAGAGAGTAGGAGGAAGTAGAGCAAAGGAGGAAGATCTAAGTGTTTCCCAAGCAAATCTGCCCTTCCCAGTTTAAGATAAGAATAAGGAGCCTTGTCCTAAAAATATCGGAGAAAGGTAGGTTGGTCAGTCTACCTGCCTCAAGCAAGTTGTGGAAGGCCTCTTATCTGTTGTGTGCACCACCGTTGCCAAGTCATGACAAAGGATGCCTATACATTTAATTCCGTTCTCTTCACAGCAAAATGCCCAGAAACAGCCATGACGATACCTGCTCCCTTTATTTCCCAGCTTTCTTTAAGCCTATTAATGCCCAAGCTTTCTCTAGCCTAGTGGTTTGCAAAGTGTATATAGTCCTGGGGTTCCACACACAACTTCAGGAGCCACTCTTAGGACTGGAGAATGAAATGCTATACAGACAGGCTCTGAAAGTTCACCCCTGCCTCACCCTGAGCTTCTGCACTTTCGTCTGTTTATGTATGTGTCTGTTCCAGGTAAGGTTTTGTTTTAAAACCTTCGGTGTTTTAGCAAAAGTTTGGAAACCCACCACTGCTGTTCCTGCTTGTTCCCTTACACCATTCCCAAATGTACGTTCCCTCCTCTTCCATTATGTTAGGTTGGTTGGTGGAGGGCTCTCTGTTTTTCCCAACAGATGACTGTGGCTGTCAACTCTGAAGTCTTCATCCAAGGGACTGAGGAGGTGGGGAATGACCCCGGTTTTCTCTGAGTCAATGAAGCATGCTCAAGCCCTGGTCATACACCCCAACCTGGACCTCTCAGGTTAGCCCCCAGGCTGCAGCACTGAGAGTACCAGAGCTCCACGGTTGTCCTCGCCGCACATCAGTTTGTGTATGATGTCAAATATGCTACACTACTCTGTTTGGCAAGAAAACATCTATTAGCTAGAATTGGGCTGAGAGGGTGTTCGTTTTCTTTGGGGTCCTTTAATACTGGGAACCAGAGAGGCCTGGAGAATTGCATACTGATTTCAGCAGCCAGAGACCGGTGATGCTGGAACTTGTAAACGTGTCTAAGCGTCTCGCTGCCTCTCCCTGCTGGCTAAACTCCACCCTAAGTACCTCCCCGCTAAGTGCAAGAGCCTTTTAAATACGGCCCGTAGGCAGTGAAAGAAACAGACCGCCCAGGCTTGGAGGCCTGTGCAAGAGAGAGGACTGTGGATGGGGAGGAATTTGACTTTGAGGCGTTCTAATTTAGTTGCCTCTCCTACCAGACTCCTTTCCTACTCCTGCTGGGGCACAGGCTGTAGATGCCAAAAACCAGGTGTGTCTCCATATGGAGGTGTGTGGCTCCGGCATGGAGGTGGAAGCAGTGGAAGCCTTCCTGTAGGGGCCCTTCCAGCTGCCCTTCATTCTCCTTCAGGCAGGCTTTTGACCAGTCCCTGGTGTGCGCATCTGTGAGACATGCTTTCCTGTCACGTGGTGTATGGATCAGCTTTGGCTGCAGTAACAAACAACTCCAAAATTGCACTGCCTCACAACAAGCATTTATGTCCCATTCATGGGTCTGCAAGATGGTTTGGTTCTGCTGGACTTGGCTGGACTTAGCTTCTGCCTGTGTATTGGGTTCAGGCCTTCTCCTCATGTTGGGGCCCAGGCTAAAGGAGCAGGGACTACTGGACTGTGTTCTTCTAGCCAAGCACAGGAGCACAAGAGTATGGGTGGAAACTTGCAGCACTTCTCAAAGCTTCTGCTCAGTACTGGCACCCTGTCCCTTCTGCCCACAGCCCATGGGCCAGTGAAGTCACCAGTAAGCTCCTCCCCTGGAGGGAGCGTAGTTGAGAGAGAGAAACATAAATACCATCTCCCAGTCAGGGCTCCACAGATTTGAAAACGGAGAGAACGGGACATAGAAAAGGATTGGTCATGTGATCCACCAGTGCAACTCCCTTGTTTTTTTGTGTTTTTTTTTTGCGGTACGCGGGCCTCTCACTGTTGTGGCCTCTCCCGTTGCGGAGCACAGGCTCCGGACGCACAGGCTCAGCGGCCATGGCTCAAGGGCCCAGCCGCTCCACGGCATGTGGGATCTTCCCGGACCGGGGCACGAACCCGTGTCCCCTGCATCGGCAGGCGGACTGTCAACCACTGAGCCACCAAGGAAGCCCTGTTTGTTTGTTTTTTTTAGGAGATGCTGTCCATAGGAGAAAATGCTGGGAGACAAAGTTAAAAAGGGAGTAATATGTGATCTAGTTAAGAGAGTGGGAGGTGACGGGCCGGAGCTGGAATTCTTGTGGGGGTTGCAATGATGATGATCAAGAGTAATGATGGTGGTTGTAAGGGTGAAGTTCAAGTACGAGACACTTCTTCTCCTCTGCCATGTTCTGGTCAGTTGCAGTGGAGGGGGTGGGGAACACACAGCACTGCAAAAGTGGGTGTAAGGCCCACGTACCGCACACACACACAAAAAAGTGGGTGTAAAAATATCAGCTTTTAAGGGCTCTCTGGAAGGGAAAATCAGGTGGAGCCTCTTTATTTTTAGGCTTAACTAGACACTCAGACTCACGGAACTACAAGAGAGCATGTTTGGCACCAGATTCACTTAGAGGAACGCAGGACAGGACCCACAGCCTCCATAAGGCAGGTCCAGCTTACCTCTGCAGGAGAGTCCTCGCCACACTCCCTATCCTAGTCTAGGGCTAGTCTCTCAGCCCCCAAATGATAGTTCAGAAACAAGGAGATGAGATCCACAACAGTGGGTCCATCTTGACCTAGTTTCCAGGGTCCCCGCAAAAGTTACACTTATTCACCAGAGTCACTGGACTCAGAAAGCCCAGTGCTACAGCCTCCCAGCAGTATTCACGGTAAAGCACCCACCCGTCAGGGGTCACCTCCAACTTAGGCAATGTTATAACCCAGCTGACGCTCCACCTTCATCAGATTTTCAGGGGCAACAAACCAGAATGCCAACCCAGGGCCCAGTCTGTTCCTCTAGAAGGAGAGTGTGCCATAATTTCTCTCCTACACCTCCTGCCTCCATTCATGAATCTGGACTTCTGGCCTGATTCACTGAACCAATGGGAGGCAGAGAAGCTAGAACAGGGACAGAGACCAGGCTGGGCCAGCCAGGAGGAGGCACGATGTTGTCCTTTTACTGCACAAAGATGGAAACCACAGAGAGCCACAGTGGGGGCACCTACAGACTTCTGAGGCAGTCACCAGCTTTAAAACTCAATCATTTAGCTCACTTCCATTGGAAAAGAGAAACTTTCCTTCTAGAAGTCCTGGGAGAGTGGAAGAAGATGATATGAAAATGTGGGCAGAGGAAGAGCGGGACCCTCACCAGAGAGTGGGTGGAAGTGGAAATGAGGGAGGTGGGTGTTTTCAAGAGATGTTGGGTAAATAAAAATGTTGACCGAAAGAATCCATATCCATAGACCCAAGCTGCCTGGATAGATGGAGCAATTTAGTACCTGGATAGAAATTTTATCCTCGGGAGAAAGGAAAATGAGTCTAGCCCCATGTTAACTCAAGAGGTGGAGTAAGAAAGGAATAAGACCGTTTGTTAAAATAATTCTTTGAACTTTCTCTACTTTTCAGACACCTTGGTCTATCCCCTAGACTGTTAAATGGCCTCAGATAGTATAAATCTGAGTAAACATAGTATAGAGGTTTAATTAATCCTTAAAAGTGTATTTAGCTTTTCTATCAGAGTGATGTGCTAAGGGAAAGTTGGTGAGAGTGGGAGAGGCACGTGAGGAGAAACTCCACTGAGCACCAACACCAGCTCAGCAGATATTCTCTACCATGAAGCTAAGAGGACGCAGAGTCTGGGACATGGTCAGCTTGCTGCTTGTGGAGCTCCATCAGCCCCATCCATGGCTGTGTCCACCTGGCTGGCCTCCAGGTCAATCAGTGAAAGCAGTGACTATCAGACAATGGCCTTTGGTTCTCACCAAAGGATTTTGCCTGAAATGGTTTCCAGGAAGGTCCGGATTCTCTGTTTGATGCAGCATGGGTCCAGGGTTGTGGACAATGTCTCTGGACTTGGTCATATCAGAGGGTTGTATATTC
Organism: Monodon monoceros; assembly: GCF_005190385.1. NCBI lineage: Eukaryota > Metazoa > Chordata > Mammalia > Artiodactyla > Monodontidae > Monodon > Monodon monoceros. Next base: position 21,232,482 of record NW_021703772.1, read on the forward strand.
TGGGATATGGCCTGCCTCTACAGATTAAGCATCTCTTGGCTTACAGTCCTAACTCCCTAGACCAATCTGTGCCACTGTGAAAACTAGATGTAAGTTGCTGTAGACAGAGCAAACCACCAAACCCCTGCAACAGAGAGGAACTGAGAAAGGGGCCAACAACCGTAAAAGATAAGCAGGGTAAGTATTATACATATTTAACAGGTGAGAATAGGTTTAAAGCAGTTGGGCTCCAGGTAACATAACTAAGAGATGGCAGAGCTGAGGATCGGACCACGAGCTTCTGGCTCCAATTCCTGGGCACTTTTTACCACCTATTTCATCTCTGATTGTGCTGTGAAATTGCAGATGCAGGGACTGGATGAGGAGGCAGGTTGAGGGGAAATTGGTCCAGTAATACCTTGACCCATAGAGTAATGGCTGGTAACAATAAGAAATTCAGTGAGCCCCAGCTGCTCCTGTCCCGTACTCAGGGTTTTGGAGGTTAGCCGTTGTTGTACCTCCCTTTTAATCAGTGCTGTTCTGACACCAGCTGAGAGGGAGGCTTGAGAAGTTGAGATGAAATTTGGGTAGTTTGTCTCCCCATGACATTCTGGTGAAAGGTACTTGGGATGTGGGTGGCTAAATTCACTGGTTAGCATGAAATTAGGGAATCCATTCCTTCACTCAGAAATATTTATTGAAAGGGCACCTGCTCTCAAGGATCTTACACTTCACTAGGGAGGCAGACAGGGTGATTATTGATGGCAATAATAAGAGCTGGGACACAGAGATGAGTGAGCACAGGAAATGACTGAATCAGAGTGGGCTTGGGATGGTCAGATCCATTCATTCAGTATCATTTGTTGGATGTCTTGTTTTGTTCCTGAAACTAGGGAATATTAACACAGAGATGAATGAGACACAGTCCCTGCCCTCAAGGAGCTCACAGTCTACAAATAAATCACAACACAGCAGGAGTTTTACAAGATATAGAGGAAGGTAGAACCGAGCAGAGAGCAATTAACCCTCTCTTAGAGGTGTCCAAGAAGGGTTTCTAAAGGAAGGAACCCTATCCTTGAGCTAATTTTAAAAGATATGTCAAAATTTATCCAGGGGCTTCCCTGGTGGCGCAGTGGTTGAGAGTCCGCCTGCCGATGCAGGGGTCACAGGTTCGTGCCCCGGTCCGGGAAGATCCCACATGCTGCAGAGCGGCTGGGCCCGTGAGCCATGGCCGCTGAGACTGTGCATCCGGAGCCTGTGCTCCGCAACGGGAGAGGCCACAACAGTGAGAGGCCCGTGTACCAAAAAAAAAAAAAAAAAAATTTATCCAGAAGAGTGGAGAAGAACTTTCCAGGCAGAACATGTGTAGAGACACAGAAATATGCGAGAACAAGGTGTGCTTAGGAAACTCTGGGCAGATTTATATGGCTCGGTGCAAAGAGCCAGGGTGGAGAGGTGGGTCATGGGGATGGGGAGGTTGGCAAGAACCAGATCTCACAGATCACGAATCACGTGCTAAGCAGCTCAGACTACCCTGTTGGTGACGGGGAGGGATTGATAAGATTTTATACGGAGAAGAATTATGACCAGATGTGTGTTTTAAAGAGACAGCTCTGGTAGCTGTGGGGAGGATGGATCAGAGCTGGACAGACTAGACATTGGGAGAGGCCAGCTGGAAATATGCTTGTAATAGTCTGAGCAAGAAGGAAAGAGATGCAAAACAGTGGCAATGGGGAAGAAGTGTATGGGGTGACCTTGAGCAGCACATAGGATGTGGACTTGATAGGACTATCTGAACTCCTTCAGGCAAGTGGGAGCCCTGGGGCTCTGGCTCAAGTGGGGACTAGGCGCCATTGCTGAGCATGAGAATGGGGTGGGCAATGGATGAAACAAATGGGAACCAAAGTAAATGTCTTCAGCAAAGGCAGCAAAAAAATAAAGGACCATCCTAAACCTAAAATCTAGGCAGAGAGGCAAGAGGCAGTTGCTAAGTCAAGAGTTTGCAGTAGAAGAGATGCAAGACACATGGAGGACATTATCTGCAAAGAGGAGAATGCAAGGCCAGGAAGGTGTCTCTTTGCTGGGGTAGACAGAGGGAAAGGCTTTCTTTTAGTGCACAGGTGGTCCCCTCCTGTGACATAGAGGAAGATGTAGAGGGCATTGAACCATTTCTGACTAGGGCTGGTAACTGATGGGAAGGGGGAGAGGTAAGGAAAGTAGGCAGTTGAAGACAGATTTGGAAGGCAGCAATTAGAGGTGTTTGAAGCTGTGGATTTTGAATAGATAACTTAGGAGGAATGTTCAGAGAGTAGATGACTAAGGACAGAGACCTGGGCAACATTAAACACTTACGGGATGGAAGGAGACAGAAGATGAGAAAATAGCAGGAGAGACTGAGCCACAAAACCCAGAGAGCTGGGTCTCCGAAGTGGCAGGCGTGGTGCTACATAATGGTCTGGGACTGCATATTGCTCAGTTTCTTACTAACCTTTTGACCTTAAGTGATTTGCATAACCTCTCTCTGCTTTTGTTTTCCCATCTGTGAAATGGGCTGATAATACTGTCTTCAGAGGTTTGTTGAGAGGATTGAATAAGATGGCACGTGTAAAGGAGCAGGCACTTATACGTATCAGTGACCAGGGTAGGAGGTACTTGGTCAGGGTAGATTTCGAGGTAGACACTCAATAAAGGTATGCCAAAACAGTTAAAACCTGAATCCAGCCACAGCCTGGAGAGCCTGACCCGGAGTCCTCCCATAATTGAGAACCTGCTAAAACCTGAAACCAGCCACAGCCTGGAGAGCCTGACCCAGAGTCCTCCCATAATTAAGAACCTGCTGTTATTTGGAGCAGTGCCTCTTCTGGAAGGTTTAGGCTCCCTCACCCGTGTCCCCTCAATGAGAAGATCTGATTACATCGAGCGTCCTCGTTCCACCTGCCTACTCTTCCCTCATCTCTAATGACGCTGTCTTCCCCGGCAGAGAAGTTGACAGAGCCACCCAGGAAACAAATGGGACATTCTCTGCTCCAGTGGGTCAAGTTATTAGGATTTAATAAGAGCAAATTAATTAAGGTCTCTGGCACCAAAAACTTTTTTTTTCACTCCACAGACCCAAGAGATTGGCCACCAAGAAGTCAACTCTGCAAAAATGAGGACCTCATCCTCATCATGTTTGTTTTTCACTTGTGAGTGAAATAGGGTCAGGGTAAGGAAAGCGAGCAAGATTCTGAAGCTGCTTCAAGTCTTTCAAACAGTGGCTTAGGGTAATTGATGAAATTATAGAAAGGTTTTGTTAAAACTTCCTCTGTGTGCAGTATACTGAGTAACTTCCCTATGATTTAGAGGTACCTGATACCTACCCTCTGAGATAAAGGGATTCAAATCCCAGTTTACAGCAAGTGGGCAGGGGGTGGGGGCAGCAGGGCTGTGAAAACATTGTTTTTCAAACTTAATTTTAATTCACATTAACAAAAAACACATATATGCCGCAAGGATTCCTTCCCTCCCTCCCTCCCTCCTTCTGGGTAGAAATGACCTCATCTGTCAAACCTCTTAGTTCCCTGATTAGGAAACTGAAAACATGGAGGAGGCAGCCGGGTGCAGCAGAAGGGACTAGGCAGCAGAAGACCTAGATCTGATGAGCAGATAAGCTACCAGCTACCTCTGTGTCCTGGGGCAAGTTACTGCCTCTCTCTACAACTCAGCTGACTTACCTATAAACTGAGAGGGTTGAACCTGATAACCTACAAGGTCCTTTCAGGCCTGACATTCCAGGATTTTTGAATTACTTCCATCGTGAGAGGTCATGACTGTCGGAGGTTGACAGCTGTGTCTGCGGGGACGGCCAGTACTGCTGGGCCAGGCCAAACAGCCCATAAGCATCAGCCACAGAAAGGGGCCAGACGATGCTCAGCCCATGTTCTGTTACCTGCGTGTGGCTTATCCAACTTCCTGGATTAACTGTTAACTCATATCCCCCCACCCCCTTCCTTAAGCACCTCCCCTCCATCCCCCTACCCCCGCTTCCTGTACGTGGTCACCCTCCTCCACACCTGAGCTGCTGGATGCTCGGAGGATGAAGGTGACCGATTTAGAAGTAGACACGCCAAACACTCACTGTCCCCCTCCAAGGAGACCCCTTGGGAGGCAGTTCAATTATTCCAGTTATGCTGACAAGGCTCAAATATTTTAGGAACAGCTCTTAGGAACTGCCTTTAGTGCCTGCAGCGCATTTTGGGATAGATTCAGAAGTGGCAAGTCTGTCCATTGATGGTGGGTTTGTGGCTAGTAATAGCTGCAATCTGGTAAATAAAGTGGATGCTCAAGCCAGCTAATATATTTTGGGGACCACGTGAAATGTGCCATTGAGCCACAACTGCTTTTCTCTGTGGCCCCTAATCTAGCACTGAAGGTATTTTAGTTAGGGTAACTCCAGTAGATAGAAAAAAATTAAACCCCCAAATTCAGTGTTTTAACCCAGCAGAAGTTCCTGTCAGTGGGGGGGTTCTCCTCCACACAGTGATTCAGGGACCGAAGACCCTAGCATCTTGTGGCTCCACAGTTCCTTAGGCTTTTGAATCTTTTATCTCCATCCAATAGAAAATACAAGAGGGTATGGATTAGGTGCATGCGCGCGCGCGAGCACACACCACACACACGCACATATACACTTTTCCCCTCAGTACCCATTTCTTAAATCTTGGCTTCACTCATGCTCACATTCAGTGCCAGTCACCTAGCTCCACCTGAGTGCAGAGGGCTCTCAGAGCTCAGTTTCCTGTTCTGTAAGGTGGAGATAATATCACCTCCTTTATTGGGTTTGTGAGATAAGTTGACCATATTTGCAAAGCCCTTTTAGTGATAGGACATAGTAAACATTCAGTAAATATTGACTCTCATCACCAACACCATCATCACCATCACCGTCACCATCACCATGACCTTCACCGTCACCACCCAGCGTGGCTGAGAAATGCAGTTCTGTTAGTATCTGTCCGGATAGTGAGAACTCTATGCCTCATAAAAAACCCACAGGAAAAAAAATCTACAGTATCTTAGGGCAGAGGAAGCGATGAGAGTTGGCACATAGGGAGAGGGTGAGAAAGTGGGCAGAGAGGAAGTCTCCTTGTCCAGAGCCAGGCAGGAGATCAAGGGGTCCACAGGTGGTCCAAAGGAGATTTATGAACCCACTAAAATCATAAGGACAGTTCATGTGTCTGGGTTTTTTTCCAGGAATGTGGTCCTTAGCTTTCATCAGATCCTCAAAGGGGCACATGATCTAAAAGATTAGGAACAGCTGGGCTACAGGGAGGCTGTCCCTCCTTCAGTGAACCCTCAAAGACCTGTTGTACAAAGTACAATTTTAGGAGCTGTCGGAGTTCTGGAGGAAAGAGTAGCAGTGGGTGGCTGTCTTGTCTCCTAGAATCACAGAAACACACTTCCAGGAATGGACCTCTCAATTACACCAATGCAAGGATATTTGGGACATGTGTAGAATCAGCTGGTTTCCAGAGCTCCTTTCAGGTCTAGCATGTTATTCATCTATAAACAATGAGTGAGGATTGGGAAGGACACTTAGGAGACAGAAGAACAGGTGCTTGTCGCTGGGAATGGGGTTGGCAATGAAGGAGGAGGAGACATGAGTGGGCTTTTTCTGTCCTGTAATTTCCCCCAAACAGCCAATATCATGTGGCATCGAGTGCAATGTGTGCCCAGCACGGTGCAAGCATCAGCATGCAGGATTCATTACCTCATTTAATCTCGTAACTACCCTATAAGCAAGGGGATAGCAGCCCCCCCTTCCTGATGAGGAAACTGAGGCTCAGCACGAGGAATTAACTTACCTCAAGCCACAAGGCTAGTAAGTGGTAGGTACTCCAAATGTTCAATACATGTTCATCAGTGAGTTGACCCTCAATTGTGGGACCCAAAAGTCTTTGGGTCTAGGAGAGGAAGTATCCATTTCTTCAGCTGCCTGAGCTTTTCATGTCTGTCACATCTGGAAATAGAGTATTTTTTTAAAATTACCTATAGCTCTTTGATCAAAATTCGGAGACTTCCGTGAGGCAGTAGGTCTGGATAAGGACCATGTTCTCAGCAGTGCTGCTCAAGTGTGGTCCATACATCAGCATCACCTGAGCGCTTCTTAGAAATGCAAATTCTTAGTCCTCATCCCAGACCTACTGAGTCAGATTGTCTGGGGGTGGCGCCCAGGAATCTGTGTTTTCATAAACTCTCCGGTTTGAGAAGCACTGTTGTAGAGTTAGTTGTCTGCAACCTTTATGCCACTTAAACTAGGATACTAGTAGGAGAAGAGGTGAGGGTGGGAAGCAGGATTTGGTGTCACTGAGGAGACCAGAGCTCTTCTCTGCATACTTCTCAGTCAGTCTTGGCCTATTAACTCCGTACATCTTGGGAATCTGTTTTTGTTCCATCACACGTGCTCATAGAAACACACAGTAGGTTCAGGAAATGCTAACTAAACAGAATTAAATTGTATCTCACCGCTATGCTCACAGCAAGAACCAAAGGCCAAAATTCAGCAGTGGAGGATTGGGATACCACGTCAGGGAGAACTCCCTGACAGCACTGTGGTGAGTTAGGGGCAGGGGGACTGTGCAGGCAGGACAACCTGCTCACAATGGCCACCTTCCCTCCCATCCTCATGGGCCAAGCAAAGGGCCATTTTAGCTGGAGCCTCGGGGAGAGATACGATGACAAATGAAGGCTTCCAACATCCTATGGAGCCTACAGGAAGAGGGCCCCTGAAAGATGGAGACGTGAGAAAGAGGAATATTTGGGACATGTGTAGAATCAGCTGGTTTCCAGAGAAAAAAATGTTCTTCTAGAACTGTATCAGTGAATACAGCCCAGGGTTGGGCCCCTTGTTAGGTGGGTACGAGATAAATTAAATAGAAAGCCCCAGAAAGGGACTCAATCAAAATGTGTTGAATTTCTGATATTGCCATGCATTCTAATTTTCTATTTTGTTTTTCTACTACTTCCCTGCCTCCATTCACCAATAGCCTTCTTTCCTCCTGTTCTAACTTTAGTCTCTCTTTCTGTCTATCCATTTTCCCATTCATCTTCTTGAATTGAATTGAATTGCCATCTCTTCAACTTTGCCCACTTGACCTGTCCCTATCAAATGAGTGCCACCCATCTTCCCTCATTAAAAAAGATTCTGTGGCTCAAGGAATGGATAAGTAATCTGTAGAGCAGGAAGCAGAGAGAGAGCTAGGGAGTGGATGCGAATGAGGTAGTTTGTGCTTTTCCAACTTTTGCCAAACAAGCATTATCTACAAAAACAGGTGCACCTTCCTTCCCTTCAGCCATCTATCCATTAAAACGGTTTAATTATTTCCTGAACACTAGACAGATAATTACGAGGTAGCATTCAGACCAGAAATTTAAGCCACACTCTTCAATCAGGGTAAAATTGTCTGATTAAGAAGCTAATTAAGAATCAAGTGTAGTGACTCTTATTGGAAACAGTGAGTTTGGGGCTTCAGAAAATCCTGATTCCCCCCCACCCCCGCAAAGGCCCCTATGTCCTCCATCATCACCAAGGCTTCATTAAGCTCTCAATACTGTATTAGCTGCCCAAGCCTCAACCATATCTGATCCCTGTCCTCGACGGGCTTACAATCTAGGGGAAAGGGCATAACAGTGTTCAAACAAGGCTTGTGAAATAAATGAACAAGTGAGCACTGCAGTGCCAAGGGTGCATAGGCATGTATTCAAAAGGTTGAAGGAAGCGATGAGAGTTGGCACATAGGGAGAGGGTGAGAAAGTGGGC